>NW_017163310.1:214926-240018 GCF_001652005.2 Ceratina calcarata | reverse complement strand
TTTCTAAAGTGCATGAACTTTTGGGATGGACTGTATAGCCAATACATCCTTAACAGCCATTACTCACGTACGAAATAAAATACGTACTACTTCGCGAAACAATTGTAGGACGAGGTAACTCTATTTTCTCAATTAAACTCTGCGAATCGTTAATCCACGTGCTTCCCCGGTCTGATTGTTCACGAGACATAAAAACGAATTCGTATCTGGTCGGGATGTCCTATGCTTAGAAATGTCCTACGGGTGTTAAACGACCTGTTGGCGCCGCGTATACATAAATGCATGAACGAGCATACGCGGAAATTCAGAGGTACACACAGGCAGAAGAGCGTCTGTGTGGACACTCGTCGCAAAAGATCGTTAGCGAGAGCGTCTGGCGCGCGTGCATACGAAAGCGAGGCAAATGTAGACGCGTACAGCTGTCCAGGGAACTGCTGCTGCTCACATTCGGTTGACAACTGAGCAAAGATTCATTAAGGTTAAGAGCTTGCAGTTCTCGTGCCGGCCCGACGAGAGGCACGAATTTCTTTCCGTGTCCCGGATTTATTGTCACGAAGTCTCGGAATCAATGGAGTACTCTAACGCTGCCTCCATTCTTCCAATTACACGACCCTTGTGCCCCGTCCGTGTCGACGTGATAAGACCAGTTTTTAAATAAATGCCGCTTAAAATCAATACGTATGTACGTAGATACTCCGGTGTCGTCTACGTTTTCACGTTCTTTTGACTCATTCGACGAACATAAAACTCCGTCCGAACTGACTAGTCGCCGTCGTTCTACAAGATTTTATAGCCTCAATTAATTTTCCTGCCCGTCGTTAAACGCTACTCTCGCTAATCGTTCGGAAAGGATAAACCTGGCGGTACATGCGTGCGGCGCGTGTAACACGCGCGCGTACAATCGTTTTCCTACGGTTGCAGGTGTATCGATACGCGTGAGTGTTCTTTTAGCACCGAGCTGAGTGACCCACTGACCCGGCGCACACGCTTAGGCACACGCACACACGCGTGTACGTTCAAATTTCTCGGCGACAGCAATACGTTTTTACTAAATACGATTATCTGTCTCTATGAATTTAAACGCTCGGCCAGGTGCGGAGCCGGCGGCGCGGCCAACGGGTATCGATAGAATCCCCGTCGTGTACACGTGCACGAATACAGTCCTGAGGAGCTCGAGTACCTCTAATTACGCGTTTAGGATTCACCGATCTGCCCCCGCGACCGACTGCAACCATTCCGAATCGGTGAAATTGGCCTGCGCTCTACCACTACGCCGAATCATGCCAGTTTCAAACGTTACTGCCAGCTTCCTGCAGTATACGGGCGATCGAAGCATCCGCAAAGGTCGTCGCAACCACCCATCGATTCGCACCCAGGCCAAGCACCTATACCCCCTTCATAAATCTTCGAACATGCTATGAAACATGCAGCCAAATGAAATGTAAAATTGAAGAAAATCCTATGAATAAACGAATGAATCCAATGCAATTGTTTCATCTACATGATTTATTTAACGATTTAATGGAATCTGTCAATTAAAATATTCTCTGATGGTTACTAATTTGGAATAATTGTCAGACTGTTTAATCCAGCGATTCAATAAACTGACTCTTCCCAACTATATCATGCGAAGAATTGAAAATAGAAAAGGCAGATACCGCTGACTCACCGGTCTTGTTTTCGAACGTGGCGGAGACGCTTTGACAGGACGAACAGTGGATTAATCCCGCCAAGAATAACCATCTCCATAGAGCCGACGGTGTACCCGGCATCTTCTGAAACAGCTAAACATATTTTTGTAACGCAGCGAGGAGTCCCATTATGCTAAAACCGATTAACTCCTAGTGAAACATTCTAGATTATCTACGATCACGAATTATAAAGAACTACCGACGTTATCGTAACGTTTTATTTTCAGTAACAGAAGAACTTGGTCACGTTTAATCCAAGATACAAACGATAACGAGACTCTGAATAGAGCTAACCGTGCAAGCTCGATCGTAGAAATTGTCACGGGGCTACGTCGCCTGAGCAGAGGTACTCGAATTTAATTAACAGCGACGAGTTAAAATCGACCTTGTTCCTAGATAAGCGAAAAGACTAATTACCTACGGGCAGACAGACGCAATGCACACGAAACTCTTAATTGCTTTTGACACGTCAATCCGTCTTGAAGATAGAAGGCCGAGGCAATTGAATTCTAGGAAATTGCGTATTATGTCCGCGTTTAATATCTGAATTAATAATAAAGTACTGGGAGTGGGCCAGACGGTTGAAACCGTGCGGCTCACCTGTGAATTTCGATTCAAAAGGCTCGGAGTCGGTAATACTTTCACCCGAGACACGTGCAAATCACTCCTGGCTCTGCGCGACGATCGGACACAGACGGATCGACGCGACGCGACGTCTCGCTGTTTATTCCCGATTTCTATTCCCCGATAATTGCCTCGTAATCGCGGCTAATCCTGCCTCGTGGGTTACCAATTAAAACTGACCCTACGATCGTTTCAGATCTGAAAATCTAAGGTGAATCAATAAGAGGTGTCAATTAAAATTATCCACTATTTCATGGATTCGTCAAAGTAGAACGATGCGTTCATTCATATTTGACAATAAATTCGTACTCGTTGGGTTTCGATAAAATTATCGAATAAAAATTTCTATCAATTCAGCCAGTATAATAAATTTCAAAAAGGAATCTAAGAATAGTTTTCAACTGTACTCGAATTGCGAAGAATAAAAATCACTGTCCGTTAGGATGAGGCTTAGAGTCAGCCGACGCAGGGGTAAAACCGCGGAATTAAAATGTTGGCAGAGGAAAGGCCGATTCGAGAATCGAAAATAGGTCGACAGGGGGGATGTTTGTGGATGCACGGGGATTTTGGTAAGATCGTTGGAAGCGGTATTCATCGTATATGTATTTGCACGATCGCGGCATATCGTAGGGAGGAAAGAGAGGGGAAAAAAAAACGAGAGAGACAGGGAGACACGTGGTAACGGTAGACGGTGCTTCGGGCGGCGATCTCCTCTCTCTTGGTGTGTGCGCGCGCGGAGAGTTAAGGTTCCCAAAGAAAGAACGTGGCCAGCATGGACGAGCAAAGAATGCCGCCTTCTACGATGCCGCCTTCAGATTCGGCTGTGATTCGACCTTGAACCTTCTGATCGAACATTTTGCGACGCGAGGAACCATTCGTTTCGCCCTTTTCCTCCCGGTCGCCTCGCGAGAGGAAATGCCCATTCGATTGGACTCGCACTTGTTCCTCTGCCACGCTCACCATCCGTCCATTAATTAGATCATTTTTTAAATTGATATAATAAACTGAGAACACTCATTATTATATTTCATAATAATTCAGTTTCAGTGAAACAAATGAAACTGATTTTCCTCGTCACTGAACAACTTTTGACTTCACACAAAAAATATGATCCTATTATATAAAATATATGATCCTACTGCAAATTGGTGAAGCATGCTCGTGTAACCGTGTCATATGTTATCAAAGAGATTACTTGCTCGCGTATGGCAGTCGTTGGTCAAACAAAGCGCTTTAGAAGATAAACGTTTTTCCAATAAAAAATATTTTCCCATCGAGGATAAACGTCTGGTCGAAAATTGATGTAAATTTCCACGAGCGACCCATTCCCTTCGAGTTTCGTTGGCCGGCTCTCCGGATCGTATCTATGCTTAACTATAATTTATGGACCCGGGATAGAATGCCCGAGGGAGTACAGAAGGAAAACTGAAAAGATCAGAGAAAGTAGACGCGGTTGAGATTGCGTTCTACTGCACGCGGGAAATACTGTACGTGCCGTGCCATCTTCGACGAACAATTGATTAATACGTCGCGGCGCTCATCGAGGCTACCTTTCAGGCTTCCCGCGAATCTTTTATTGCCGCATTGTTCAGCGCAGTAAGAATGAGGGTTACCGCCGAGAGGACTCGGCCGCGGCACAATGTATAATTATCGTTTACACGTCGTTAGAAAGTTATACCCGGCAATCGGCGTTGATAGATTCGTTGATTGAGGTCTCACGTCGGTGCCGTGAAACGAATTTCGAGGCATAGTTACGAAAGAAGTAATAAAAAGAAAAAAACATGCTCATAACTCATATATCGTAAAACGTATAATGAGACGTTAGAAGCATATTGATTAGAAGCATATTAAAATATATTTTCAAGACTTAAAATCAGGTATTTCCTGCGCTTTAGGACCGTCGATACGCGATCGTACCTCACTCACTGTTTGCAGTGACGAATGAAACGGTCTATGATATTTGAACTTAACGAGGAATCAGTAGTGTATACCAAGACATAACGCGGAAACTACTTGTTATATGGACGTTGCCGAAATTAAGGTCGGTCGAAATCGCAGTTCCGTATTCGACCAAAACGTTTTACGTAACAGCTCCATCGTTGGACGGTTTGAAAAACGTGTGTAACGCGTCAAATCGTGTGAGTACAGGGCGCGTTACACTCGTACTCGATGGATATTCTGAAGATATGAAGCACGAAATCGTGCCCCTAATTGCTTTCTCGCCGCGTTCGCACGCGATTCGACGATGAGGCGAAAAAACCGCGCGGCGGCGGCGGCGGCGGTCGGCGCGGGAGCAGAGCGGAGCCATCGAAGAACAAATGCGCGAGGCGCGTAAGTATGATCCGTAAAACGTCACTATCGGGACGTAATATAGGTGAATTAAGCCGGGCTGTTACTTAAAGAGCGGAGAAGGTAAGAGGAACGAAAACCGGAGCGGGAAGGAACGGCGCGGCCCTGAGATCGAGGTTGGATCGCGAGACAGCGTGGCCCCATGGTTTCACTTTATCTTTCTCCCGTGGACCACACAAGGTTATCGTGCGCGTGTGAACGCGCTCATAAACGCTCGCGTACGTTGCTCGTCTGTGTTGGTGGCTGGCCAAATTTTATGCGACCATGACGATGAATAACGAATGAACTGCTGAATGAATTTCTTCATCGAGAAATTCTTTCCTAGCCATAAATAAATTCCGGAATCTACGACGACGACGTTAAATCAACCGCGTATGACTTGTGAATGACTCGGGACTTATTAATAGTCGCCGTCGGTGTTGGAAAGTATGCGGGAAACGAAGTCTTTACGAACGAAAGTGGCCGCGGCGATACACCCGCGAAGATCGGAAATTATCGAGGTTAATAGCCGAGGCGAGGAAGTAGCGATGCAACGCGACGCAAGGATGCGTTCCGTTTCGTTTTTCGAAAGCGAGGACGATCGTGATCGCAATCGCGATCGACGAGGAAACGCTAGCGACCAGATCCCCCGCCCCTCCCCGCTCGAACGGTCTCGTGGACCCTCGAACAGATTTCTATTTTTCCAAATGGCCACTGAACCTAAAGTAGGACCCGGCGCCGTGAAAAGCGACGAGCTACGTCTAGAAGGGAACAGCTGTTTTCTTCCGATCGAAAGGAGAAACGAGACTTTAACGAGACGCATCGGTTCGAGGGCCGCGCCGTCGAGGGGAGCCGATGGCCCCAAAACGAAACCGGCCTATATTAGCTAAGAAGGTGTATTACGTATGCAGGCCGCTCGGTCTCGCTACCGCTCCTCTTCTCGCGTGCGATGAAATTTTCATCGGTCCGTACGGGATTCTACTCATGCGAAACCGTACCGATCGGCAGTCCCACGAATCCTGGCCGATCGGCCGGCCCGCGTACAATGTACCGCGAGCAATAAGAGCGAGCAAAACCGAGAAAAAGTAGTCGGCCCACAGACCTCGCCGCTCCCCCTTCGAGACTCGAGATAAGCCTGACGGTTCGATCCGAGAAATCGATCGGATGCTTGTCATTACTCCGTCCTAACGCGTTGTTAACTCTATGTAAAAATCTCTAGTTATTTTTACACGATAACACGAGTCGACTTCGGGACCAAGAAAGGACACTAGTCAAATACGATGAACATCGATGACGTTCGACTTTTGTGAATTTATAAAACAGTATAAACGTACTGAATTTCAACTAATGCATTCGGTATGCTAAAATATGCGAAATATTAGAAGAACGAATGAACGAAGGAGATCCTGAATATTTTGATTATACGTAAGAATCCGAAGTACGTCGATCAGATATTCTGCGCGGGAGGCTCGCGATGAAAATAAACGGAAGTTACTTTCGCGTTCCGTTCCGAAAGTGAAGAGAGAAAATGTGGGAGGGAGGTCGGGTCGGTTCCCGGCGTATAGAGAATCGAAAAGAAGAAAGTATAATAGTTCCGTCTAGTTCGCAAAAGATTTTCTGTACTTCCGTCGGATTCGTGTCCCGAATAGGGGTCACGCGATTTACATGTGTTCGCTCCTTACATCGGCGAGGATTTCTCCGGTTCTTTTCTAGGTGGTCTTCCACCTGATTGGGAGAAATAACGAAAGTTATGGGTTCCCGTCAGCGGCATCAATCCCATCAAATAAATTACGGCAACGAGACAGAGACGTACGCGTATTTCTTTCCTCGTACCATCGAATTCCTCGGTTGCACTCGCAATTCGGGACGACATTCTTACTGAAAGTTCATAAGTCAATATACCTCGACTACAAACACTGTTTCAATTAACAGATCATATTAAATTATTAAATATAAAGTTAAACTCATTAAAACTTCACGAAGTTCACTTCGTTTATTCCTGATCTTTCAACGTCAGATTAAGTTATAATGAAGACTCGTGGCAGTGTACGCGGACCCATCGCAACCTGGCGAGCGTACATTTAAAAGAATCTAAATCTTGAACGTAGGAAGAAAGCGCAACTTAGCACGATACGACTCAATCGAGTATGTACAACGGTGCAACGATGTTTTTCCTGTTCGTTGAACTTCCCGTTGGATTTATGAACGTTGCCCGGTGCAAAGGGACCATGCTCGTTTCCTGGTTGTAAAGAGAGATATATGAACCCTATGGAACATCGTACGTTAACCCGGAGAACAGTTTGCGGCCGTAGGTACACGTACCGCGCAATGTCGTATCAAAAGAATACCCGCGATCGCATTCCAGCGGCCGTATCGCGCCTCCCCGCGTTTCGTAACAATGTAGGCGCAGTTTTTATCGTTCGATCATCCGCGAGGCGAGCGGGCGGGGATCGATCGGAAGGGTCGAAGGATGACTCCGCAGGAAGGGAACCGATTTCCTGCGGGCAACCGTTGCACACAGGGAAGACGCCTTGGCACGCTTCCTGGACGATGAAACAGACAGATGCATCTCGTTCGCGCGAACGCTCGAGCGAATTGGATAGGAGAAGAGCAAAGTATATTGCGGAACAGGGGGGAAAAAAGGTGGCGACCTAGTTCGGATAGTTTCTATATACACGTACACAGTGTTACACGTGAACGTCGTTTAGGCTGATTCGCATGAAAGAGCTGATTTTAGTAAAAGCTTGCCAATTCGATGTCACAGCTACCGACAGTCAAGAAATTTCCGTTTATTGACGTTTCCTCGTCGGAGATTGCAACGAACACGCGATAAACCGCACACCGCCGAGGTGAAATCCTATTTATACGAAAACTAACCGGCGACCGCGACGCGCAAACACGACGTTTATGCTTTGAAACGGTTTCATCTCGGACTCGGCTCTGCCTACGCTCTGCCATTAATCTAAATCGGCGGCACGCGTCGGACCGATTAATGCCAATCAAGTACCGGCCGATTTCGCGATCTGAATTCGGGATCGTTGTAAACGCGGGAGATCAATAGGCGCGATTGAGGATGCACGAGCAAACAGGACCGCGGATACTGTTGGCGCACTGCAAACCCTCACGATTTCGAATGGTCGATAATTGAAATTCCCCGATCGACTATTTCGTTCTACGTGCCCGGCACCGTTTCTGGAATTCGCAACTGTACTTTTTTCGAATACTCAATCGTTCCTCGCATGGCCAATTCTCCTTGCAGACTTTTATCAACGCTCACTGGACTAAAAATCGTAATAGATAAATGCACACGATGCTTTCTGATTACATCTACATGAAATTTTCGAACCTAATATTTTTTTTAATCAACGTTGGTTAATAATTGTAACGACGTAAATTCATGAAGCGATATCATTAATTCCTTTTCTTCATTAATGTCTATTTCAGAGTACGAATTCAACGTGTAATATTAATCGAAATTAATATCTGTAATTAAAATGGTGAACCACTTGAAATATGATGAGAAAGTAAATTTAGTTTGCGAGGTCCGTCGCGGTACCTCGCAAATAAGCTTTAGTTCGAATTCCCAAATTACCACTGGCGACAGTTCTACGCGTTGCGGCGCGAACCTCTTGTTAAATGAGAAGCATTAGTGCAAACTCATTTTCCTCGATGTAAAATATCCTACACCACTCGCGAAAGTAAATTTCGTACATGAAATGGACAAATTTAACTTGACGCCAACTTATTTAAACGCGGTTTTCTTCTGAACTGTCTTACAAGCAGATCGGAGGTTTTTACGTGAAATTTATTTATACAACTATTACTCTTTAAGCATCACGCACTGAGTATTTTTATTTATAAAATGTGTGAACGATCTACTTGTAAGTTTAGTTCTTGCAATGCTAATCGACAACAATCATTGCAGTAATACTTTCATTTGAAACGCAGATCGGATCTGAGCTTGAACTATTGATAGGGTAAGAGCTTACCATAATTGCGGCGAATCCTTTCCCTCTTCTTAGAAATCCTTCAAGTTTGGAACGCGATAGCTGGGGTCTATCGAGGAGTCCTCAAACCGAAAATAGCGACGTGTTATCGTCCACGGGCATAGTTTCCTCTTCTTTTCTTGTCGTCGAACGAACAGGTAACGTCGGCAAGGATCAGGATCAGGATCGAACGCAGAGGAAGGGTGCTTTCCTGGGGGTATACGAAGATCGTCGTTAAAATCAGCGGAGTCGTTAATAATCGATGCTGTATCGCCGAATTCTGACGTAAACCGAGAAAGCAACGGAACGAAAAAAGAGGCAACTGGGTACTCGAGGTCGAATCTGTTTGGCGAAAGCTCCTATTCGTTCGGAGCGCAGTGGAGAACTGAGCGAAGTGCCGGCCGGTCGAGCAGCCAGGCGGGCTTTTCCAACCGGCTTAACCAATCGCCGACTTCTCTCTTGTCCCACGTGCCTCTTTCTCGCTCTCTCGCTTTTATCTTTCTCCTTTCCGTTACCCTCTCGCCATTCTGATATTGCACTCGCCGAGAGGAGTCAGGTTCGGCTGCAACCCCCATAGCCTGCATCCCCTAGCGCAGTATCCCACCCAGAAACTCGCGAGCCCCGCTATCGCGTCGGGCAAACTTTGCCACGCGGCACGTTTCATCGATTTTCCTATCGTTCGCCAATTATTATTTTTTACGACTATGCGAAAAATCCCGGTATGCAAAGTTCCGGGTGAAAAGTCACTGAGATTCGAACGAGATCGAAAGATCGATGGTTCGAGCTGGTCAAAGGGTAACGACAAGCCGAGCCGCGTACGAGAAGAAATGAATGAAGAGAAGACACTTTCGAAAGCCGAGCGTTGAAACGCGTATCTATTCTCGATAGGATTCTTCGAAGACGTGCCACATTGACAAATACGCGCGTTCGACTCGACTCAATGTAGCCTCGTTCGCCGTTAATGGACAAGATATGTTTTCGAATCTAAAACTTAATCGGGCTTCTAGTCCAGAGCGATACATATCTGGTTCACGCGGCAGTCTCGCTGCAATTCGCACGATCGATCAATGAGATTTCAATCAGACTTTCGCGCATTAAATAATTGTAACGCTGCGCCCGGTTCTCCAACGAAATCGCGTCGAATTTTAAACAACCGTCGATCGATTTTGCTCGGCTGACGATTTTACGTGATCGTTCCGCAAAATTAACTAGTGACGAATATTAAAATGGACGATGCATTAAAAGTCGTACAGGCATTTGTTATAAAAAATCGCTGTAATTGTTTTATTCGGTGGCAGAGGGGAATGTAGCTCGAAGAAAGAAAAACGGAAACGAAGCTCGGTTGGCGATCGGACAAAACGTGATCGAGGCCTTACTTTCGAAGTTGCCATACGTCCGATCAGGCTGCATGTGCTCCAGTCGCTTTCCTAACGACGAGACATGCTTTTACCGGGACGACAATACTTTTATGCGCGCGTGACGTGCCGTTTTCATTGACGCATTAACCGGCGACGCAACGAGGCGCGTGCATAAAAGTAAAAGAGATCGCGTTCGCCGTTCCGAAAGGATAAAATATTACTGAAATCCGGAAAATCCATTCCCGACAGGAGAGAGTCGCTTTATTTATTCCCCCTGATGGAGTTCGTTTTCGGTATTACGAAATCCTGAATGAAAGTTAGACTTTGCATATAAAATATGTCTATAAATACTGCGAAATATAAATAAAACTATCATTACTATTTTCCATTATTTTCCTGTTTTCATTGGATGACATATGAAGATTTAAGTGGATTTCATTTACTTTCCTCGTTCCTGACCTCAGATTTTCGTCCGAGAACGAACTGCTGACAAAATCACGAGTCGTCACGCGGAAACACGTTCGAGAACCGGAAGTATCGGGCATACGAATTGATTTTACTTTCACGAGCTCGCATCATTTCAACACACGACGATCGAATCAAGATAATTAGATATCTGCGTACAATCGAACCAGCAATTAGTTTATTCAATCGCGTGTGTCACAATAAGCTTCTTTATGTTTGCGCAAGGAAAGAAGGAAGGATAGTTGCAGCATGAGACTGCAAACGGAATGACTACTTATAAAATTGTTTTTGCACAGGAATAATAATAGAGATTATGATATCTCCGAAAGAGAAGACTAGTACATGAATGGTATGAGGAGAACCGGTTTCCAATTTTGCGCGTCGGTCCAATTAACTTACGAGCAGCTGAAGACGTACTCGAGGATCGACATGAACAGCAACGAATGATATAAGAAGATATATCAATTTTCCTTTCGCTGTACAACGTATTATAAAATCGATAGAAATAAAAGATGCGTATTTTATTTTCGAAGAGAATAAAAAACTGGTCGACCGCACCTCTGTTAGATTCTTTTGCATACGTGCGGTGCACTTTCTCCGTTCATTTGTTTTCCGAAAACGTACGTCCGCGCTTATTGACACACTTTTTAAACAGTACGATTCTACGGGACAATAAATTAACGAAATGCTTCTCGTGCAAATATTTGGTGAAATAGGTATCGAGTAAATGAAGAATTTTTCAGATGCGCGTAATTTATTAATGACAGTAAGAGAATATTCATAGAAATAGGTATTATAGATATATATTTCGTAGATGCACCCGTGCACCTTCTGTATATCTTCGAAAATAAATTTCATTTCGTTACGCTTATAGATAGAATAACATCGAGTTATAGTGGGAAATGTCTTACTTTCAGTCATGTTCTCAGTTGTGTTACATACGTACATTCTCTTGTATATTCCTCCGAAGAGTCGCTGAGGTAAAAATGAATACTGTTAGCTAAAACGATCCGTGATAAAATGCAATCCAAGTTTCCGAGTATAACAGGAAGATCGTGGATGACGTACATCGTTCGATGCTCGTTAAATTTTTCAAACGATGAACAATATGGAAAGTTGGAGCTTGGAATTAAAATTATGTTCCTTCATTCGAATTGACAATAAGTTAGAAATAAATAAGAGACAATTACGTATAGGCCTGTTTTAGACGACACAGTAGACGAGAAATTAAATACAACATTCAGATACGAAATAACGATAAAAATAATTATACATCACATTGACGGAACACTGATCTAAACTAAGAACCTATTACAATTTCGTACTGAATACGAAAGTTCCTAACAAACAGGAAAAACAATTTCTATTTTATAACAAATAGATAAAATGCTTCCATTTAAACTATGCATCATTGTCAACAAATCCCGAATCGATACCAATTTCTAACCAACACTTATAATTATAATGTGGACGCCTCTCTAGTAGGAATGTTGAAGAGTCCAGCGTCCCTCCAATAGAAACTAGGAGGACCGTTGGTAAAGCAATATTTCATTGTTAGTGGCTCGTCATTTTCGACGTAATACATTAAATAAAAATTACACATTTCGTCTTCCTTGGTAGCGCCGATGTACGTCACGCGATCACGTGTACTCTGCATGGTACAACGTGCTGCTATTTGATCTCCTTCTCCTGCCGTCACTTCGTTATGTATCGGATAGAACATCTGAGGAGTCAGGGGATCCCTTTTGCCTAACTCGATCCATGTAAAATCTGGTTTCACCAAGTATCCGGAGACCACTCTCCCAAGTGAATGAGTGTGAATTCTATACGCAAATGGATGAATAGTTTTGTTCTCTTTTATCATGCAAGCTGTCTCCATGTACGTCGTACTTCTGGGTGGTACCATGCCAGATGTTCCCAATAAGAGAACACTTGCTAATTTATTAAGTGGACGTAAAGTATAATGCAGGAACACACCAGAATCATCTGTTCTACCATCTTTGAACAGGTCTACACTGGCATAGTGAACCTGTAGGACTAAGTACTTGATCGATGAGTCCCCACCAACTTTGAAACCTACTCCTTCCGGTAGAATCAATTTTGGTGCATCTCTAGCCCAAGCATACAGTATCTACGAGAAACATGTATATATAAATTCCTAATATTTCGTGAATCTGCGTTCACTGCTTAATGTTCTCTTATCTATAGATACCTGGGAGTCCTCTGCACAAGGAACCGATGTCTCCAAGTTATTATTACTACCATGTCCCATTTCCCCACAGTCCCATATACTCTGTGCACTGCCAGGTTTTCCACAACCATATAAAAGTATGTGGTGAGCACTTGCCATTGTCGCGTTCGGCTCGAAAGCTACTAGATAGTAATTCTGAGTAGGATCCACCTTAATAGGAGTGCACAGATATAACTCTTCCTAAGAAACAGAGACAGTATCGTTATTATCTTGTCAGTATGGACAATACCTAATTAAGTTATTGTTAAATAATTTGTTTAATATTTACCTTGTATGGTGTGACATTTGGCATCAGTAATGGGTACCTGTGCACCTCGTCACATTGTATAAATTTAAATAAAACCACGAAGAACAATGAGATCGTGAATGTGTAATTTCCTTTCATCGTTCTCTTACAAATAATTCATGAAATATTCAAGAAATTCACGTCAACGTGTCAAATGTCACAAATCAATATGCACAGTTCACGCGCAGACTGTTTCCAACAACCTTTCCAACCAGTTGCAACGGGATTCAGGCCGGGTTTTCTAGCGCATGTGCGGCCGACGAAGACTCTTGTCGGTAATATTGGGCCGGAGAAGACTGAGACNATTCTAGAGGGCGTCAAAAATTGCAGACCGGTTTAGGGGCCCCATAACGTTGCCACTCTTTATTAATCTCTCTACTGTGCAATAGTTCCCGGACCCGGGCGGGCCTACTCATTATTCACCGAAGGTTACCTTACTAGTAACATCTTTAATTAACCCGCATGTCATTTTCCGATGCGCCTATTTAACTCGTGAACGGTGTAAACAAAATGGTTTAGTGCCCGAAGAACGTCGAGGTTTTTACTGTTTTATGGGGCTCGCGAGCTCACATTCACCGTCATGTGGAAGTGCCATAAATGTGGTAAACCAGTCTACTTCGGTTAGTTTCAATCTCTCGCATAATATATTAAAAAGGTGTAACTCCGTTTTGACAACCAGTAATTTCTGTCATTACAAACAATCTACATTTTTTCCCTCGAGTTATTGTGTGATCAGTTGCTCGTTTTGTACGAACGAAGAAATTGCTTTCTAGTTTTAATGTTTCAGTCGAGTTATTTCGTTTGACGTAACGATGCTCTAGAGATTCAATATTTATTTGAGTAAAATTATTTCTTATACTTGTTATATATGTTAAAGTGTTTAAATAAAATATGTAACTTTAGCTGAACGCAAACAATCATTGGGATATGATTGGCATCCGGAATGTTTACGGTGCGAAGAATGTGGGAAACGTTTAAATCCAGGCCAACATGCAGAGGTAGAATTCTAATTACATTATTAAATAGTTAATGTGACTGAAATATTTTCCTAAACTGCATAGCACAAAGGAGTACCGTACTGTCATGTACCATGCTATGGTGCCCTTTTTGGGCCACAGTTGTTCGGTCATGGGACAAGAGTCGAATCTCACACAAGCTTCGGGAAAAAAGAAGCTAGGCAATCTCTACCTAGGTACATACTCTAAAACAGTGTCATTTGTGCATTAATTCAAATGAATCAGTAATTATTTCTTGAATTCATTCAGATCTCACTTGGAATCAAAATTGAAGGTGTTCAACCAATATTATGAGGGCAAAAGCGGTGGAATAAGGAGTCGGGAGGTAGGAGAAATATTAATTCAGATCGAAAGATCGATGCTGCAAATAGATATTAAATATTGATTATCTGAAACAGGTGAATGGAAGATTGATATTGGAAGGTGCGCTTCGAATTTATTGGGGTGTCAGGGGAGTGATTCACTTGAAAGAAGACGATGACCAGCGTACGGTAGTCACGGCTCGGAACAGAAATTCCTGCCGACGTAGCGTTTCTGATGTACGTATATATATTTTTATACGAAACGAGATTTAGGGCTGCTTCGTTTATTTACATTTGGTATTCTTTAAATAGAGCATAGAAGACGATGAAAAAGAAGAAGACGTGGTGAAGGAAGTTGAACAAGAACAAGATGTGGAAACCGAACCGAAATCTGTTCCGACTTCACCCGATCATCTCAAGAGTCTCACTCTACCGATGAAGCTGGATGTGAAGAACATGGAGTGGGACGAACTGGACGAGCTTCTTCAGGTTGTACATAAATTATTTCGAAGTTCTATCTCTTCCACGATATATTTATTCCTCCCGATTGTACAGGTGGAACGTAAAGTTGAAGATGGGAACAAATTGTATCAAACAATGCCTGAGAACCTGCCATCCATAAGCTCGCAGACTAGTTCAGACGCGCCACTGTCCTCCCAATCCAGTCTTGACCGATCAGATTCCCGGGAGAATTCAGAAACGGGAAGTCCTAATCATCAGTCAAATCGGAACGATAGCAGCTTAAATAGTACTCCGACACATAGTATAGGCAGCTCGTCCAGTACTGATACACCGGTTTATCACGGGACTCCAAACCGTAACGGGACCCTCCGAAGGGTCGAATACTTCGATAGTCTAGAGAAGAATATGTCGAGTAGCAGATCCATTAGCACCGATGACAGTTGGATAGAGAAGGGTCTGAACCGATCGATGTCCGGGCCTGATTGCCTTCAACGACATCGAACCGACAGCGACACAGACTCGGTAAATTCTCTGCAATTCAGAGAGGACGATAACATGACCATGTCCACTGATAGTGGATTAGAAGTGAGTATCACAACTACATTAACAAAATTCTTTAAATATCGTAAGTTCGGACGTTCGGTGTATGTTTCTAGTTGGACGGCGTTGTGTTACGTCGGAAGCAAGGATCCACTGCGATTAGACGTCGTCCCGGCGGTCGGCGACAGTCCCGCAGCCGGTTGCGGCGTCGTTGTTCGATCAATGGTCATTTCTATAACCGCGAGACCAGCTTCTTCACGCCTCCGCACGGATCTCAGATGTCCGTGTGGATCACGAGCCTAGTAAATACTCAGGAGGTCATCAATCTTATGTTGGATAAATACAAAGTCGACGCCAAACCGGATAACTTCGCGCTGTTCGTAGTGCGCGACAATGGCGGTAAATAAAATCAGCTATAGAATTGTAGATCTACTATTAATCGTATTTAGTACTGATACGATTTTTCTTTTACAGAACAGAGAAGATTAAGAGAGGACGAATATCCGTTGGAGGTTCGCGTCGTGCTGGGTCCGCACGAGAATGTCGCGCGACTTTTCTTGGTGGACAAATTTTCCACGCCAGAGATTAGTTCAGACGTTGCGCAATTCCTTAATCTGTCTCTGGCCGAGTGCCACGGGATTTTGCAGCGTTATCATTACGAGGAAGAACGGCAGATTCTTCTTTTGAAAGAAAAGTACGTAAGATATAAGTGATTAATAAAAATATTGTTTAACATATAATGATCTTCGTGTTATTTAATTCGACTGTTTCAATTTTACAGATACAAGGAAATGCGGCGAAGAATACGACAGAGGATGGAGGAGCTAAAGGTTCGGCTGTAGTTAGTACACGTTCGCAACGGCACTCGTAACAAGTACGTACATTATTATTTTTTTATTCATTTGCACTCAAAGATCTTTTCTTTTTATATATGTATAAATTATTATTCAACGTTGAATATTCTATAATAATCCTCTCCGAGGTATCGTAATAACACGTAATCTTTAATTTACACGTCATTTTTTAATCGTACGAGCCATGACAATTTTTTAAATAATCTCAATACTAAAATATTAATTTTGAATCAATTTTTATTTCTCGCATTTAATGAGAAAGAAAGAACAAATTAGTTTATTGAAATTGCTGAAGAGATTCTATTAATTGCAGAATGAAAAAGTATATTTACGTTCGGCCATATCAGGCGTTAATGTGCTTTTAGTTTAAACATTTTTTGTTATTTTACACATTTCTACTCATTTATATCTGTATCCTTGTTGCATTTAGTTGTTTACGTGCAGCTAATATTGAATCGTTCAGTGCAATTTATCTAATTAGGAAATCCGTGTATCTAATCGATACACGTGTATACAGATAAGTGAATATCAATCTTTATTATGGTCTCCTAAATTGCTGTTCGCTGATTGTTGCGTAGCGTACTAATTTTTCTAAGCAGCACATATTTTCGTAGTTCTTAAGGACGATCGTCTGTGTAGCTGCTACACTGTAGCACATAGACGAGCATTGATATTAAAGTCAATTCTCGATTACTTCTGATCGATAGAGAGAGGGAAAATTTTTTTTATAAAAGGGAAAAGTAGCTACTACTGTTCATAGTTTAGAAATTGTTAAAATTTGCATAGCTGTCCAACTTTTTCTTGAACAATTTAGACGTCTCCTAATCGCCAGTAGGTGCCAAAAATAAAAATATCATGTTCATGTATCGAGTGGAAATAGGATTTTATCTATGGAATTGTTGTCACTTAAAATGGAAATATTAGAGGAAGTGTTTAGAAAAATAAAGATATATGTATGTATATATTATATCGTCCAGAAGAAAATAATTATCGTATCCTAATGCAGTTTAGTTGGACAGCTGCGAGAACCATAGACGAGATTGTTATTAAGTGATAGCAACTTCTGACAACGTGTCACTGCCGCAATTCAGAGTTTTTATCTATAGATGTGTTATTACAGTGTAATTAGCACAATATATACAAATACGGATTACTCCGAGGGTAACAAGAATCGTCTTCTAAAATTGTATCCTCTTTTTTTTACAAAAATATTTCGATTCGATCAAATCTCGAGCACTTCCATTTCAATGAAATTTTGGGAAACGAATCTTTCCAGTTACGACGTTGATCATCAATTAAGGATGTATTGGCTATGCAGTCAATCCCAAAAGTTTATGTACCTTAGAAAAACGCATTTCCTATAATTAAAAAGAAATCAGACGTCAGAAGAATAATGCTAATAATAAATAGCTACGTGCTTAAAAGTATAGAAGGNGAGAAAGAAAGAACAAATTAGTTTATTGAAATTGCTGAAGAGATTCTATTAATTGCAGAATGAAAAAGTATATTTACGTTCGGCCATATCAGGCGTTAATGTGCTTTTAGTTTAAACATTTTTTGTTATTTTACACATTTCTACTCATTTATATCTGTATCCTTGTTGCATTTAGTTGTTTACGTGCAGCTAATATTGAATCGTTCAGTGCAATTTATCTAATTAGGAAATCCGTGTATCTAATCGATACACGTGTATACAGATAAGTGAATATCAATCTTTATTATGGTCTCCTAAATTGCTGTTCGCTGATTGTTGCGTAGCGTACTAATTTTTCTAAGCAGCACATATTTTCGTAGTTCTTAAGGACGATCGTCTGTGTAGCTGCTACACTGTAGCACATAGACGAGCATTGATATTAAAGTCAATTCTCGATTACTTCTGATCGATAGAGAGAGGGAAAATTTTTTTTATAAAAGGGAAAAGTAGCTACTACTGTTCATAGTTTAGAAATTGTTAAAATTTGCATAGCTGTCCAACTTTTTCTTGAACAATTTAGACGTCTCCTAATCGCCAGTAGGTGCCAAAAATAAAAATATCATGTTCATGTATCGAGTGGAAATAGGATTTTATCTATGGAATTGTTGTCACTTAAAATGGAAATATTAGAGGAAGTGTTTAGAAAAATAAAGATATATGTATGTATATATTATATCGTCCAGAAGAAAATAATTATCGTATCCTAATGCAGTTTAGTTGGACAGCTGCGAGAACCATAGACGAGATTGTTATTAAGTGATAGCAACTTCTGACAACGTGTCACTGCCGCAATTCAGAGTTTTTATCTATAGATGTGTTATTACAGTGTAATTAGCACAATATATACAAANTAGCCTATACATCCTTAATTTGAAGGGAGAGAGAGAGTAATAGATTTTATGATGCATATATGAGAATTCAGATTTCACTTCGATTGAAATAGCTTTAGTTCGAAAGGATAGTTGCGTTCTTTCAATTTGTTGAGATATTATGAATATATTAGTTCTTTTATTACCTGTTTTTCTTTGATGGAAATATTATCAAACATCTGATTTTTGAGAGGATTTTTTTAAAACGGTGCATGCGAAAATGCGAAGTTTCGTTGGCATTTTTCAGCATTCCGATGTAAACGAAGTATTACACCATGAATATTTTTTTAACATTTTTTTGGACCTCCTCTTTCATAGGGTGAAATATATCATTTAAGACAATAGAGACCACATATAATTATTATTTTAAGCTAGTCACGTTTTATAAATAGTCATATACACGCGATGTATATTATAAACGTGTTTGTGATTCGAGTGTTCGGAATATACGCATAACTGGGACTAAAATTGTTTAATTGATATTATAATTAACGTATTTCAACACTCAATCAACTGCTACTTACCAACTTGTCCGGGACAAGTAAGAAAATAAAAGAGTGAATTCTGTCTGATCATGCACGGACTGAAACTACTTACGGCCTAGTCAAATACAGTCGATTCTTTTATCAGTCAACGAAACCGCAGGAAAGGTATTTCGCGGCATTCGAATCGCATCGCGGTACACTTTTTATTGTATCCCAAAATGGATTTTACGACCAATAAAGAGGAAAATAAAATTTGGGCCACACGAAACTACATCGTACGTATCTTGTATCAGAACGATAGCGTCTAAGCTTCGTTCCCCGACATTAACAAAAATGTTCGGATTGCAACAAATGCAGCGTCGTCGAAAGATTCCCGAATGGTAGAGTTTCGACTGGAGGACGGCTTCTGGTAGCTCTATTATATCTAAGAGGAATCGATATTATGTAAGAAGAGCGCATTATGATCGATATTGCACCTGTATCTTGGTTTTACGTTCACGAATGGTGTTTGGTAGATGTTACGTCAAGTTTTAAGTATGGAAGAGACGGATAGTGCTAAAAATCTACATGTATGCAACTTACTTCGAATATTACAGAAGAAAGAATGGATTTGGATAATTTTAAAAGCTGAATGAATTTGAACATTTTTTAAATTCTACGAATTATTTAATCAGATTTTAATATAAAATGAGATTGTATAATTCTATTCAGTTTATTAATCGTCCGCTGTATTATGGATGCGTCAAGAGGGATGTTTAAAAATTTGCGAACTTTTCGTTTGAGTTATAAGTGTATGTAGACTTCTATGAGCGACGGGGCATGTGTATAAGAAGAGAGAAGGAGAGAATGGGAACAAGAGGAAAGAGAATGAGTGAATGAGAACTGGGAACAAGGAAGGAGAGAAATAAATAACGAGTGCGTGTACAATAAAGGATAGAGGCGTTTGTTCAGAGATTAAATAGATTTAAAAAAAGAATACTCCGTACCATGACACGTTGAAATGAACAATTGACACGAATAGACTGCGGATTTTTCATCCAAAAGGGATCTGATTATAAAAAAAAAACAAATGCAAGTTATTTACCAGATCAGAAAATCAGTCTTCTAAACGAAAATCTGCAATCTAATTACGAGTAATGATACGATGTATCGCGGGTACATTGAAAGTGCACAGTCCATGAACGTGAAGTATATTAAAATATATTACGTACAGTGAAGTTGTATAAAATATAACACACAGACTGTATCTGAAAATTTGTAAGAAAATCGTTGCGAAAGTAATAAAGTGATTGCTTCTTTTGTATCGATATTTTTTACTCCACGACAGCTGTTTATTACTTATTTCTTTAATAATTATCCTTACCTTGTTTTAACTCTGTGATTGAATTAAGGGTTAATAAATGAAGCGTTGGATCCAGAAGACGAGATTGAGATTGGACAGAATGTATTTATTTATTTTTGAAGTACGTAGAGTAAAGTAGATCAATGCAATGTTATGAGTAGTGTATCGAGTAGTAATTGTCATACGAGTCGCTAGGAACGAGTATGTATACCCACAACACCGAGGAGCTTCAGCCGCTCAATTATCATTATTAATTTTTTTTTCCATTTTTTTTTGGGTTTGCACGACATTGATATACATTAAACGTTACAAGATAGCGAATAACGATTATCACTTGTGTTGTTCATCGTTATCATTGACGTGTTACGATAGTATCTTATTAGCCACAACTGTTTTTTTTTTTTTTTTCGTGTTACATGACTTACAATATCTTTGGCATCGCGGACACCAGGATTCAACAACAATTACTCGTACACGCACACACGCATACACACACGCATTCGCACGTAATTAAACACGCGTCGATCCTTGAATTTAATCCGTTCTCTTCGTGGCATTTTAAAAAGTAACGCGGCATGCTGCTTACAATTATACTAAACTTAGGCTTTCTCGTTGCGATTGCCAGCCTCGGCGACTGGAAATTAGTATGTCCACTTGTTTCCACCGTGACGATCTTCCTTCCCTTCGTTGCTCACTTTCTATCATTATTAGCGACTTTCAAATACTGCATCGAATGAATTTTGACAACGCAACACTATACTTTTTCCTGATCGTACTATAAAGTTTAGTCATAGAACAGAAGACGAAAATTGAACGACTGATGGTTAATAAAGAACGGGCATATAAGTTTCGAAGGAGTATCGTCACGATTTAAAAGAACTCAAGCGATCCCCCGACCATCTTTCGTAAAGTTTCCAAAACGCGCCTCGGTCTAATCGACATTTTGTTTCCTCCTCGCGCTACGGTGGCACGCCGGCCCATATTATCATCTCTGTCGTCGTCCATTTTAATCGAGGATGCCGCGGACTTGGCTATCACAAATCTGGCACAAACGAGCCATACAAAAAATACAATACGCGTCCGCGACTTTTTATTTTCTGTTTTTTTTCTCTTTTTTTTGTCTTTTTTTTTTCTTGTTTTATCACAGACCAGCGCGCCGCCCGACATTAGCGTCCCTCTTTCGCTAATTACGCTATTTTCGCTACCGCTTGTATGCGTTTTCGACTCGCCATCATTCCGTCTACGAAAGCTCAGGGCTGGGAGAGGGGTTAAGGGGAGGAGACGGGGCTGATCTAGTAATTCAAGTATTTACACAGTGCGGAGCCGTTCGTTCTTTCAATTTATCCATTTTTCATCAATACGATGAAATGTTCTCTCGTTGGAGAAGTCCATTTTTCGTTGTAACTACGACGAACATGTGCCTGTCTTAATACAACTGCCACTCTTTAATTCAATTAATACTTTGCATACGTCATTCAAGTGCCCCACGCTGTATAATTCGTCGTTCGTTCATACTGCACGAAATTTCAACAAACGCTGCCTATATCGCAAAAAGAATGTTTAAATAAATTTGGGAGACTGCATCTTATCTCTCTTAACAGCAATGAAACATTATTGCACCGTCGTAAAAAAAAAGAGTCGCTCAATTAAAATGAAAGCATCGATTTTAGTAATTCTCAGTAGTGACGACCTACGCATGGTCAGACCGACGTCCGACCGCCGCGTCGAGCCTGACTTAAAGTTTACACTACTTGCTCTGCTGTCTGTGGCACATAATTTGTTCTACTTAAAAAGGGTTCAATTCATAAAGTATTGTGCGAACGAACGACGGGAAGTTGTGATTAATCGGAAGTAAAGGTAGGGAGGAAGGGTTGCCCGCTAGATAACTTCTTTCGATTCGACTTCTCCCTATTTTAAATAAATTCTCGTTACATATTAGGTATAATGTGCCCTCGTGTTTGTAACTCGCACACGTTCATCCTCTCTCTCCCTCTCGCTCTCAACGATAACAATTCGAATATGAATTAGAAAAATAACATTATATCGTAGACAACAATTGGTTACAATGTATANTATATATAATTAATGTACCAGTAATAGTGCATTATTTTTAGTTCTTTTTTCTTCTCCCTCTTTACATAGTACTTTTTATCCCCGGTTTTTTTTTTTCTTCTCTTCCTTTTAAAGCGTGCCATTGACGCGGGGCGCCGACTGACTCTAACGGCTTGCTGGAACGGCGGAATTAAATTTTACACGCCGCTTCGTTAGTCGCCGCTTCCGTTCCGTTCCTCGCCGTCCAGCTCGCTCGATCGATCGATCGATCAATCGATCCGAACGATTTCGCGGCCGATAGGAGTGGATTCAGATGAGACTTGGCACTTTGTACCAACGGCTATTTATGTGCGTACACCGTGCAACCGTAAATCGGCTGTCTTTCCCCCCCAGTTTCGATGTCTAACAAGAAAAAACCACGCCACCCTTTCACCGTCCCCTAATTATTTAATTAATTATCAACTAATCGGTGATTGCCATTTGGAAATATCGTTTGGCACAAAAGAGACGTCCCGTTCAGCCCATTCCTAATTAATCGATTAACTAGCTAAGCAGATTTTGATAACGATGAGCACAAAAGCGCCCGGCGTCACTGGGAAAAAAATTCGTGGACAGATTTCGAGACGGCGTGCGATAATCATCACCACAGTTCCCGTTCCCCTTCGCCCCTAGTTCCTCGTTTTAATACTTGTCACCCTCTCCCGTTTTTCCTTCGCGGAGAACAAAGTAAACGACGCGGCTCGTCGATCAAATTCGATTAAGCTAACACGTATGTAACTAGTTACAGTAAAACCTATTCACGGCTTGTACGACAGACACGTATTTATAATATGTATATAATATATATTTAAATATATATAATATAGTGTTCATATATATATATATATATATACCTATATATTACAGTTAGATTGCTCATTGTCAATTCATCGGTTTTATCACATTTAGTACAAGTTGAAAAATATCTCTAACATCCACGCGAGTGGCGGCCACGGGCCACGTTTCCATATCACGGGAATGACACGCGGCCCACAGCCACCCCTCGAATTCGCCAATTATGCTAATCATTACAATTACAATCATTAATATCTAACAGTAGGTACGACAAACAATTACGACAGTACGGCCACGAAACATGTGTGTCTTGTATGTGTGTGTGTGTGTATGTGTGTCTCTTCAATGTGTGTTGTATTTTATCCTACGCAAACCGTCTGATTGCAAAATCGACTTTCGTTAAAGCTTGTTGGGATTTTCCTCTTAAAGGGTTCCTAGGGAATCGTTCTCCTGTTTGTCCCGTTTGTTCTCACGGTAATTAGTAACCTTTCTTAACTCTTCTTCTACGGGATAGTAGTAGGACAACGTTTATTTCAGCAAAATTACACGAGAAAAGCGACAGACATACTACCACAAGCGACGAAGAGATGAAATTTCGCTAGAGGATTCAAGACATTTTCTTATTTATTGCTACGGTAATCTGAGTTCGAGAGAAGATTAGGACAGAGGTCTAGGGAAACACACCTACGATTAATAATTTTGCTGAAATACTTTAGCTAGTGGAAACTCCTCGCCTCGTTTGTCAAGCAGCCCCCATTTAGGAGAATGTCGGGGGTGAAAAACGAAGCAGCTTTGCGAACGATACGACCAGTGAGAAAAATTCATATATTATATTTTCAATAATTTCTTCTCGTGTCATCTGATTAGAATCAACCCCTTAAATTCACCCATTCGATTCATTATGTAGTTCTAATATTGGTCTTGTGACACTGAAATCTTTTTAACAATCAATGTGCAGATTTTTATATCATTGACAATTTAACATGATCGTTCATTTATACGTAAAGTAAAAAATTGTACTATATCATTCGTTCGAATCGTATGACAGCAGAGAAATGATTGAAAATATAATAACAATTTTTCTACTAATCGCGTATCTTTTTACGGTGTTCCGCCACATATCCTTTGGCAATTCTTGTGTCTAACATTGTACACACTATTACACAGACGAAGCTAAACGCTGAGAAATCGTTCGCATTATACAATTTTTGTTCACGTGTATTTATATCTATCCATCTATCTATACATACTATGTTTCTTGCTTGGCTTAAAATCGTTTTAGAATAGACACCGAAAAGACATCGAGAGACTCGAAGGAAGGTTTGAAATAGGAGAGATTAAAGTTTCCGTAACCGGCTATTAACGTTTCAAAGATCGCCTGGCTATAATTAACGAGTGTCGAGCTATTCGTTTATTCCATTTACTCTCTACTTAATCTCGTCTCCTCTGTACACGAATCACGCGCGTTTGTCGGCGTGTATCCACAAAGAGATCGGAGAGGTCACGCGGGTGCCTGTGTTCCTGTGTTTGTGTATCGTGTGCGCGGAATACAGGGTAAGGCGAAGTAATCTATTCTTTGCGAGCGAATAGAAAAGTTATCGTAAAGCTTATCGCAATTTTGATGACAAAAAGAGTGTGTGATTACTGGTTCAGTTGGTACATAAGTGAAGATTGTACGAGTTCAAGATTAATAAAGATTAGTAACAGATCGATAAGATTAATGCTCTATGTAAGATTGCAAGGAACATATATCAAATTTATTCTTCTGTTCTTTCCTAATTACTCTATCATCAAAATTTTGACAGCACAGCTTTTCTACCCATTCGTAAAATAATAAAATGATCTGTTCTTACTCTGTATCATTGTACTACCC
>NW_017163310.1:191391-214190 GCF_001652005.2 Ceratina calcarata | reverse complement strand
TTTTAATATTGGTCTTGTGACACTGAAATCTTTTTAACAATCAATGTGCAGATTTTTATATCATTGACAATTTAACATCATCGTTCATTTATACGTAAAGTAAAAAATTGTACTATATCATTCGTTCGAATCGTATGACAGCAGAGAAATGATTGAAAATATAATAACAATTTTTCTACTAATCGCGTATCTTTTTACGGTGTTCCGCCACATATCCTTTGGCAATTCTTGTGTCTAACATTGTACACACTATTACACAGACGAAGCTAAACGCTGAGAAATCGTTCGCATTATACAATTTTTGTTCACGTGTATTTATATCTATCCATCTATCTATACATACTATGTTTCTTGCTTGGCTTAAAATCGTTTTAGAATAGACACCGAAAAGACATCGAGAGACTCGAAGGAAGGTTTGAAATAGGAGAGATTAAAGTTTCCGTAACCGGCTATTAACGTTTCAAAGATCGCCTGGCTATAATTAACGAGTGTCGAGCTATTCGTTTATTCCATTTACTCTCTACTTAATCTCGTCTCCTCTGTACACGAATCACGCGCGTTTGTCGGCGTGTATCCACAAAGAGATCGGAGAGGTCACGCGGGTGCCTGTGTTCCTGTGTTTGTGTATCGTGTGCGCGGAATACAGGGTAAGGCGAAGTAATCTATTCTTTGCGAGCGAATAGAAAAGTTATCGTAAAGCTTATCGCAATTTTGATGACAAAAAGAGTGTGTGATTACTGGTTCAGTTGGTACATAAGTGAAGATTGTACGAGTTCAAGATTAATAAAGATTAGTAACAGATCGATAAGATTAATGCTCTATGTAAGATTGCAAGGAACATATATCAAATTTATTCTTCTGTTCTTTCCTAATTACTCTATCATCAAAATTTTGACAGCACAGCTTTTCTACCCATTCGTAAAATAATAAAATGATCTGTTCTTACTCTGTATCATTGTACTACCCCTGACGAAAGGTTCCTGATACAATTTATTTCGTAACGATAAACGAACAAGAACAGAAAATAGTTAACCGCTTTGTACATCTGTTCTTATTGGCTGAAATGCAAAAATAGGATTTGTTCATTTGTTCTAATTTCTCCGTTACTCTTACTATTGATTAAACACTTTTCTGCCAGGCGTAGCATCCGCTTCGTGTAATGTATGCTTCGTTTTTAAACCTACGAGTAGTCGTTCCGTACGGACGGACCGACGGACATCGAGGATTGAGCAAACTGTTATTGCACGGAACGCATAAACTCGAAACTACATCTCCAATTGGTTTCCTGTTTCTTGCTTTTTCATGAACCGGCACGGTTCGTTGTGCTTCCCGCGAGGAACGACGGTCCCCATCACGAATTACCACTTGCAGCGCGGATACCTCTTATGAAACTTTTCAAATACACTTTTATACGCAAGCATGACAAACTGAATTATACATTATTCGTCTTCGTAAGATAAAAGTCAATGTACAAAATCAAATTTCATTGAGCTCGCCTGTTTCCATGTTCTCTGGTGTCCTTTTGTCAGAAGAGTGGAAGGCTAGAATTTTTATGCAATCACGATGGGAAATTTGTGGAACAGAAAGTCGATAATGTTAGATTAATAATGAGAGGCGCGAATATTTGAGGCCGCGGTACGTATTTTCGTCATGAGGACTACGTGTTCCGTCGCGGACGTTAATCACTCGCTCGGTCTCTATCGATTAAACATTAACGGTTGAGAGACCTTCCACCTAAATATACACTTAGCATATTCGGAACATAGATAAACCAGTTAAAAACATTGTATACGTTCCTATCTACCTATACACAATATATATAGATATAATGTTTGTATATCGTAACCATATTTAATAATATTTAATTACACGTATCATATATCATATAAGAATGGAGTAAATAATTATCAATAATTAATTCTTATGCGTATATCACATCTGATCGTTCAGTCAGTATAGGAAGACCCTCGCCTCGTCGCCAACCCACGCAAACCCATTTCTAATCGGTTCTTCCTCGGACCCAAAGAATCGCGTTGAACGAATTCGTTCAGCGCTTTATTCACTGCGCAACTGGACACAAAATTTCGAACCAATTGCAATGAATATGAGAAAATGATTAATCGACATTACGAAAGCCATAATAGTCAGAATTAACGAGGGATTGTTAACAACATATTTTCTTTACGAGATAGGAATTCAAACCGATTTTCGTACAGCATCCAGTTTTACAGATCATTCCTTCTCTTTTCTAACTCTCGCTACGTCTAATCTCTCTTCCTCTCATTCCATTCTCCCTTTTCTCTTTTGTTTAAATCTGTCTTCTCGCACTCTTCCGATTCGTTTTCTGTTTTTAAATTAAACCGATCTCACGGCTACCATCTAAACAGACATTTATTTAATATTTTTTTTTTTGTTGCTTGCTTGGTAAAAATCTGAAATCGCCACCGAATATCAATATAATACACTTATTACGTACTTATAGTATAAATATAGGAACATTCATTAAATATATTTTCATATATATATAATATTATCATCATCATATATATATTTATATATATATATATTAGAATTTGTATATTTATATATATATGTTACTTGGTGTTGTATAGGTAGCTATAACTTTTTAAACGTGGTTTAAAATGCCCAATTCATTCCATAACGCCTGTCCATTGATGCCGCTTTATCCTCTAACGGCTATAGACCCGGATTATCTTTCTATAAATTCAGATTCAAGTTCTATCTATTATGTAGTCCGCCACGACTGCCTGGAGTTGCTCCACTGTGCAATTCACTCGAGTCAAACTTACGTCGAATTCTTTCTGTAGAATTAAACTGGGTATAACATAAAAGAGGTCTGTGTAAATTATTGTCGTACTTAAATCGATTTCGAAAATAGATTAATTACGTTTCGTTAATGCGAAACATCGACGAAGAATATCTAATAAAAATTGTTCTATTTCTTGTTGTGAACGTCGCATTCGATGTAAGATTTGCGTATGGGGGTGTGTACGTGCGGCGTCCTGACAGCTGGCTGTGTACACGTAAAGACAATAATGCATCGTCGAAGGCGTGCATCACAGCTAGCACGTTAATTATCGACACCGCTACTTAACGTGACGCAAACATTTAACGCGTTCTCTCGCCTACCATGTCCTTAAGATGTGACGCCGAACGGTTTCGATTGATAACATCGGTGGAGGTTCGTAAAATTATTTGATATTTTTTTCAGTATTTATTATTACGCTGATCGATGAAACGATCGTATATTGCGCGTAGATTCCGAATTTTATCCGTAACGTAAAAATACGTTTCGATATTTCCACGATAACAGAAATGTTTGCCTCGATTTTATTAAACTGATAAATGTTTTGTACGGAAGTCCGACCGTGTGTACTTCCGAAATGTTATTACGGTGTTTAAATACTTCGGCCAGAATCGTTAGGTAAAAACCACCCCTGGAGGTCTGCGCCGAGGCCGAGAACTGCTCGCGATCCCCTTCGCTCCGCGCCGCGCCGGGACACACAATCGCGTTGAATATATTATGGCCGTGCACATTTCGGTGGTAAGGTACCTACGTTTTACCGACTTCGATTGAAGGACGGCTGGCTATCACGCGAGCTAACGTGCTCGCACGCTCCCTATCGCGTTCTCCATGTTCAGCTTTCGTACACCCCCGAGCATAAGTTTTAGGACGCCTCGATCAAATATTTTTAGGCGAAAAATTTAGTTTCATTTAATTTGAACGATCTGAACAAAACCTTCGATCGTGTTTTAAATATCGACGCATGACCAATGTCTCCAGTTGAATTTGACGATTTTGTATGAATTGAAATCGGATCTCTTTTACATCTTGTTATCTGACTGCTGATTTCGCAGGACTTATGCGATGGGGTGTACTTTCCGTGTCTCGGTGCACACGCGTCGCGTTGCAATTAATTGATTCCTAGAAACCGAGCCGTACGTTCGATTCCGGCGACTTAAAACGAGGACCCGATGTATTATTTCTCGATATCGACGCGACCCTACCCTGGCCACCGCCGTTTCAAGTGAATAAAAATCTCTCCGTAGCAAAAGAACAGCTAACATGCGAGTTGAAATTCACGATTTTTCAAACAGCAGCGCGTTAAATCACTTAAATTTGACTTTTATTTTCGACTATTCTTATATCGTCTCTACGTGCACGAGAAGTTCTCTGGTCGATTTATAAACCATAGCCATTTTATACTGTTTCGTTTATACATATCAGTTGCTAAAGCAGAGGCATGTACATGCTAAAACGGGGTGTAGATATGTAAAAAACTGTTAATGATGTTGAAGTTCATTAAGAAAACACAGCCGTCGCACTGAAAACGCACGGGGAGCGACTCACCCTATTTTCTGTAAAGCATCTCCGGTTTTTTCCTCTCTGTTTGTCGGATGCACGCGTTTCTCGGAACACGAGGGGTTTTACCGTGTCGTCGCGGAAAGGTTATCGGGAGAATCTTCGCGGGTTTTTGGTTTCTGGGTCGAGTGCGGACTGGCCAAAAATAAAATGCTTTCAGAACTCAAAGCTGTTGGCTATTCCAACTGTGCGATACGAAAAATTGGAACTGATCTTCGCCCCTTGATCCCCATCAAAGGGACCACCGCCAAAGAATTTGCAGTAGACTAATTTTACGTCGCTAAATGAAACTTGTCTAATTAATCGAAACTTCTTCACGTGCTTCCCGTGTTAGTAATATCTTCTACTAATTAAGGAACCGTCTTTCGTTGCACGATGAAACTGTCGCAAAAATTATTGTACAATTTGGTCGTATCATCCAATACTATTTTATTATCACAGTAAATCAAACGACTACCTAGCGTAATAAAAACTAGCTAAAATTCGAATCGGCATTTCCACGTTATCACAAGTCGTTGCAGTTTGTAAAATATCACTGACGCCCGTTATCACCGGGCCGCAGGTTCTTATACGAAATTAGATTCATAAACGAATTTTTGAAAAATACCAAATAGCTCCTCTCCTTGTACAAACATTTTACATATTTTCGCAGATTACACGTTTATTCTCATATTTTTCTCGGAGTGCATACAAACCTGCAGTCCGGTTATCACTGATTGAGTTCTGTAAAAAATATACGCGCGCTTCGCGCTCGGGGGCATGAAATAAAAATACGGTAACACTCGTTTCAGGCAAACTAAATAAAACGCGTCCACGGTGTCCGCGTTTATCGCGCAATTTCAACATGTTTTCTTAGCACACTTTACGCAACGAGTGCTTTTATTTATTTCCCTTATTATTACCGTGCCCACGGTACGTTACCTATCTCCTCAACAATTTCTAGCGGCGCAAATATTTGCCCGTGTATTAGCCGGAAATATTTACCAATATAACACCGTTTTGTGTGTAAACCTTGGTAATCGTAACTGGTGACGGTGTCCAGAATAAACCATACCTGCTGAACATAGAACTAAGGTTCGGAACTAACGTTTCTTTGGAGATTTTTATGCTAAACTCATCTAAATACACTAGTCTACGCTAAATAAATATGTTTATCGCTAAAAATCTTAGTATCACAGATTAAAGAATATACGTGTACAAGTCGTGTCTGACTTAAATTGAAAACTGCGATTAACGTAATCTGATTTATCAATTAAGAATTTGGTGATTTTAAAAAAATTATATCATTCAATTTAAGTGAGGCACACGTGTATACTTATTTTTCGTTGGGCAATTACTCATCTCTTTTTGGTATCTTTGGTGTAATAATCGAGCAGAATTTCGGATTGAAAATCTATAAAATTCAATAAAATACTTTGTTCTATTCAACATAGCGTAGCGTAGCTATATCACAGATTAAAAAATGTTATTCCCGTTAGAAATGTAAAGAATGAATTTGAGAGGACGTTGGAATTTCTATCTTCATTAGCACCATTATTATGTATATGTATAATTAGTATCATATTCGTAGTGACTCGATTAAAAAATCGCCAAAATATATCACAATTAAGCTACGTGAAAAGACGGGCTAATGTAAAAAACAGCTTCGTATAAAATATTCTAGTGGGAAAATCAATTGAGAGATTTTGTAGCAGATATCGACGTTTCGTATGTCTTTCGTTCGTCATCGTAATTAAACCGGGGATAGACGTGAACGTCGATCGTCGATGCCAGTCGTTACCTCGGGTTGTCCTATCGAAAAAAATCTGGAACAGGAGAAGTAAGAACGATGGGTGGAACCGCGGTCTCGTTACGCGTGAACGGGAGAGCGATCCTCGAGGCAGACTCGAGTGTAGCGGAGCAGAACAGGAAACGTCAAGCGCAGTCGTGGTCTTTCGGTGACAGAACGATTTGCAGCTTCCCTCGGCCGTCCATAACGCAGTAAATCTGGCGTGATAGCCGGTGAAAACGTAGGGGGCGGCGGCGGCGGGTCGTTGGCGGACATTGTTGGCTCTGCGCGCGTATAAAAGCTAACAGAGGCGTCAGGCGTCATGGAACTGTTTTCCTTAATCCTTCGGATCGTTAATCACGCGCGCGAGACGGGAGCTCGTTCTCGAGTCAGCCTGGACGAAGCCTAAACTGCGATGCGGCCTCGTCCACTGTTTCCCTTTTCCTTCGATTCATTCCTGTCTCCCCTACGCGCGCTCTTTTTAACACCGTCGCCCTTTGTATGTGTGTATGTGTTTGAAACTCGTTGACATTCGTTGAACATGTTCTCTATACTCGCCTCTTTTCTCCCCTCGTTTTAATCGTTGGCTTACGTTCGTTTCTCGACTCGCTCTATTATTGGGTCAGCGAGGTTTCGCTAACCATCGTTCGCGATCTTGCTTTGTAAAACTTACATAATACTAAATGTAATGTATTATACGTAATTTATAATACTAAACAGACGTAATCACGGCGATGGACCGGTCCGTTCCGAGCAGAGCTTCGTTTTCTTACAGACGCTGATTGACTCTATCTCATGTACTCCTTGTATCAATAATAAGTTCTCGATTTTTTATAACTGCAAAGTGAAGATACTCGATCTAAATGGATATATCTTTTAATTAAAAATCGTCGAGCTCTTTCGTGCGGACGTCTGTTTGGCCGGACCGCGATCAACCCCTATATTCCTTCATAGCACCTTCGTTATTCGACTTCGTTTGTTCGCAAATACGTACTTAACATATACAGCAGCGAGTACGTCGTGAATCTAGCTACTTAAACGACTAAACGCTTAATCAACGGAAATCGGGGGTGGCCTCGCAAGCAATGCTCAATTCCCAGTTGTCGTTTTCTGCATGCATATCGACCACGAGATCGAATTCGCAGCTTCCTTCGTGGTAGCTTGTTTAAAGATCGGAACGAAACGAAGGACTGCAACGTGGGATACTCGGGTGAAAGATTTCACTTGAACTTGACGAAACCGTGACACCTCTGAGATCATTTGACTCTTCGCATTTTTAATTGTACATATTCATCGGTTTAATTTTATTATTGTGAAACAATTGTCAAAATCTGGTGTGACACACAAATGACATTTTCTCTAACGTGAACAAAGAATATTGTCTCAGGTAAATGCAAAAAGTAAAGGATGTCTCAGTAGTGATCACTTCTGGTTTCATGTTTGAGCAACGATCACGAAATCACAGCATTTCCTAAAACGAGGCGAGTTGTACAAGAATAAAATATACGAGAATCATCTGTTTCAATCATTCACGATTTTCGCATCCCACGTTCCAGGCATGAATAAAATATTCAGTTTATTATTTAAATCTGCGATCGAACGGCTCTCTCTGTCGACTTTGTGACGAGATCATCGAAGATCTATCGATCACCAGGACGGCGTAGACTCGGCAGGAAGCTATGCAGTTAACTTTCACAAAAAAGTAAACGATAGTTGGCACTGGGACGGCACGTTTGTAATAGATCTCGTTCATTACTTATTCTTAATTTAATGTCTATTTTAGAAGACGGAATAACACGCCGAATCGTTTATATTGTACCGTCCAGGCGATGATCCATCTTCGATTTCTTATCCCTCATCCTTAGAATTCAAACTGTTTTTTATTCTATATAAATTTCTTGATAGAATGCAACAAATTATTTTGGCACAGCATCGAATGGAAAGAATAATTATTCATTTTCATAGTTATATAAATTCTATCATTCATTCGACATTAATAGACCGTGGATTTTACACAAAAAACTGGCAAACTAAAACATGAAATATAAGTTCCATGCATGAAGGAAATTTCTATCGACGCGTCCTCTTTTACATAAAAATTCGCAGTCTAGCGATTATAAAACTTTTGGCCAGTGGCTTACGGATAGTTGAACCTGCAACTGTTCGATCGCAAACTCCGACCAGAGTTTATGGGTCGATCTCGATAACTAGTGCGACAACTGAAAGCGTGCTTGGATCCTTGGACCTCTCGGGACTTCGAAATTCAACGAGCTTGCGAGACCAGCTCCCAGGAGAATGAGCCGGCACTCTCGATCTGCGCTCGCGCATTTTCGCTGGACGATATATTTTTATCGATATACATTATATAGTGCATGTACACGGACCAGGGACATTACATCTGCAGAATATCCCCTGACAGATGGACTATTCAACAACTTTTACAAAAACAATGAACGAAGTTCATACTGTCTCTTCAGTGGAATAGTTCAACTAATAAGTCGTATGATCAAATTATCAGATAAATAATTAGGTATATAATCAAATAAAAAAATGATATCTTCACGTGAGATTTCTCATTACTTTTTTAATTAATCAATATTGGAAGATTGTCCGTCAGAGAACATTCTGTATACTGTATATACACGTAGACAGCAAAAATGGACACATTGGCTAAGAAGAGATTGGAAGGACCGTGGAGTAACACGTCTTATCTCGCGGCTTCTGCATGCTGCGTGACGGCTGCGCAACGAAAATGTTTGATAACGCGGTTTATTGCTACGTTTTGATAAACTTTTAAAAAGTGTACTCGGTCGTCTGTCCAAGGCACCGAATAATGTTTCTCGTAAGGAACTGGTGCAAGGACAATTTATAGAATTCCCCTTCACGAGTCCTAGAACACTTTGTTCAATTTGAAAAGTAACAGAGGTGTTATTATTGCTGGATACGTTTTTTTTTAACAGACTTCGTAATCTCAGTTTTCTTTAAATTTTGATCTGCATTCAACATATACATCGATATAGAAAAATTGATATAAATTTTGAGCCACACTGTAGTTATTCTTTGAGATTTCTATGCATATACTGCAAACTGAATTTTGTCTTTTAATAAAATGTTCTGAGACTTGATGGGTAGTACAGGACACGTAATATAAATAGCCGTCACCTTACTCGCCGCAGGTCGTTCTTTGGTTTTCGAATCCTTATCACAAGTATATTCTCACTAACGTTATGTAAAAACCCTCGAGTTTAATTTTCCTCCATGCGCGAGAATTCCACGCGGTCGCTCGTCTCTTCTCGTTTCCCTAATTGACTCGTCTTGGTGGACCAACGGATGGATGGATTTTCCTCTTCGTTTCTAAATTCTCCTCTCCCTGGTTCGGAGAGCGACGAACCCAGCCAAGGATGGATTCGATGACGGAATTTACAATTAGACTATACCTTAAAAATACTCCTACACTTTCCGACGGAATTCCTCATACTTTTCGCTTAAATAGAACGGACATTTCGCTTGGGCTAACATATACACAGACTCCTCATCGAGAAACCCTTCTGAATGACAGTTGTTTCACGTTCTTCCACTTGTGTAATTGAAATTGCTCGATCGATATTGCCATCGTCAATACCTGTGTCACCGAAAAGCGTCCTAAACGTCCAATCATTGGAAAAAGCTATTTTATACCGAATTCTACCATTTCATTTTTAGATACCTACGTAAAATTCAATACATAATATTCGTACTGTAAAAGCACTTCAATTGAAATTCAATATATCATAGTACTCCAGGATGAAAACGATTCGTTGAATTAGAGCTTAGAGCGAACTTTTCCCATAATCACAGGTAGTCGAATTAAGCATATTGAAATCGTAGCAGTAAGTGTGAAGAGCGTATCAAACTCTAACGCTGGTGTATATGCGTGGTGAGATGTTTAGACAGATAATCGGCCCTGGCGAAGCATTTGCCGCACATCTCACAGTGGTAGGGTCTCTCGCCGGTGTGGATGCGTAGGTGCCTGGTCAAGTCGCTCTTACCGCCGAACGCGCGGCCGCAGAACAGGCAAACGAACGGTCGTTCGCCGGTGTGCTTGCGCACGTGGAGCTTCAAGTTCTCCTTGGAGCGAACGCACTTACCGCAAAACGGGCAGGCGAAGCGTCGCTCGCGCCTATCCACTTCGTGAGAGCTGCGCGCCAGGCTGATCACGGCCTCGGTGGCTTCGGAGCGGTCGTCGTCCACCGCGTTGTCGTCGGCGTCGCCGACCTCGTTGGTGTTGGCCGCGGCAACCGAGCCGCTGTTCCTGGTGGGAGCCTCGGTCATCTGCACCTCGACGGCGTCACCGGGATTCTCGTGAACGCTGGCGGTCTCGGAGACGCTCTCCTCGCGTGACGCGTTCTCGTTGAAACCGGCCCGCGTCTCTTCCTCCCCAGGATTCGTGGTTGTGTCGCTGCCCGTTTCCACCTGGGACGGTTCCCCGGTGCTGGACACCTGGTCGCTCCTCTCAGCCGCCGCGGAAACGGAGAGCGCGCTGCTTTGCGGCTCCGGGGCTCGTTGAAGTCGTTCTAGCGCGTGGTTCAGCCGGTGCTTCTTGAAAGACTTTAAATACCTGAACTGCATGCCGCATACGTCGCAGGTGAAGAGCTTGTCGGCGGGTAGACGGGCGCGATGGTTCTGCTCTCGGTGTTTCACGTACGCGGACCGGTAGCGGTAACGCTGGCCGCACTGCTCGCAGGTGAACGGTTTGTCGTCGCTGGCCTGGCCGGCGTGTTGGAGCAACGCGTGCCGCTCCAGCAGCCAGGCGGACGGGAACGTGGCCAGACAGACGCCGCAGCGACGGGCCAGGCCGGCCAGACTGGCGAAACCGCCGTGACCTAACAGGGAACCGCTTCCGCCGCCGCTCGTCCGCTCCACGAGGGCGCCCCAACCCCCTGCGTCCAAACCCAATGCCAGCGATACCTGCAATCATTCGGTTCTGATAAGTCACCGAAAGAAACGATTCGTTATTTAATTAATCTAATTGTACTTCTAAGTACCGGATGAGAGAGTGCCTTTTGGAATCGCTTGGGTTAGGATTTATTCTCGGTAAAAACTTTGATGTAAAAATTAATAAAAGTGTACTATGGGAAATAATGATAATTCGGTTTTACGGTAAGCAGACACAGCGGAGTTTTATGCGACGGTTATTCTGAATATTGTTCTCATGTTTCAATGGCAAACGGGATGCTAAGAACACGGCATGCAGATACAGAGATTTAAAACACTGTCGTTGTTACCAAAGAAAGATTTTTACTAACTATTGTATAAGATGTGATTTGCAAAGTAAGACGAACTTACCAATAATTTTGCATACTCGCCGTGTATCATTTCTTCGTTTTATCGTGATGGGCATCGAATCAGCAGTTTGATATATGTACATATACATTTGTCATGTTTGTTAAAAATTGGAACGTTTAAATGAAAATCAAATGAGAAACGATAATATATTTGACAAGGATCGTGTCGGTTTTTATCCTAAGTGGTACCCAATACTGTAATGAAATTATTGCAAATTGTTTTTAAAAAGGAAACACTGAATACGGCAAAGCGACAAAGCGGCTCAAACTGGAAAAGGTCGTGTGAACACAGAAAAGAATAAATGTAACAGGTTCAGTGACCTATTGTTAACACAAACAGTTTGCAGCTTTTATTTCACAAATCGTTAATTTACAACTATGATATGCATTCGTTCGCCTAAGAACCGAAACGAAAACGATCATTTTACACGAAACAAGGCGGTAGTAATTACCCATAATGATTCAGTACGCGTGTCAACGTGGTGAACAATTACGGACAAAGTCTTTTTCTCCAATTTCTATATTTTTAATCAATTTTTCTAATTCGTCGACATCCACTTTGTTTTGTCTTCTTTTTTTTTTTCTTTTTTCGTATCGAAATTTCGATATCCGCGCCGCGCGTGGAAATGTGCTCCCGAAGATCACGTTGCCACGCGGTCCTTTATTCCCCTTTAATCCACGTTTCTAATCCATTACATACACATCGTTACTGTTGCTGTTGTTCTCTTTCTCGTCCGCGTTGAAACGCGCTGGATGCGAGGGCCTCGGCGAAATTCTCGCGGCGAAAAATTCCATCCGACGCGTTTCAACCGTCGATTATCACGCAATGAAACAAATGGTTATATTTTTATTCATTTTTCTTTTTGTTTTTTTTAATTCCCACTGTTCTCAAACTCGACTAGCGCAGAAAGGGTCCGCAACTAACGGCAAAAAACTATGCGCACGTTTTCGCACACGTATCTCGTTTTTGAAACTGCTTGTTCTCCGTTCGTTTGTTTGTTTCTATTTTACTTTTTTCCTCCCTTTCATTCGAAATCGCGGTGGCTCGAGCACCGATGGACAATTTATATGTAGAATTATGTATGTGTATCGTGAGCTGCGTACATGTACATGTGTGGAATCTGTGCGTGCACGAGAGCTTTTCTCTTTTAAGCGATTCCTCGGTTTTCGTGTCTTCTTTCTCTCTTTTTTTTTTTTTTTTTTTTTTTAACACAACGCATAGACCCTCCTCGTTCGTTCGAAGAGACTTCTAAAAAAAACGATCGCACACGTTTATGCATTTCGTTTTTGCTTACTCTCTTCGCACTTTTAGCACCTGGAGACGATAGAACTGCGGGTTATTGCGGGTACGGACGCTAGAAGGACGCACAAGCTTTCGGAACACCGTTTCTCTTCTCTTCTTCCTGTCCTCTCTTCAATGCTTTAGCGTTCCTCTTGATTGAATTATTAATCACTCGTAGAATGAATCAATTAGAATTTTATTAAAACATGCTCTTGGAAACGTGTGTACGTTCCAAAAACTAAACTTCATCGTCTCAAACTCATTTAATAAACGAATGATATTTTTATTGACTCATTCTGTGCATTTTTTTATTATTTTCAACGCTCGACCAAAGCGTTAGCTAAAGATTGACAGAGGACTGGATCGCGAGACGCAACAACTTTACTAGCTTCGACACTTAACGATGATCGCATTTTAATAATAATTCATATACGTGCGATATCACCGATCGCAATATCTCAGATCAGCAAGGTCGCCTTCGAGTGTTCTAAGCAGATCACGCAACGCTCTGAGTGCACGTGGGTGTTCTCAAAACTGTAGATTATCCATGGACATGGCAATCAGTCTGAATATTATCTTTTGTATAAAATGAACAAATTTAATCCGACAGGAAATGATTAAGAAACGTGCGATTAAAATTGATATTAATTATGTGAAAATAAAACTGACGAAGCATAATTAATGTAATAAATTACAGAACCTTCGTGTAAGAGAATGAAATATTAAAATTGCATTGTCGCATTATTGGTATGAATGAATTTTATTCGATTAATATGGAAATTGATGATCGCGAGTTAATTGAGGATTGTTTCGAAATGAAATCGCTTTGAAAATCGGGCGTTACGTCAGGATTGTCAGAAAATAAAACGTGAACCGTGACACGTGGAGGTGTAACGCGAAGATTATCCTCGTGGCTCGTCGGAACCATTGACGTAAACCGTACGTGACACGGCTCGTGTACTTTTCACGTCTCGGAAACGGTTGCAGCGAAAAGAACTTGTCAACCGTCCGCGAGAAACGAACAGTGGGACACGTACGGCTAGATAAATCCTTTAAACGCTTCGGGAACTCCCGCATGTTCTATTTTTCAATTTATACTTCGCGCCGGTTATTGTTTTCGCAGTTAAGCATCGACAGATTTCGCGACGACAGCAATTGAATAATAATTCTTCTAATTCTTTTCTCGTGAAAAAATGAAGAAATTGCATGAAGCGAGTGACGAGAGTAACAGAAGGCTTTCCTGTGATGAATTCATTTACAAATTAAATTACTCGATGGAGAACTTGGATAGCTGCGTTGTTGCGTCTCGCATGATCGTACGACAGTTATTTGAGTAAGAAAACAGAGAGAGAGGCGACCGAGGCAAACTAGCTACACGCGCAATTCTGTGAACGAGTCTCTCTAATCGTCTCAGACTCGTGAATCGATTAAGTCGAAGCGATTGATTTCGGACGTCAGTGCTGCTTTGGGCGTCGAGGTGTGTCGGAACGACGTACAATGTACACGGTTTCCTCAATCACTTATCATATATCCGTACTCCCCCGGTTTCTTCCAATGCGTACATTATTCGGAAACGGCGATGGTATCGAATCGCGGCCGAGAGATTCGGGCGACTGCAAAGCAAAATTGAATTCTACAAAAATTGTATTCGTCGGTTGGCACACAAAAACGAAACGATTGCGGCGTCACGGCGCGCGCGGTGTGTCGCGCGGTCGCCGTGACTTTCGTTACAAGAGAGTGTATGAAAAATATTCCGGCTTGGTCTTCCTTCGTCTTATCTCCATCTTTTTTTTTTTTTACTCTTATCATTTTCATTTAAATACCGTTTAAAAAAGTTATTGCATCTGGGTAAACCTATGTTGTATAGGTACGTAATAACTTCATTTCCATTTTATCGTTAATATGGTACAAATATTGTTGTATGAAGTCGGTACAAACGTTACTGTGTAGAAAACATAACAACTCGTAGGTTCCTCTCGTCTCAATCTCTCATCCCTTGCGTTTCACTTGTCTCGCTTCCTCCCTTAATCTTTCTTTTTTTTTCTCTCTCTCTTCTTTCTCTATTATCGTTTCACCGTCTCTCTCTCTCTTCCATTCGTACACTTTCTCACACGATTCTCGCACGCTCGCTCTTTCTCTCGTTTTCCCTTTCGTTCAATCTCAACGTTAAGTAAGGTATACAAGGTATCTATCGTTATGGGAAAGCTTAGTTAAGTGTTATACAATCCGATCTTTTTAGTACTATGCGAGATTCCGATCTACAGACTGGTTTTCCAAGGTATCTGAACGCGCATACGGTGAACAGCAAAATCGTACCAATCGAAGCGCCGATGATCGAATGATAATCCGTTTACATCTCGCAATCCCTTGCGGGAATATGTAAACGAAGAATTGTTTCCTACGGAGAAACTTTTATTGGTAACAGTTTTGTTCCTCGCTGCGTTTACGCGTTTATGGGTATTGTATTCATACGTGTACACCTGTGTTTAACTGTTCGCGTTTGTGTTCCTGCGGGTATCCGGAGCAAACGAGAAAGAACGAACTGAGAAGTGAATGAGGCGATCGAGCTCCTTTGAAAGGACCAGTTCAACCGTTTAATTAATTTATTAATTAATGTAAATGTGCAAAATGGTCTGACAGTCCTCTTATAAAAATAGTGATTCTTCAGCTAAACATGTTTCAACATGCAGTCAAGTCCTCGAAACTAATCGTCACTTGGTTTCATTGAATTTTCAATTAAGCAAATGATCGTAAGAATGTTCAAACGATGAATCTTGATATCATATTCATGTATTATCAAATCACAGCAGAAGTGTTTAAATTATTCAATTATTCTTTACCCTAAAAGGAAACAACTTAACTATTCAGTACACCAATACATGCTTTTTATCAACTACCTATAAAACGTTAACAGTCAATTAATATACTCTCTACCTCACCAACCTAATAAAGGCACACTACATCAGATCTAATCAAAGGGTTTCTTAATAAATAAAATTCTTATCCTACAATTCGACTATTATTAATCAACCTTGTAGCTATTCTTTATTTTTAATCTCTACAGTTCTTACGACGTATTAAATGATTCGTGACGAATTTTTTGCCTCTACTTTTATCGTTTGTAATGAGCATTCATGGATCTTGACTCTGTGACTCAAAGATAAAAATAGGATGACGATCATCGATTCTATTCAACATTTATAATTCGTTTAATCGAAGTTTCATCGGGCTTTCAATCCTGTTAGCAAATATGGAAAGAATGCGAGCTAGCATATCTCATTTCGACAATTTCATTGTAGGATGGCTCTAAAATGTGCAACGAGTGCATGAAAATGATCAACATGGCAATTATTTCTTGGTATCCTTAGCTTTCGCAACGTTCGCTTTCATGCGACTTCGTCCAATTCGTTTCGCGTTAACACAAAGTGGCTGTGACTAACATTGAAATTATTTGTACATCTTTCCACGCAATTTCCATTCCGGTTTCATTTTGTACTGGTTAGAACCGTGTTCTACGTTCGTCCTAGAAATAATTTGCATTCCTAATTGAGAAATTCAGAATCGTAGCTTGCAAAGAATCAAGAAAGTTGACATTTTCAAATAGTATGCTAAAAACGAGGAGCTCTTTATTCCAGTCATGTGAATTATTAATAAAGACGGTATTTCACGTTCAACTAGCATAATGGAATATAATCTTTTGATTTAAATGAACACAATTGAATCGTTAAGCTTTTCGCAAAGATTAATGACAAAAGGTAGCAATTATAGAACGAATCGTACGCGTGCTGCACGAATTAAATATGAGAAAAACGTCTTGAATACCATTTACATTCGTCCTCGGTTTAATTTCTGTTAATTTGTTTATCGGGAATCGATGCGTTTATAAGTGGAACGAGTTATTACTCTTTTATTCCAACGGAAACGAACGTACGGCTCGCCGGCAATGCCGTTAAACAATAACTCACATTCGCTTTTCCAATTAATAAACGCGAATCGAAACCGTCAAATCGTGACTACTACAGAATCTACTATTGTTCTAAACTTATTCGATTCACGCGTTCTAACGTCTCTCGTTTTTCACGTTCATAAGAATTCTCGAGATCACTGACCAGTGAAAGCTATATTTTAAGACGTAAAGAATCCGTTTATCTGTTCCCACCGAGGAAGTTGGGTAAACGAGTGACAATTTTTCTCAATGGTCTGAATACTTGTAGGCGGTAGTGTACGTTGGTGAAACGGGTCGTTCGTGGGCACGGGATGGGAACGTGGGTAGGAAGGAACGTGTCACCGGGTGACCCGCTCCGCAAACTCGCGAAACGCGCGTCGCGTCGCCTCGAACTGGGGTAGTAGGAGCAGTCTTTGGCGTGATCGGTCGGACAAGGGTGGTAGGCGTAGGCCTGCCACCCTCCACCCTCGGCACCCATACACCCACGCTCACGCTGCCAACCTTCCACTTGTACATTACCATCCACAAGTATTCCTTGCGGTTCCAATAAATCTACCAACTCTTAATAGCCAATTAGTTCTTAGGATCTGCAAGAGAAGTTTCCGAATATCTATTCCATTTCTATGCGGGTTCAAATTAGCAGAAATTTAGGAAACATTAATCAACTGTTTGCTTGCAATTGTTAAAACTGTGAAATATTCTTCTTATTTTTAATTATAATGTTCGGTTGTTAAATTGGTAATTATTGAAATAAAAGTCATAAAATCTACAAGTTTTAATAAGAAACTCGAAGGAAATAAATGATTTTTAGGAATCTTTGGAATCTCGTTTGAAACTGTAAACTATTTCAAGATATTTGTATTTAGGAATCAGTTATAATTTACTGTTTCAATTTATGGCTTCGCTAGATTCTTCTAGCAAATGTATGCATTCCTGTGATTGCAGCACGAGTGCTAAACATTCGCGTGGGTGGGATGGTTGCAGCGTGTCGATGCACGCGTAGGCGTGCCTGGCCACGTTTTGAATTGCGCAGGTAGGCGTGACTTGGGGCGGCGCCAGGTGAATTCATCCCTGACCTTCGTTATCACGATTACACGCGTGTATTTTAGATAAAAAAAAAAAAGAAAGAAAAACCGAACGGTAAGTGTGAAACCGAGAAACTTAGAAGCAATCGCGACTGGTGTCGATTGATTGACTGGAGTGTGAATGAACTTTTCCTTGACAGTGAATTATTGCGAGATGCTTCACTGATACGCTTTTACCTAATTCGAAATACTTCGCAAGTTCGTGGAGGCGCGAGCTTCCGCGGTGAACTATTCTGTTTCTTTCCGCGATTGAAAAAATATCCACAGTTAACTCGGAATCGTCGATAACTCGAACCGTTTCCATGAACGAGCTGATAACGCTCGTATAACAAGCTGATAACACGCTACGTGCTTTAATTTCTTCTAATTAGCTACCTTCTTTTTTTTCCATTTATTCATGAACTTTAATTTTAATTATCAGATTATAAAAAAACTTGACAAAGTTTCTCCTTCAATTAAGAGATTATGAGAACTTTGATGGAGTCGAATATGAAAGCTTTAGTCCTTAGGAAACTATTACTGAATTAAGTCTGGCATTAAAAAGCTTCACGATTTCAAATCAAACTGACTGTGTTGGGAAAATTCTGATATGTCAATATAAGTTTAGGTATTCTATTACGATATGTTTCCTCCCTGTAATTTCTTTTTAACTATCTATCTATAACTGTGAACGATACAGATCTACGAATGCTCATACGATTTATCGTTGAAAAAAATTGATCACTGCACTTCAGTATTTATGAAATCAAGTGACAATCGAATACTATAAGTGAAACAATATTAAGACTCAGATTCTTATCTGAATCTCCTTATTACCTAATTCAATCAACAACGTGTAAACGTAACCAACGATATATCAACAAGTTAATTTTTCAAGCAACAGAAAAAGTAACATTTCAATCAACATCGAACGATCAGGCAATGAACTTTTATAGAAGATAAAATCAGGGATGGAATGCCACAAATACTGAATAGAATCTAGACTAACCGAAAGATTATAACGCGTAAAATAATTTTAATCAATAATTCATGAGATCAGATATTTCCCAGGTTATTCCATAAAAAAAAATTGAGTGAAGTTTGAATTACCGTCGAACTGGTCCCCGCGCGTGAATCGATCACCCGAAATCCTTGGTTCACACACATCACCGAGGCGAGGGTTAGCTCCGAAACCGAACTTCTCACATCCGAGCAGCTTCTCTCTCCGTATACATTTCGCAGCGTCCTCTCATTCCCCTCGTATATAATATTTTTCTTTCATTAAGCCAAAAGCGTGAAAGCGCGAATACGATACGTCGCTATTTGAATCGAGTGTCCGAACGTCGTCTCTCAATGTTGCGAGATGATAGAACATGTTTGCTTTTTTTCCTCTCCGTTTTTAAGTAATTTCCTTCGTTTCCATCTACCACGCAGCCGAGAAGCACTTGCTGCTCGCCTTCGCCGGGATCATCGTCGCAATTAGAATCAGCGACGATATTCTCTGACAAAGAGTGCCAACTGGAAATTTGCAAGCATCTTCGTTCGTTTGCTTTAACGTTTCCGAACGAAGTATAAAACAATGCGCCGCGGATTTCGTTTCACGTTTCTTCGAGCTTTTTTTTCCTCTTCTATTTCAAAGCGCCAGGACGATTCTTGCAGCGACGATAATTCCATGGAAAGCCGCGGTGTGCAAGAATGAACACGATGTAATGGAATTCGCGTAGTATAAAAGCTCTGAATTCCCGTGAAAGGTGGGTTTACGCAATCTTCTTCATTTTTTTTTTTCATTTCTTTTTGGTCGAGACGCGTGTTCCCAGGGTCGACGTTAGCGTTTTTTTCTTCCCTCGCGAGGTCCAACCCCCGCGATCGATACGGTTTTTTAAGGGCGGCTAGAATAATTTGTCTCTGAGCACCGGCCGCTGCATCGCGCGATCCATCGATCAATCGTCTCGTATATCTCGTGTTTCGTTTTGCATAAAAAATCGAATTCTGGATCAAGGAACTTGAGCGTCGTCGGAACTCGCAAATTTATTCGCAGTGTTTCGCTGTTCGTAAGATAAATGATAACCAGCATCATGTAACGGGATAATTAACAATATTCGTTTATAAATTATACTAGGAACAAAATATAGCTATTATTAAACCGTGTGAACAAATCTGCGAGTCGTTGTGTCTGTTGCGGCTTAATTAAATGTTGACAGACTGTGGATCTTTATGCATATTTAAATATAAAATAAAATACAGAAGGCATTGTGCAAGAATATCAAAACGAATTAGATTCAATGCACAAGTGTCCACAGCCGGTGTGACGTAGACTGGATGCGATTTGCCCGGAGGCAAAAGCGATCGACCGATCGATCATTATGCGAGGAATGTAATCACTGATCGAGTCATCAACGCTTACGTCGATCCTGTACGTGCGGTGTGACTTTGAAAATCGTACAAAACACGGATCACAGTAAAATAATAGAGCATTCGTGCCCAATATACAAACAATCAAATATATATATAATATATATATATATATATATAGTTTCTACCTAAAAATTTCATCAACATGTTGTCTCTCTTCATTATATCTCATCGCTAGGTTGTTAATTCACAATTATTATTTCTTCACCTGCACCCCCTTCGCCGTAACCCCCGTCATAACGATTATAATTACGATCAGACGTCCCCCGTAGTTTTAATGCCTATGCATCCTCTTATTGTGTATGCATATCGTACATATAATTATTTATATGCAGACGCCACGCCCCATATACATATATATATAATAAACTTCGCCTTAAACCTAGATACTCATACCTATGTTTTATTATAGGTAATTTCCAGTTTAGATTAGTTTCACCTATTCACATGTCGGTTGTTTTTTTTTTTTCTTCGTCTATGTCAATATGCCAGTGTATACAATAGTGTTTTTTTTCTGTTTTATCTATGTAATCACTAGTCATATATTCAATGTATGTATATAATATATATAGAATAATATTTTCTATGTGTGTATGTATGTACAGCGCCTCGGTATTTTCTTATCTATCGTTTATATAGTACAATCGCTTTCTCTCTCTTTATATATATATATTTATATATATATTGCATTATGTACTAAACTATTAAAATACTAGTATAAATATCTCTTGACATATAATATATATATATATATATATACTTTTTCATATATATATATATGCATCCATTTTTATTTTATTTATATATGTATAGTGTTGCGTGATTTTGCTGGAGACGAGGAAACGTTTCGCCTGACCTTTCTTTAAATCGTATCCTCCGATCGGACAGAAATTTTTTCGTTTAAAAAATAATTGTTTCATTCGTTGTAAAATTAGACTGATAATTCATGTGAAAATAATTAGGTACCTTCTTATTAACATGATTGTAAATTGTAAATGAATTAAGAATTTAATAATGCTTTCAATGTTTCGAGTATTGCTGATAGAACTTTTAATTTATTTTCCGTAACGCAGTTCTGTATTAATGAACAAGACAGCGTTTCAACGTCTCCGCGAGGTTCACTTCTTTCCTCCCAGCATCAACCCCTTTCGCACCCACCTTTCTCGCAGCCTTTCTCACTCGCATTTGCACCTCGCACGTTCACCCTTTGTTTATACAGTTATTGCTATTGGATTCATTGCATAGTAGGTTCCCCAGTGTGAACTGATATCATTTACTTATACTCGTTCCATTCCTCGCACCCGGTCTCTCTTTCCTACCCCCGTTCGTCGCGCGTAGAAGGGATGCTCTACAGCTCTGACAGCCACGTTCCCTACAGCCTCTTCGTGGTGACGAATGAAAAACGAAAGCGATAGGAGAAAACAGGCTGATAAAACAAATATTAAGCAATGGAAGAAGAATTCGTTCGAAGATCTCCGGTATTTTGTAAATCTTTTCGACAGACTCTGCAGGACACCTTTTCTAGTCTTTTCCTTGTTTCACGAGGACGTGATTTTTTTTTTTTAGGAATTCCTGTGACGTTTAGAATGGTTCACAGAGGAGTATAGCTCGCAGATTTCCCAGCGAAAAATCTGCGTACGCAGATGGAACGTGTTTCATCTATTTCTTTTTTCCCCACCTTCCCCTCTTTTCCCGTTGCTGGCGCGGCAGCCTCTTTGATCGCTCGGCGAAATTATGAAAACGCGTTCTCGTGATTTTCGTGAAATTAAACGTCGAGTTAAACGGCCTGTCTCTTTGTTTGTCGTTTCAAAGGAGTAACGATTCGGTATTAATTAATGTAATTCGCGAATGTTAATGTCACCGCCGCAGTGTGTTCCCGCGATTACACTCGAATAATTAATCGAACCCGAAAGTATGCCGATAGCTCCATGAACGGGCATTCATCGGGAATCCATTTCGTTTAATAGCAAACCAGCAAATCATTCGATTTCGTATTCAATCCTAGCTGATTTCATATCATAAACATTATTCTTAAAACTGAAAGTATAATTGCGACATCGAAATTAAAAAAAAATTTTTGTCAATTTTTGTCAAACGAATTCCGAAGTCAAGCACTGACCTAAATATCTTCATAACAAGGATCAAGCAATTAGAGTAGAGTGCTTCTGCCTAACGGTCGTCTTTACTCCACAATTTGATCAGAATTAATATTGAAATGACGATTTTCAATTTTGTAATTAACAAATAACCCAGCGGCGAAGTTTGAAACGTTGCCAGGACGATGAGGTTCCGGCCCGATGGGTGACTACTACGCGTGCATTTCTTGTGCATCTTTCCAAATTCATTTAGGAGACGGCGGCGTTAATTAACGTGCGACGAAATACATTGCCAGTGGACGCGATATTTATTATCGAGCGGAACGACGCTTTGTTTAATAAATTGCCTTTAATCAGTTATTACCATATTAACATCTCAATAATCGGATGTGATTAATTATTTGTGGATTCTTTTAAGTAGTGTAATTAATCAGTTTGAGCAAACACGGAATCCGTCCGATAAAAATGGAATGAAAAATAGAAGACAATTAATTATGTCGTATAAAATATCCAGAAGAAGTTA
>NW_017163310.1:184485-191051 GCF_001652005.2 Ceratina calcarata | reverse complement strand
TTCTTCGTCGTCGAATTTAGGAAATCATGAAGTGAAACTAGAAAATCTTTTATTTAGTACGAGTGAAGCAAGAAGTTTGAACAGTCGATGGGAACGGATTCGGGCCGTCCTGCCGGGATGCGGGGGCGTATATCATCCGGGCGTCGAGATTGCTCGATAATTTCAATTTCACGCGTTAAGCGCGCGAGCCCTCAGCCCCTGACCCGGTTCCGCGGCACCGTTCTGCGTTCCTACGTACTGCACAGATATCTGCTGTACTTCGCGGCCGAACAATGCGTCGTCACTTGAAACATACAAAAGGGGGGGGGGGACCGGGAAGGATGCCAACGAGCATCAACCCTTCAAGAGAACCTATGAAAATCCACATACCAGTTAAGAATTATTGCGCACAACGTGTGAAAGGAATTCTTGTTCACTTTCAATGAGAGTACAATTTCTTCTTGTTTCAACTGTTTTAGGAATTAGATATTTGGGTAAACCCGAGAGGTTTTAATTGTTGTCAGATTTATTCTCATTACTGTATTCGAAAATTGGGACCCATGTCGCCCAGCGGAGACGCGATCCTCTTTTCGCGAGCGTAAATTTAATTAACGATTAACGCGACTAACCATCTGGGAATAAATTGAAAATGTATTTCTATAATCAGATGACGATTGATCTTGTATATTAACCCTATCTACGTCGAGATCGTTGTGTCTTATCCCAAGTCTCTAGCGCACTAAAATAACTGTACTTTCCGATGCTCCAATAACTATAAAACTTAAGATTCGTATCTACAACGGGCTCGTTCGAGCCATTAATTAAAAGTTGAAAATTGTTTCTAATGGATGTTGAAACCGATAGCGCGACGCGAGTCGCAGACGATAAATCAGTGGGGCATCGTAAACGATATCGTTTAACGTTAAACGAGCTGCGAATGTTAATGCACGAGTAACATCCGAACGGGTAGAAAAGTGCTAATCGATTCTCGTAACTCCCTCGTTTCGTGCGACGACCGTTTCCTTCCCGACGTTTTTTACCTGGCGCCCCTCGCGTTCATCGCGTCGCATTATTGATTCCCGCGATATCTCACGCGACGTATCAATCGTCGACCGTGTCATTACGTCCGTCAAGCCGTATTGTAATACTCCCGTTAAACAAGATCCATCGAAACGATACGTAGAACTAATCCGGACGATTATAACCGTCCGCGCCACGGTTAACGCACCCTCCTCACGAATCGGTACCGCTGAATGCTAATAAAATAAAGTCCTGTCTGATATACAAATCCCCATTTAAATTGAATTCTAAAGAAGTCTCAGATCTTCAAATAATTTCTACTACAATTTACGACCTAATAATAATTTTACGAAACGCTTTGAGCAGTTCATGTAACAATGTAACATACTCGAGCGTTGTTAAGAATTGCAAAAGAACTCAGCTGTTCTAATAAAACTCAAGTAAGTTAAGCACAGCATTACCCGCTATTATTTCCTTATAATTGTAAGAAAAACAAAGGACTTACTTCAGTTCCGTGATTCGCTCGCCTTTCATACCTCTGTAAGAATTAAAACTAACAGCCTCTATGCAATATTTTCTGCAACATTCCCACTAATTAAACTTTTCATAATTAATATATTTCATTACCCCCTTACGTTAATTAATGTCGAATTCTTTTATGGTCGCAAGACAAACTTGTCAAATAATAGACTCAAGAAAATGTATTTAATCTTTGATGGTTACAAGAAATAAATTAACGAATTAATAAATTAATTAAAATAAAAAGGATCGACGGGATAGAGGGAATAGCTTACCTTGAAATAAAAGAAAAATCCAAAGGAACGAAACATCGAACAAAATTGTCTTCGTGTTCGAAAATAGGTATTCGTATATTTTAATAACGTATATATATAATTAAACGTAATAGTATGTCGTAAATAATAATAATAATAATATTATTAATAATAATAAAATAATAATAATAATAATAATAGTAATAATATAATAATAATTAATTAATCAATAATAATATTGTTAGAATAACAAAATAGATCCTAATTAATGTAACTGTATGCCGCTTTAAGGATGATGATAAAAATTAATAGTTTACGTCCTAATTCGATTTAAAAAGAGAAACAAAGCACCGTCATCACATCGGAGTGGCTTCGGTTCGAGACACGTACCAAACGCGTTACCACCAAGGAACTTTAGTCCGGAAACAAAAAAAAAAAAGTAATAAACGAACAAACAAAAATAATTATAGTCGCGCGCTTCACAACTTTCGCATTGTCTGTCTATGCACGCGTCGCCGCGCCGGGGTGAGTCAATAAGAACTGCTGTGCGCGAAATAAATCATTGTTTATTGATCTCATTACAAAATTCGTATATAAAACGATTTGATTTAATGATGAGGCGAGTGCGCGTTAATGAAATCAACCAACTGCAGAATGTTTAGAATATAACGTCCGGTAATTGGAAGAACTTAATCAAACAGGGGATTCATTTGACGAACCGATCAATGAAAAACAATTTACCTGCCGTGATAATAATTGTTGACTCACCCGACGCTCGTATGCGAATATAATAAATACACGTAGTGTAGGTACTTAAATGTAACCATTGTACATGCGACAATACCCTTGTTCTCACTCCTGTCTCTCCTCTAATCCTAATTTCATCTTCGACTACACGCAGGAAACATTCTTACGTCTCCCTTCATCAACTAACTCTCACTGACCCAGTATAACTGAACACTGTGATGGCTGACCAGCACCGTCCACTACCACTTGACATCCAGCGTTACTAGAGAACACGATTAATATTATATCTTTTTTTGTAGTCGAAACCAATTCATATGAAGAAGATAAAATGATTTATTATAATTTCGTGAAATTTTTATTTCCTTCAAAGTCACATACCGTGTTCAGTTGTACAGGCAAGCGTTGATATCACACGCACTCCCACCTACACACACCACACGCACACATTACACAATATATAGTTATGTATACGTAAATCTATCATATATATGGAACACGCGCGTCACATCCAGCCTAATAAAAATCCAATTAACACTTTGTACTTCGTAAAAAGTGCTTGCCAATTACGCGTCGTCGAGTCGTGCCTCTCTACTTATCCTTAAACCGTGTAACACACGCATCTATAAATATATATATATATGTATATATATATATATTTTTTTTTCTCGTTCATTGTACGTCTACTAAGTCGTGTATACACGCTGCGTCTCCGTGTGTCCGTGTCCCTATACGTGTCAGCGTGTTTTCTGCGTGTAATTAAGTGTGTCTAAGATTACTTAAACTCTTTGTAACTCTCTTAATACTGTCAATACCACTCGCTTAAAACGATAAATAATAAGGAGAATCAGCTAGATGGAATCGCAGCCACCTACAAACGTTTGCTAACATCGACTCTATTAATGTCCAATCCGCGATTTTATTAAAGACAACGTTTCAATTCTGGAAACAAATTTAATGACCGATTGTTAGAATCACGTGAACGAATTCTGTGGACCAGCGTGACCGTCGACAAGGCTGATCATCGGTTGTTTTTATTATCGGACAGGGAACTCGGCTGATTCTTATCCGCGGAATTTTGGAAAAGAACGACCGCTAACGAACGATAGGCTACCTTCACAGGAACTCTAATTAGGGATTAAAACCTATCGGATATGTGTGTGTCTGTATTGCAACATTACATCCCCTGGCAAGAGATACGGCCGAGATATGCTAACGACGTTACTCTCTATTTACAAGTCGACCCTAATACAATCTTCTAGTCTACTTCTACCGTACGAAGGTATGCGAACAACCGTCGCCGATCCTAAACCATCAATTCGACCGTCGCAATTAGCAGAACGTCTGGGCTCGCCTCGAGGCTGCACAATTTCAGGAAGATCCGTCACAAGCTGCTCGCAACTCTGTGACCAGATCGCTGCGCAGATTTCCTTTTCCACTAGACGCACTGCTCTTATTTTGTAACGTCGAACCGATGTCCGCGAGGTAAACTTAAACTTAAAACATTGTCACAACGTTCGTGGACGGAAAGGGTTCGCGCACCCCTCGCGCTTCTCGAGTGAAGATTGACGACAGAGATTGCAGCAATATATTTCAATAAATAAATAACTGAATCTGCATTAAAACGGACCTCGGCGTCCGCAATATAAATAATGCATTTATTCATTGTACTAACTACTCGCAAAACGTTGACTGATTTATAAACATTGATCTCGCGTAATAAAAAATTTATTTATAACAGACGACTGTCCGTCGGCGCGAGGGGGACGGATAAAGTATGCAGAGTGAAATGAGAAAAAATGTAAATGAAACGCGCGTTGTAAATAATATTTAGCAACGTTTCAGGCTACGCGTTCGGATTCACCACCACTAACGTTCTTCCTTTTCTTCTTTTCTTTTTTCTTTCAAACTATCTACACACGACGGGATGGTTACGCTATTTAAGTACGATCTATCGTCTACCTATCTATAATATAATATACAAGTTGAGTTAAAACGAGTCTTTAGGAACTTCAGAACAGAAACTCGAGAGCTACCTTCGATCGACGAACTAACAGCTACCCCTTAGCCCGGGGACCCGCACGAGACGACGCGATTGAAAGATGTTCGCGGGCCGAGGACTCCGACACCGTTCGAGCCTCGCGTCTCCAAGAAAAACTGATTCCTTTATCTTCTTCCGCGCTGCGTATTTTTATACGAAATCAAATTCCTACGTACACGTGCATTCACGAATCTGTCAAATTGGTATCATACAGGGAAAGTGTGTGTCAGTTTCATTTTAAAAATATTGTCACATTTGTGTCGGTCGAAATCCATGAAATATTCAAACGATAAAATACGGTAATAAATGTAAAAAAATTCGCAGTTATCGGAAGATGCAAAGTCAACTTGTAACTCGTAATTTATTGCACTCATTCTTTTCGTACCTCATGTTTTTAAGTACCTATCAGGAATTCGAGGCACGTGCAGATTTTTACGCTAAACCAACTACAATAATATTACTATGTCATTTTTGTACTGTACGTAATGATCCATTGTAATTCCTCGCTAACGAGTGAAAAAGATTTGAACGGCGATTAACTCGTCCGTCTTTGTGTTGCGCCGAATTGCTTCGTTTCGATCAATGAAGGAACGTGACTCGGTAAATGATTTCCCATCGGGAAATTTGAAAACATGAAAACGTTTCATATGCACCAATCTAAACTGATTCTGACAACGGGGAACGAGGGGAGGGATGGGGGGATCTTAATGGCGGAGGGAGCCAGAGTCGATTCGGCGATACAGCCCAGCAGCCTGGGATGACCTAAAACCCGCGTTAATTGGAACTTTACTAATTGATTGTGCCGTACGTCAGCGTACGGTGCTCGGCGTTCATTAATTCTCTTCTCGATTGCACTTTACTGGGCGATCGTTGTTCCGCGTTTCACAGCGTAATTGTGACCCCGAACGTGTCCGTGCACCCATCAAGGGTGAAACGCCGCATCGCGCGTCCAAATGGAACCACCGTGGCGATCCTCGATACTGCTCGAATCCTCCATTCCCGTTTCCACGTGTTCGTTTCACATAATTCTCGGGACAGACACCAAATCGTTACTATAAATCTATTAGACAGTTTCTCTAATTGCCAAAATATCCAACTAATTGATAATTAGAAAAACGTTGCAACCCTCGAGATGATAAATGAAGAGAGATCAAACAGAGACGGCTTGTTGAAATTGTTGGAATAAGAAACATTCCTGGAGCGTCTGAACTCTGGAAGGTTTAAATGATACGGACTGGGGATCATCTCGGGGAACAATTAAAACGGAAACGGATCAGTTTCTCTTTCACCTGACTTCCTTCGAACGATCCGCGATTCTTAACGGACTCGTGGCTCGCTCCAGGTAATTGGTAATTGCCCCCGAGGAGACAGTAATGCATACGTAGACGCGTGCAACGAGTTCATTAACGCGTGAAAATGAAAACGCGATAAACGAACGAGAGCGGCCCTCTTCTCACGACAATAATCCGATGTTCTCAAATTCTCAAGTACCACATCTCTCGGCTTGTTACACTACGAGCTTACGATTCCCTCAAGCGAAGAAACGAAACGTGCCTGAAAAAGCTTTTTTAGCTCTTTCCCGTTCCCTGCGGAGAATCGCAATTAACGAACTATTGTACGACTGTTCTACGTGACTCGAGATTTTAATAGAATTTCAAGCTCGAACGTTTCCGATCGTCGACGTTCAAGCCTGCTCCTAGCGATTAACACGTAAATAATTAAAATTAATTGTTCTATTCTTACGAGCTGTGAATACGCTTAAAAATTGGACTCGCCTTTAAGGATGTATTGGCTATATAATCAACCCCAAAAGTTTATGTACTTTAGAAAAATGCATTTCCCGTAATTAAAAAGAAATCAGACGTCGGAAGAACAATGCTAATAATAAATAGCTACGTGCTTAAAAGTATAGAAGGAAATATTCAATTAATTATTGACGCTGGCGGAAAGCTTTTTATACAGAAATTATAAGCCCTGACGTCCTCAACAAGAAAGATTCTATGAATTTT
>NW_017163310.1:160153-184251 GCF_001652005.2 Ceratina calcarata | reverse complement strand
TTGAATAAAAGTTGTAGATGATACTATTACCTATGAAAAATTTGAAATCACTATAATTTTAGCTTTTTAATAGTAATAGGAATCTATAATAACGAATTCAACATGCCAGCATTGTTTAAGTGTATAGCCTATACATCCTTAAGAAAGCTCGTCGATTGACTGTACGTGGCAATAAAATTGTATCGCGGTCGGGTAATCGCGGTGAAAAAAAAAGTCGCGCACGCGAAATTGAGCGTCACTGTCCAATTTACGATTTATCTGTCGTGACGTGCACAATGTACGTACACGTACACGTCGCCGCTCGTGCCCGTGCTCGCGTACACAGACGCTAACTGTGCATGCACGCTCGATTGGCAGCGAGCTGCGCGATAACGCAGCGGCTCGCGCAGTTGGGTCGATGCATTATACAGTTTTCCGTGCGTTCATTATATTTTTAGACCTTTACGATTGCAAGGTTACACTCTCGTAACCGTCCGGCTGCAGCTACTCCTCGTTAATTGCGATTTTTCCGCCGGCAATCGCCGGATAACGATTCCGCGCCTTAGATTCGAAGCCAGACGCCGGACTCCGCTCCTCCCGTCCGCGGGGATCGACCTCCTCCTCCGTTCCCCGGGATCGAACGTCGAATCAATTTTTCCTGTCGCTCTCGAGACACGCTCGAAGATCGCCGCGCTTTTCGATATTCAAACGAGACTCAATCGCGCGAACACTGATTTTTCAGAGTAGACGGACACTCGCAGGGAAAATTCGAAACTTATGTAGATGGCCAGGTATTCCATAATTTGTCAAAAAATCTGACGTCTGTTTCAGATTTACAATTATGAACACGACACGATAATCGTCACTATAATCTGAATGTATTTTAGTTTTCTGAATATCGAAATTCCTTGTTAAATTTTTGCCCATGAAGTTTCACTTACACTGAATAAAATGCAACAAATTGGAAAAATCCATCGGTATGTTTGTTATAGAATTTATCATTTTTGTTGACAGGTTTACTCGACAAATCCGGTGGTCAATAACACGCCGTAAATTATAAAGATTGATAACGTTTCTGCTTTCATTGAAGGAAAACTGCCTGTTTACAATTTGCACGTACGATTTATCTGCACTTTCTTGCATTACCCGTCGCGATCCAAGCAAATTACACTCTCAACATTATCAACGGAAAATATTTAATTCTATTTTAACTTCTGATACACGTTTTCTGCGGTACGCCGGCTTTTAACGATTGCAAATATAAAACAGCGTTATTCTAAAAGAAATGATAAGGCCGCGTTTATCGCACTTGTTACCTCCAACACATGTTACACTATATAATTACGAGTACCGATTATCTTTTCAAATTAAATATGAAAATAATATCTGTTATCAAATAGGAAAACGGTATCGTCGTGATTCAGTGGATTTCTAAGTCGAATTCTGGTCTCTGCGGTTTTAATTTTTGTCATAAATCGGGTCGCGTTATCTGAGCACGGGCATAGGATTTGAATTTTCTTTCTTTACAAATGGGTGCACGTTAATCTCCGGTAGTTGCAACGTTAATCGATACGGACCGGAGGTCCCGCGGCCGATTCCTTCGGTACAGCCGCGGGCCTCCGCACGGAATGCGATGAATATTTCACGGATCGATCGATTTTCAGCGAGGGCTCTCTTGCGAGGAGGCGCAGGAGGTCGGAGGCGGAAACCAACCGGCTACTAAATATACAATGCGCCCGAGAAACGGGCAGGAGGAAAAAGAAAAAAGAGGGACGCTATTGCGTAGGCTGGTGCACGTGAAACGTTCAATTTTTCTAAACCCAATCAATGCTTCCATCTGGTCTTCGCGTATTTCTTTATATCCTGAATCTTTCATGTGCCGAAAACAAGAAACGTTCGATATTTGCGCTCGTTAAATGACTAATCAGACCGATTTTTGAATATCTTTCAATTTCAAACGACGAATGTGTAAAACGTTAGACTACCAATGAGTCATACTTTCTAATAACTCACGAAAGACGTAGAAACGTAATCGGTCTGGGGAACGGTTAGAAATTTATTGCAAATAATGGTTCCTCTTGCAACGGGCAATTAGACGTAAGAACGGCAGATAACGCGCCGAACATTATCTATTACCCTCGTAAATTTTTCTCCATATCGTATCTACGCGTCGCCATTTCTTTTGTTTTCGATTTTCCGTGCGGAAGACAAATTTTCCTATGCAAAAAGATGGATCAGTGATTTCTAAATTGAAGCCAGGATCATTTTGCCGAAATAATTGCTCCCCGGTAGATCGGCGGTGTTGAATCATAAATTTTCTTCATCGTTTCGATAATTGCGTTAGAAAATGACGAATATTTGATTGGTGCAATGAACGGTTTACGTCGAACGTATATGTTCGTGCGCAAAGGGTTAAATTAGCGATCCACCGATTGATCTCGACACGTCGCCGCGAATTCCCTGGCAAATTCATCGAAATTGCATCGCGATCATCATTCCCCTCCCCCCTCCACACCGGTCAACCCCCGGGTCTGTTTATTACGTTTAAACACGCGCTCGTGCACCCTAATTACCTTATCTAAACTAATAGGAAAACACAAAAAGTAAGCAGCTCGAAATACTGGTTCTCGTATCACCCGAACGCTCGTAGGAGAAACGCGAGGTCATCGTGAATTGCGACGAGCAAAGTGCAACGCTTCGCCTTGCCTCGTGTTTTAACAACGCGTGCGTGAACCGCACACATACACACGCTCCCCGCTCAATAAGACTTAGGATCGTTTCTCGGCTATCCGATTGCGATCGTCTCCGAATAAAATTGCCAAGCTTAAGTGATAAAAATAACTGAAGTAAGAATCCGATAGGAAAATTCGAAACTTTTGTCATAAAGAATAAAATCTTACGCCAACTTCGGTTATTAATTTTGAATGAACATTTTCTAAATTATTATTATTATTATAATAATTGTTAATTGATAATAATTATATATATAAAATTGTCCCGAGACTTATGAACGGGGGTGCGTGCAGAAAATGCGGGGGAGGATTTAATTCTGACAATTTTCATAAATTTTTTTAAGAAGTCTTCCTATCTTAGGACTACTTAATCACTCGCTTTATACTTGCAACAATAAGATTGGGAATCGTCAAGTATGACACTGTTCTCTTACGATTCCGATCATGCTAATATCGTTAGTATGAAACGGGCTAAGGAACAGGTTTGAAACGAATTCGACTTTTTGCAAGACAAAATAAAAAATGGATTAATCATTGGCGGAGAAGAAATGTTTCACGCGCTATTTTTGAATCGTACCATTCCGAGACAGCGTTATTTGTATAATGTAAGGAAATAAGTCTTTCCGCGTGTAGTTACGTGATCTTCGATAATCGTTAAACTCACGATCGCTTCATTCAACCTCTATTCCTTTTTTTTTTCCTTTTAACCGCGATAAACATTCAATGTCATGATAATTTATTCGTGCCGAGTTGCAGACCGGTTCGCGGACCACGTGTATTTCTTGCAACAAACGTACATTGTCGACACCTATTTCAGATCACCACATCTTGTGTTTCGCTGCGTAAGAGAATATTTATCAGCGTTATAAATAATAATCGAACAACTAGTTCTCGTCTTAAATAGCCGAGTTAAGGAATGCATATGCATTCATATACGCCGACACCTTCGCTCTGATGCACACGCGAAAGAGTTAAAGAAAAAAATAGAATGATCGGTAAAATATACTATGTTTCACGTAATTATCGTGAATATTGAAATAAAAAGAGGTTGCGTGCTGCTATTTACAATTCCAAGTAACATCAAACGAGTTAAACTGACTCCTTTGCATCTTCGAATCGCACGTTTCCTGCCGTAACGCAGGTTGACAAATTTTTATATAAACGCTGTCAGAACGAAGTTATCGATGAATGCAATTAAGAAGAGATCGGCAATTTTACGACTGATGAAATATAACAGGTGTCAACAGGTACCTGAATAAGCGAAGCAATCAATCGTTGAACATGAAATTAAATCGAGATCGACTTGCGATTTTGATAGAATTTCGAGAATTTTATGTACGATTGGGTGCTTCCGCGAGCAACGACGTACTCTTAAAAATTGTTCTAAACTTGAAACAGATCTGAGATGTCTACGTAATAATATGTGACAGCTTGTCATACCTCGAATCTTCCTTGCGCCGATCCACGATTACACACGGTACACAGATCCTGCTTAGGACAATGTTGTCCTTTTACCGTTCTTGGTTAAGCTTGTGCGCGCACACATTAACGTCGCGTTGCCTCTTCCACTTGCCGAGGACCGTTTTCTTCGAGGACCGTTTCGAAATTCGGCGAGACCGATCAGCATTCGAACTGAATTAAAAACGAAGCTCTCTGCAAGTGAAAACAAACTGCGCTTCATTCGAATTTAAACAGACCCTTTCACGTTTTCTCATTTCACGGAATTTACGTTTGATTTAGAGGAAAAATCACAAACTTAAACGGCGGATAAAAGCTTTTACCCGTCTTTTTCTATTTACCCAATAAAAGTTTACTTTAAATTGCGATCGACCAATTGCCTGGTAAAACGTTTGACGATCGACTCTATATTTATGCACTATCCTGATTTTTAGATAGAACGAAATCGAAAAAGACTTTCGTAAAATGAAATTTCCTATAAGATAGCCTGCAGGACTGTCCAAGAAGATTCACAAATGAAATTTACTGGAACAGATAAGGATGCGGATACTACGTCCGTGAGTCTTGATCCCAGCGGGCGAACCGAAAAAGGACGACGAAGTCACACCACACGCGAGTAGCACTAACGGAAACGATCGAGGAGAAAAAGTAATCGTGACGCGACTCGGCCTTGCGCCGCGCTTAATAGAACGTCCTTTCACTTTTTTCACTAACAACGTCTCTGAACCGCGAACGTCCACGAACGCGTCGAGGGTGAGAATCGTCGAGTCTCGTCGCACGTGGACGTTTCTTTTCCACCCTCCGTTCGCGCTCAACCTCCCATCCCCGTCGTCAGTCCAGCACCAACCCCGCCCACCCCAACCCCTATTGCACCCCGTTCTCCGCGTTTCCTCTTAAATCGTATGGCTGCGTGTCCATTTGAGAGCAGAACCGCTACCGGTTGCTCCCGATTCGCCGAACAGCATTGCACGGATTACGGATTGCGAATTCGTGGAATATCTCGGCGGCAACCGGCGCGAGAGATTCTCAAGTCAACACGTGGATACCTTATCGTAAATCGTCGGCGCGCGAATTCCACAAACCTCCCCCAACCCCCCTCCCACCCCTTGTCTCAATTGTATAAAATATTCTCAATCGTATCAACAACAGTCACATCGTACAATCGTACAACGTTATTACATTATTACAATAGTTTATAGTTAATCGTAATCAATATAATATTCACAGCATTTTATCAAAATCTCTTAAAAGCACCAACCGTGGCGGCTCAAATTTCATTTTTTTTTTTTTACTCATCCTTTCGCTCGCGTCCTCGCTTACGCTCCGACCCTTTCTCTCATCGTCTCGCGCTCTCCGTTCTCTCCGTGTCGAAGTCCGATCTTCATCATCAGCCATCCTGCCCATTCTTCCTACACGCTCTCCCGCTCTCTCTCTCTCTCTCTCTCTCTCTCTCATTCTCTCGCTCCGCACCTTTCTCTCCGTCTCTCACTCACATATATATATATACCTTTAATAATTTATCGATATATATAATATATATGTATGTATAAGCTAAACGTTTCGTCTTAAAGCACTGATTAAACGAGGGAGCTCGTTTTTAACGTGTCCCTCCCTCTGAACACGCGTTTTACCAACCATCCTAACCAAAATCACAGGACTAACTAGAAACACCGCCGGCTTTTTGCCTCGACGCTCAGTGCGGGGATCGATGAACGCGGGGGGGTAATGTACGTAACTGTGTAACGCGCCAACTCTCCGCGAAGTTCGGGAGGAGCGAACGAAAATACAGGAGAGGCCAGGAACAATAACAGGGAGAAACGATCGCGGGTACCCGGACGATCGAGCACCAAACGACGAGGGGCCGCAAACGTTCCTCGGGATTTCGGTATCTCGAATAGAACGAGGAAGGCTGAACGACGGAGCCTGGTGCCTGGTGTCGAGAGAAGGACACGATGACGACAGACGTTAACCAGGAGCCGACGCCCGGGAACAGGAGAAGAAGAAGAAACGGTAATAGTAATAACGATAGCAGCGGCGGGGATAAATAACGAAAGAAATGCGAGGAACAACGAGCGAATGAGAACGAGGCACCGCGAACAGCGCGAGCGCTGTTGCATATTCCAGGATCACTTCCTTCTCCCTCGTCTCCGGTCGTCTCTTCACCAGAGGATCGTTCGTCCTCGCGGTATCCGTTTCGAACCAAGGGAAACGAAATAGAAGAAGAAGAAGAAGAAGAAGAAGAAGAAGAAGAAGTAGTAGTAGTAGTAGTAGTAGAAGAATAAAGTGGAGGATAAGAATAAGTCGTAGCAATCGGCGGTTCTTTCTCCGGCGGCGGCTGATGTTGCTGTTGCTGTTGTTCATGCACGGTCTAAGGCGGAGAACTCAATGATGCGGCGGCGGCGGCGGCGGGGCCTCTTCCTCGGAGGGATCCACGGGGCTCGGGGACAGGAACTTGCGCACGTACTTCGGGTAATGCGTCTTCTCGTGGGCCTTGAGTATCGTCGACCTCGAGAAGGTCTTGCCGCACAGCGTGCAACGGAACGGTCGCTCGCCGGTGTGCACCCGGCAATGGTCCTTCATGTGGTGGCGCAGCTTGAACGCTTTGCCGCAGAACTCGCACTTGAACGGCCTGTCGCCGGTGTGTGCCGGTAGGTGGGCGATCAGCGAGCCGACGTCCGGGAACGACTTGCCGCAGAACTTGCAGAGGACCACGCCGGAGGTCGGGTCCGAGTGGGCCGCGAGCTCTAGGTCCATCGGCTCGATCGTACCCGCCGCGGGGTAGTGCGCCTCCGGCGGCAGGTGCATGCCGGTTTCGAGGCCCAGCTGAGCCTGCAGCTGCAGGTGGGCCGCCTGCTCACGGTACTTGAGCGACTCGAGGCTGTGCGAGAGGATGTGCCGCGCCAGCTTGCTCTGGTGGAGGAACGAGGCACCGCAGTACATGCACGCAAACATCCGCTCATCCACACCCATCAACTCCTGCAACCAAACAAACAAGAACATCAACTTCTTGTCTCCCCGAAACCACTTCGTCTTTTCCCGTTACCAACCCCCACAGTCACGTGCTCTCTCATTCTCTCTCTCTCTCTCTCGTTCTCTGCCTCTCTTTCTTTCACTCTTCCTCTCGCTCTCTCTCTCTCTTTATTCCGTAGCATCTACCTAATCGTCTACGCGCGTCTATCTATCGATCTATCTGTCTATCTATCTATCTATTTGTCTATCTACTGTTTGAATCTATGTTCGTACTATCGTCTCCGCAAAATTTATTCTTCGTCTCGTTACAACTTTGAAGTGATCGTTTCAATCAGATTTATTTATTTCTCTTACTCTTTCTCTTTCTCCGTCGTGTCTTATATGAATCACGTCGTCTTTACCGTTCACCGCCGCGACAAATCGCTCGTTTCGACGCTACTCGACTCGGCGTCCACGGACAGGCATACAGTCAGTAAAATAATCTTCCGTACATTATAGTTTCGATCGTTTTAAGCCCACCTAGCGAACGCCAAGGGTATGTAAATGTGGGCGAAGCATGTGTACGTTACATGCTCTTTAGAAATGTACTCGAATCATTTTACAAGAGATACGTATAATGTACGAAGATCTTCACTACATATGTATATCTATGCATATACATATGCAGAGTGTCAAAAGGTACGTACACCTTGAACAATTTGTTCCTTGTAACAATATGAAAATTCGTACATCGTCTGCAAACGCTGGCTCTACTTTCTACCAATTTTTTCGACATAATGGCTCCTCTTCTACGAACATTCAAGGTGTACATGTACTTTTAACAGTAACTGTATGCACGTAACGTGTTTCTCATTTTCTATCGACTTTCCACGTATCTTTCCTTTTACGCATTTTCTCTTTGCTCTCTCAACTACTTGTTCAGCCTTGTGTTTCTCTATCTAAGTTTGGTTTTAAAACTAACAGAATAAAAAAAAAATATTTTGTGAAAAAATATATATATATGTATATATAAACAAAGAAAGAACAGGCAAGGCTTTGTATAATCGCGAGATCACTACTTGTAGGAAGCACGTTTTTGGCCTGTTACCACTCCTTCGTTCTTCCTTCTTCTCTCTACGTTAACTTATCGCGTGAATACTCGGTGGATTAAAAATAAAAAGAGAAGTAGTCCCTGGCCTGACTAGAACATGACTTCGTCTCTCGACGGCATTTTTGGTCTTTTTTTTTTTGTTGTAATTGACGGTAGCACAAGAAGTTGACGCTCATTTTTGTTTGGCACGACGCGCACCCCCAGAGATACCATATGCAGCGAGATTCAAAAGTGAGTAGACAACTTAAAAAGAGTGCGAGGTTCGGTTTCAGTAATTTCCTTAGAAAATGAGATGTTCGTCGATTGACAACATGTGAGTGTATGCAAGAGTATCGTCGAATTGTTCGTGTATTCACTTTTGACTTTCACTGCATGTATATGATAATGTGTGTATGCCTGTGTCTGTGTGTCTGTAAAGGACCGCGTTTTATATATATATACGTATATACACACACGTGTAACACGGTGTCTATATATAGATCTACAGCCAGTTAAAAGGGTCCCCGCACGTTACATTTCCAATCTATTTTTAATCCCACGTAAAACAAGATTGAAATAAACATTAATATTCATCGTGATTAGAGTAAAACTATTTTTCATCCGTCTCTCATTAATATTTATTCCAATCCGATTATTGGACGTGTAATGTATAGGTTTTCACTAACTGTGTAAGGAACGTGTACGTGTCGGTGCGGAGTATAACGGGTGACACACGGCAACCCCCACAGCCTCGCTCAAGAAGAACAACAGCCCACCCCCCGACCCCCTCGTCCCTCCTCCGATATATATATCTTTTTCTCTATCTCTTTGTTTTTTTTTTTCTTTTTTTTGGTATGTAAATCTGCGGCCAGGATGGCCGACGCGGCGTAAAATGAATTCGCCGCTGGCAAAAGACATTGCACTCAATCCAAAAAAGAAAACGACAAATCGAAATACAAATATTACAAAATAACAAATGGTAATAGTATAATGAATGTCAATAATAATTCGTATATATGTATAACGATATATATATATATATGTATATATATATATGTATGTCAATGAGTATTTTTATATATATATATATATGTAAGTTGCATATGATCAATGGTACACGTATCCAACGATGTGTGTATATATATGTGTATACATATATATATATTTTTGTCTTACGTATATATATATATATATATATATATCAATATATATAAAATGTAGTAAAAAACAACCATGGCCAAAAACGAAGGTCAACTTCTTGACAGTGAGCTAGCAAGACAGGCTGGCAGGATGGGACGAATAGGAATATAATTATTACGTGTTGTTACGCGCTCGTTTTTTCATCATTCCTTCGGTCGAATCTTATCTTGGATGGAGAAAGAGACGTCGACTCGTGCCCAAGTTTCAGGATGCGTCGTCACGCAAACCTTCGGTTCGCAAGTTCGCTTCAGCCCCTCGAAGCACTGGGATTCGACACCGGAAGCGGCCACAGGATTGGGAATAGTAAATTGAAGGGAAGATAAAAAAAAAAAAAAAGACGAGAAGTGGAGATTAACGTGTACAAGAGGGAAGTTGCGAAACCTTAACTTCGCTTAATACTTCGCAAAATGGTTTGAAGGGTGTTTCAAATTATTTACTCCGAGCACTCCGGCGTTGATTAATTAAAAGTAACGTGGAAACTTGAGGGGTTGTTCCGAGTCAATTAGACAGTAAATCTTACTTAAACGTCTGGACAATTAATAAGGATTTGGTGCGTGATAAATAAGAAAAAGAAAGAAACCTCCGTCAAGGTGTCTAAATTTAATTTAGAAAAGGGACGAGGACAGGGATGTTGCACGACGTGAACAGACGAGTCAGAGCACAGTATTCCATTGAGCTCATGATTTTCATCTCAGTACTCGTACGACAAAACGAAAATCCCATAGCTTCAAGGGGTGATCGAACGATTATTCTCACTACCGTCGATTAGGACGAACGTCGGTTCTGTTAATGACACGATCACTTTCAAAATTAGCGGGGAGAGCAGCAAACAGCAAAGCACTTTGGGCACGCATGCAAATAGACCCACATGCAAGTGAACTTGTCGAAATATAATGTATATATATATACGTAATATGCCTGTCTATCTATCGCGCGATAGATAGGCAAACAAGATATAATAGATAGATATATATATGTAATATATATATAAATAGATAGATAGATAAAATGGATCGTGTTGAAATGTTGCTCGAGTTTAATCTATTCAAGAAAAGAACTCGTCGTTCACCGACGGCTCTTTGTCGACGTTGCTCGTCGCCAAGTTAAACGAGTAGCGCATTAAACGAACGATTCGTCGTCAGCACACAATACATATTTTGATACTCGTTTCTCTATTATTTTTTTTTTATTTTTGATACTCTTTCTTTTAGCAAGTTCTGCATCAGCTCATCCACAATCCTCAGTGAACCGCAATTACAGTGAGAGTTAAAAGTAAGCACAACCTTCAGGGAAATCTCATTTATGTGAAATACTCTATTTCTTCTCATTCTATTAAGAATTTCTCATACAGGACATAAATTAACGCAAATGAGAAATGATCCAATGGAAGCTACATTCGTAGTAAACTCTTTTCCAGGTGCATGCTTACTTTCGACTGTAACTGCACGTATCTTTAATTTCACGAAATGTTTTAAGAAATGATACGGTTCTATAGAATTTTTGGTAATAACTGATTTAGTTCCGACCGCCACTGATATATGCGATTGCAGATGAGTCGAGCGGCACGCATAGCCAACGATATAACGAACCGTAAATCGATATATAAATGCAGAGTAAAGAGAAAGTACGAGAATAAAAAGTAGTCAATAAATTGGAATATATAGTACAGAGAGAAAGAGTGAGGGGTTCGTGGCTGTAACTCACCGGATCTGGCGGGAGTCTGTAGTCCGTGGATATTTCGCTGCTCGCGCTCCGCTCCTCGGTCGACCTTTCCCAGTCCATTTCTTTTTTTAACGACTGAAAACGAACACGTACACCGTCGACGTCAAAAGTAATAATTGGATAACCCTCGATCGCTGCGTCGCGCAGCCCGAGCCAATAGAATTCGAATTAATTTTTTCGATGATTCGGTCAGAACATGCACAGAACTTTACCTTTGACTTGGCATTTTAATAAATCAACTTATACATTTCCTAATATAAATGAGAACGTACCGAGAGATTCATAAATTGCAAATATTTAATTATAGAAAATACTTTTGTTACATTGTCAAATTTGTAATGTATCAAATCTGACAATCATTTGTACGTGAAGGAGCGATTACAAATTACATCGCACACCGCAGCACAGTATATCAATGTCTACTTTCGCTAATTGAGTAGAACAGATGTATGCGAGAGCATACGTCTGACACGAAACTGTGTATTCTACTGACAAAGGCAAATCCCTGTTATTGCCTCGTAATTCTCTTCTCTATGCATCCGCCAACGTATCTATCATTCTAATCATCAAATTCTAATCTCAACTAACGAAATCAAATTAATTTCATGACTTTGTTATATCAATAATTTATTCATATATTATTTCGAGGAATTGATGCGAATTAAAATAGTAAAGAAATATCAATCTTTTGCTAATCATTTATAAGTGCATCAATCAATATAAATTTGCATGAATGTGCTCGGCAGCGAAGTCTTTGGCTCGTTTCACCGGACGATAGTTAACGATGAGGAATGGTACTTACAAGTGGAACTTGCTGGACCGGTGGTAACCCCGAGGGGCCCGCGAGAGGTTCTGTACTGTGCGGGGACGGAAGCCGGCTTTGCGGTAGGTTCAACGGTAGCACACCGGGCGTGCTGCCGGTGTTGTTGCTCAGGCTCATATCCGACGGTCCACTGTGCACCGAGATCGGGCTAAGGGAACCCCTCGTTTCCTCGAGGCTGGCGGCGTCCTCGGAGTCCCTCCTGGGTCGATCGAGGGCCAGCGGTCCGGGACAAGGGCTACCGGGTCCGGCTGGTGACGCCGGACACTCGGTCATGTCCACCGCCTCCGTGGACTCGCTCACCGCCGGTTGCGCGACGCTTTGGTGCGATTGCTCGCATTCTTTCACCCCTGGCACCGACGACACCCCCGACAACCCACTCGACGAGGGATTCCCTTCCCTCTCTCTGTCCTTATTGCTCGACTCCTTTATGCTTTCCCGTTCACGGTGATGTTCTCGCGACGTCTCGCGCTGTATACCCTCGGAGGATGTGCCCGTGTGTTGCTGCTGCTGCTGCTGCTGCTGCTGCTGTTGTTGTTGCTGCGGCTGCTGCTGCTGCGATGGTTGTTGTTGTTGCTGTTGCTGTTGTTGTTGCTGTTGTTGTTGCTCGTCCCTCGACGCGACCGCCGCGTTTATGTTCGTCATGTCCGCTAAACCCTTCACCTTAAGGCTCTCCGCCGTCTTGAGGAGGGCCGATAGCTGGCAGTACTCGACGTTTACCTCGCCTTTGTACATGAAGTCGACGAGGGTACGTAGCTCGGCGAAACGTACGTCCTTTAGGATGACTATGGGGTGGCGGTTCGGGTGGTCGAGGAACAGGGCCTGGAAGTAGCTGGAGCACGCGGAGAGGACTACCTTGTGGGCACGTATCGACGGTCCCTCCGTGCACGCCAGTGTCACGTCCACCAGCGACTCCGACTCCAGCAGTTGACTGAACACACCCAGCAAGTTGCTCTGATGATTGTTCCACCTCAGGCAGTAATGCTCACTTCCCATGTCTGAACTGCACCCCGCAACCCTGCTGCAGAACAAACATTTGTACCCGGGACGTCCGACCACTCCCGACACATTCCTCTCCACCCGGTTTTTCCTCCCGTGTTTCTCGTTTCTATTCCACTTCCGTTTCCTCGCTTTCCCCTTTCTCTTTTCTCATTTCCCGTCTTTAACGGTTCTCGCCTTTCATCGTCGCCCGCTGCTGCGTCGCTTCGAGTTTCCCGGGGTTAGTCGCCGCCTCCCGCGCTCGAATTCGAAACCGAGAGACTCGCCGGACGAGAGCCGAGCTTAACGTGTCACCGGAAACGCGAGCTGGGCGATCGGTGCAATTCAACAAACTTACCGTTGATCAACGCCCGCTTTTCGTTCTACTATATATAAGATGACTCAAGCGACTTATTTAATTTATTCGTGGTTAAAATATTTACGTGGCCATTCAGACTGATCCGATTACAAATGGGAACTAAATGAGGAACGTCAATCGTAAGACGATGTACTTCGTAATAAAGATTACTACGAGACTATCAAGGGTAGTTGACCATCGTAAAAAGGACAGCGGATTACATGTTGAAGTACTACGACCCTAATCCCACGTGTAACAAAAAAAAACCCGTTACTCTCCTGTTTATTATTACGATTCTGTTTCCGTGTATTATCACGCGGGACGATATCACGGTTCCAGGAGGATCACGCGAGCATCGCGCGGTTCCACCGCACGCCATCGCCTATCCGCGGATACATCACGCGAACACGCGCGTTTCATACCGCGGATAATTATTACGTACACGTATGTCTATACGTTTTTCCCAAGAGGCACTTCTAGATTTATTGTCAATTAAAAATGTGGACTCTGTCGGAAAAACTTGAAAGTGTTTAGATGAAATACAATTTGCAGTATTAAAACCTGAAGATACGTTTCGACGCGTTACATGAAGTCATTTGATCAATTGATTTTTGAAGCGTCCTAATGAGCATTGACAATTATAATTATGGGACGGTGCGTGTTTAATGTTTACTCATGTGCGTTTCGTCCCACGGTTTGGAAACACGGACAGCGATTGCGATAAATCACGATTTTCTCTAGGCTGGAAGGCAAAAAAAAAAGCATCGTCGGGGACGTCTAAATTGGAATTCCTTGTCCGCTATCGCAATTTCCTGAAGCATAAATCAGCGAGCCCGCGGAAGCGCGAGCCCGGGACGGCACGTTCGGCGGCGAATCACATAGGCCAGGCGATTTATTCACGCGTTTCTTAGTTAACCTACCCGTGGCCATACTTTAATTCCCGCGGAGCATGCATGATCGATAGCAGCTGACGATACCCGCGTCGCTTCTCATTCATTATTCTTAAGGGCTCGCTGATCAGCTATCAAGTAACGTTAAGACGGAGTAAATGCCACTTTTAAACGATATCAATGAGCCAATTATCGGTGCCATCGATTATATATCAGCATTACAAATGTGCAAAATTTCTTAAATCAAAACCCGATATCATTTATAATGCAATTTTTATTATCGCATTATTATGTTACAAAGAATTGCGAGCGTTCTCATAGACATTTTGCAAAAATAACTGGAGACTAGTTTTACGGAGTCCTATTGAAGGGAACGAGCAGGATATTCGTCGCGTGCTGCGGAAACATCAGCGCATTTTAATTAACGTTCGCAGTTAAATTCGCGTTAGATTTGCGACGCGACGCGACGCCGCGCCGCTTGTTCACGAACTTTAGACGCGTGAACTTCGCCAAGGAATTGCTTACACGCGCGCTGAGCGTCACGGAAAAAGAATGATGACGTCGCTGATTCGGGCACGACCGACGCTTTAGGGATAATGGAGGCGCGACAAAATTCAGGGGTTCCTATATAATGTCTATCTATTTGAATCCTGTGCAGTTGTCTCAGATAACATCCGTGGTAATTGTAAAATATTTGTTATGGCAGATTAGAATAATAAAATTAAATACTGATACATGAATCAAATTGTAAGATTACATCGAGTTACATACGATCGTATAAAAATAGCGAAATAGTATGATTATATTGATCATGCTGGTCTATAACCGGCGCACTGGAAACCTTCGAAGTTGCTCTGATTGCACGGCAATGGCATCGTCATTTTCCGTGGGATCATTGTTCAAATTCCGTCGACGAGATGCAGACAATTAAGTAAACACGAATTTGATGAAAATTCTAATGAAAAACAAACGAATATTGTTGCTGCACAAATCTTATACTTTTTACAATCAATTTTATTTATATAATTCATAATTAGAAGTACGCACGAACAGTTACGTAGTGACAACGCAGGAAGACGGCATGATAAAACTGTATGTCCTTAAATCACTAGACAATTCTTTATAGATTACATCGCCTGTACCCTTCAACAGCTCAGGGGTCCATTTTGTTCCCTCACGCGATGACTTCCATAGATCCGATCTTCGTAATGAGTCGAAAATACGAATTTCAAAGCCCGACATCCAAATTATATTATCCTTTACAAGTGTCTGTCCCCCGATGCATTTTTACGTTATTGTACGATCCGAATTCCTACCCCAAGTAATATTTGTGAAAACTGCGAGGAAGTATTTTAAGACCTTGAGCAACCGAATCCTCGACATACTTCTCTGATATACATTTCAAACTCCTTCACGATTGTAACACACATGTGACGAGACTAATTGCACTCCCTTTCCACCGAAGATGCCAAAAGTACGCCTCAAGCATCTGCCAAATCCTTAGTTTTTAAGTTAGCGAGCAAACGTCGCAGCCTAAACATCGATCTGTAAAAAGCTAAGGACTAAAATAAATACTTTAAAATCGAACTATCCTTTCGGGAGTGTGTCGTACATGTATCCGTGCACACTCGACTCCCACAATGAATATCATGAAGCGACTGATTGAAAGATAACGAAGGAGCGTTCTGATCTATGAACTGTCAGTCCGCATTCCTCCACTTGAACTATTTACCCCTGGCATTGCGCGCTCAAAAGAATATAAAGGCTTATGAAACGTTAAGTAGCAGAAGTCGCGTTTGCTAAGCACACCGTCGTTCTATACACACGGATACGCATCCGTCGGAACTTGCAAACTCTAAATTACACAAGTGCCCCAGATAATAGATCCTACGCTCGACAATATTTATACCTGGCAAACTTTTCGACTATACCGTGTTTAGAGCTAACCTGTATATATGGTTTTCTTCGCCAACTATGATAAGATCCACATTGCACCTTTTAAATACAAATACCTATAGAAAATCGAATAATCTCTTTAATGCCAAATTAATACCTGAATTATAAAGATTTCGTTTAAATCTAATAATATTTTTTAACATCAAAAGAAACTGAAAATAATGTAATATAATAAACTACTAAAAATAATAATATAATAAAATAAAATAAACTACTTTCGAATCAATTTCGCGAATCCATCTTGAACATCGGTAGAAGCGTGCGTGCTGTGCCTACGGCATTTATGTCATTTCAGAGGTTTTCTCTGGGTCAATCCGTTTAGGAACACGCATGCACGCCGCGACCGCGCCGCTGGCTCGGTCGCACGCGTGTCTACGACGCGGCGCTGTGACTAAAACCGTGGCAATCGGTTTAATGTTAAACAGTTCGCCGGGCGAGAGCTACGCAATTAGATTACGCGCGTGCGATAAACGGTGCCTCTTCCTGCTGTACGCTTGCTCCGCTTTCACGAGGAGAGCCTCGCTGAAGCCACGCGATCGGCTCGTCAACGCCGCTCGATGACGCCTCGCGTATCGCCGCGGGTGTTCCTCCGGCTTATGATCACCGATGTTCGGTTAAGCCCCGCGTATGCCGTTCTACAGTCTCGGTAATTCAAGTGTTCAACAGCCGAGTCCTGTTATTTGTACCGAACCTTTCATATTCCAAAGGCCAAGTTCCATGAGAATTTTTAGTTTCAGTATAAACAATCTTATTAGATTCAGATTCATTTGAATACGAAAAAGATTTCCTATTTATAAATCATATCTAACATGATTAAATGCTCTCGAATTGCAATGATTATAATGTTAATCGATGCTAACATTAATATAAATAGCGAAATATAAATGATACACGGTATCGCGGTGGTGCTAATCGCTGCTATAACATCCGGCGATTTGGCGTAATATTAGGAATAAAATCGGACGAGACATAACTGCATTTTATAATAGCGAATGAGAAGATATTATCATTGAAACGGAAAATCCAGGAAGATAACGACGGACAGTATATCCGATTTTCGGTAGAAATAACGGAATTTAAAGAGCATTAATTCTTTAAGTCAGCTGCTGTCGTCTTTTGCATAATGACGGAACAACTGTTGTTCAGTACGCAAATTATAGTAACGTGCGTTAAACGCCGAGGCGAACGAGATAGGGCCGAAGGAATGACGTGTTAATTGAAAGGTATCTGAAAATGTGCACATTACTTGCACACGTGGATGGCACGTAATTGATCTCACATGCGAATTTCAAATTTGCGAAACGCGTCGGACGTACGTGCCTAATTACGAGCGGCCAACGATAAAACGACGGCTAGGCAAGTTATATTTAAGTATTATCTCCGGAGGCGTGCATTATTATAAACATTAACCATTATATAATTCGTTAGAGTGCGTCTCTGCGGTTTACACGTGCGACCACGCGACGCGATAACGGTTTCCCTGGCAATAAGTTAAGCCAGATCAAGTAATACGTACGAGCTCGAACATGAAACTAATCAAAATCATGTAGCACAAGGAAAAGCAGATAGCGTACTGACGCATTACAGGAAAATGCTTCGAGTCTGCATTTTTGCACGAATTTTGTCACGCACGGGGTAGGTGTGAATTTCGCAGAATTACATTTGAATGAAAAGTTAAATGGGAACAGTTATAAAAATAACAATAAACTGCGAGCGTTCCGAACGTAGAGTGAAACATTTTTCGCGATCGTGCGATATGAAAAGGGGCGGGCAATTAAGCCACGGGTTTAACTTTTTTCGGTGGCGTATGAAAAGCCGTGCGTATACGATTTTCAAACACACGATACACAGCGGTAGTCAAAAAAGTGGAATCCATAGTATACATTCAAAAAAAAAAGAAAAAAAAAAAAAATAGAGTAATTAAATGTAAGCGATGACTTAAAACTCGCTATCGCTCACGAATTTATTACATTGTTCTGTACATAATTTTGATGGTTCCGGTTTAGAATTGTAATTTCGCTAACTCTATTGTAGATGCTATCAGTGCCTCTTTATGTATACATATTTCATTTTCTGTGTTGCTCGTAGAAATTTAAACGACGATATTAGTTACATTCAATCTGTTACATATGCAAACGGCTGACAAAACGTTCCCACTGAATCGTTTCACGTAGACTTATAAACATTCTACAATTTCTACAGATCGCATCGCCATTTAATTAAGACGTGCCCCCAGTTTCTACGATTCATCGCGGTATTAATTAGTCATACATGCACATGATGCGTGATGAAAGGTTACACGCGCCTAGTTGAGGTAGTGGTTTATGCTAATTGACAAGATAAACAGCGACAAAGTTGCACACGAGGAAATCTGCCGTTTAAAAAAATTAATTTGTAAGTAGAAAAAGCTGATTTTCTATTTAAATATTACTCGGCATTGAGTGAGCACGTAAAACAGAATCACCGAACTGTATAATTAATTTTATAAATAAATCGAATGAAAAACTATTTCCGGTTATTAAGTTGTTATAATATATCAATAGATTAATGTCATATATGTGTTTAATATACAGTATATATCTAGCTACGAACTACAATAAAATTCCTTGATCTTCCCTCGCACTCGACGGCTATAAATTGATTACGATTACAATTGCAGATGAAGTAGAAATAAACACTTCTATGAAGAACGTGGTATTAATTGAATATTAATATGCACCTGAACCGTTCGTTGGACTCCATAAATAGATGTAAATATTACATGAACGTGATAAAAAGTGTTGCACCAAAGTAACTTTGGTTATAAAATATTCATAGACTCTTGTATAATTTTATGTCACGAAATTATCTAACAATCTCTACTAATAAAGACTGGCAAATACTTTCATTATTACATTACGCATAACATTACCTAATTGGTTTTTTAATTATGATTCGAATCTGTGATTAAACCCTGTTGGATGTTTGCCGGTTACAAACCGTCGCCAATAAACAGTAAATACAAGTACGATTAATCCCGAGGTCGGGTAGTTATGAACAAATTACGGGGGAGGACCGGCGCTCGCAGTATCAATTAACAAAATCATTCCCCTAAATCCGACGCCTCGCGTCGACCATTCTCGTCGCGATTAGCCACGTTTATACGGCACTAAACTGGTTCGGATTCCGAAAAATGGTGTTCAACAATCCTTGACTAACCGAGGGAAAGGCGAGGCAGCAAATAAAAATAGTGGCACGCGGATAATTCCGATCTCACGTGTGAACTTGGTCGGCGGAAAAACCGGGGCCGTTCGATCAGAGTCTACCCTCAGCATTAAAAAGCGTCACTCGTTTATCTGCGTCGCGTCAAGCGATGCTTTCCGCGCGAAATTACACGGAAGCGCGTCCGCGTTAACGCGCCTATCAATTTCCCCTCGGCAACTTAATTATCCGTTAATTGCAAACTTAAAATCACCGATAAAATACGTCGCGCCACGTGGATAAAGCCCGCGGTAAACGAATGAAAAATCCATTCCATTATTCACTTACCACCACTTTCTGCGAGTACCTAAACTATTCCTCCCATAATCTAATCGCGTTTATACTGATTGCATTCTAAAACGATGTCGATATTCATTGCTCTGTACTTTTCTATCGGCTTATTAATTGCAGAGTCGATGAACGGATCGAAAGAAGCAAACGTAACGAGCTCGCGCGTTTGTCGCTGAGGATCATTGAATAAATTCGGTAGCGATGATGTCAGCGGGACGTGAGATAGGCGAAATTCCGTGGCGCGTTAATGCGTCAAGACCGCGGACCAAACGATTTCACGAATGTAACGAGACCCTGATAGAAAGGATTGCATTCTGCGATGTCACTTATGCGTTTCCGAGAATTCTCCTGCTTTTGATGCTCTGCCTAGCGCGCCATTATCGTGTTCAGTCTCACGGCGATACGAGAGCCCCACCGTTCAATTCTAAGTACGAATTTTGAGGAACGGTCTCAGACACTGAATCCACTCCAGTTTTCCATTGCATTTCGTATAATTCCTTATCCTCGTGTCTCCCAGTGATTGTTACACCAGGATTCGATCACGATTGTGTTAAATTTAAAAATGAACATGACGATTCAACAGAAAAATGCGATCAAGTAACAGATTACACGACGAAATCGCGAAATGGCTGTCGGTTATTTAGAACCGTGGGAAATAAAAATGAAATGCCTGTGTCAGGTTGCGAAATCACTAAAAAATTGGCCGAGAGCGTCTACGCGAATCATTATAGTAAAACGCTTGTCGAACGTCGCGAAATCGAAAATCGTATCGGGAAGGCAGCGGCAATTTGATATCACGCAATTATTTTTGCCCGGCATCGTTACAGATAATGTACGAGAACGCTTTGAAGCGTGGGCGATGAAAACCGCGACACGTAATCGGCGGTCGTATTAATAATTTTACGGTTTGTTTCTGCGACGCGCAGCCAGCTTTTGTGTCGAATCCCGCGTGCGGAATCGATCGGCACGCTGGGCTATGTCGTGCACGTAATCGAGAGAAAGTCGACGGGAACTGTGTGTAGATACACCTAGCCGAGTAGCCGTAGACGAAGAACGGCGCGAATCTCCGAGCTCATTGTTGCGCCGACGACTTTCCAAATTTTTCTGTCTAACCGCAAGCCGTTCATTTTTCTACGATTTACTTAGCGGACACAAGAACCGTTCCCGTTTCGCGTTTCCCTTTGATTACGGGCGCGCGCATTATTTTTGCTACTCCTCAATTCTGTCCATTTTTATCACAGAATTCTATCGTACGAAAGATTCGACGTGTTTTGTCACAATATTTCTTCAGAAATTATTGGTCTATTAAAAGAATTATGATATCCATCTGAATGAATAAAATACATTTTTCTATATTAATCTCCCTCGACGATTGAAAGTGACATCAATTGATCGAACGATTCCGAAAGTATCCATAATGACCTAATAAATGTTTTTGAATGTCCCTAATTGATGACCTAAGAAAAAAAGATAAAAGAATGACCTAAGAAATGTTTGTAAATGAATAATGACATAATAAATATTCTATTAAAAAGAATGAAAACCATTCAACTTGGAATTGAATACCGATTAGTCGAGGATGGGGTTTATAGCTGGAATCAGTTTAACAATAAGTTGTCCCTTTAGGACGGATTCCCGGTAGGTAGCGAGTGTTCCATCGCGACTCGGTTCGCCGTGGAGATTTCACGGGATAAGAGGTGTCTGCCGGCACCCAGTCGTTAGCCAGTGGGTAACGACCGGTCTCTCTCCCACCCACCCACGTTTAAATGCGAATGAAGCAGGAAATCCAGGCGGCGCGTGTTGCGAGAGGGAACGGTGAGCGAGAAGGCGAACAGGCGCCCCGGCATAAGAGAGCAAGGGAAAGCAGGAGGAAGTCGAAACGTTCCAGAACGAGACGGAGCGCCAAATGGAAGATAACAGAAGAAAAAGGGACGGAGATGCTAGGAGGAAGAGAATCCGAAGGGCCAGTACAGTCTCGCAAGAATAGTTGTAAATTTTCAGATAGAAATTCTAATGGTTCGATCATTTTTACAAGACCTACGAAATAATAGACAATTAAAAAATTTATTAATTAAATCATACCTAGTGATAGTAAAAAAATGTGTGATTTTACGCACTCGTTACAATTAAAAATGTATAATCTTGTGAGTGAACGTTCATTGCAACTAGAATACTGATGGCAAACGCGGTGTTACGGTATAGTGGGTGGGAGGAAGCGATGGGGTAAAGCGAGGCTAGGCGAAAATAACGATGGCTCACCATAAATCAGGCAAGGCGACGGTCACGACCGGGGGAATCGCCTGGCTGCGAAAAAGCTCGCATCGCGCCGGTTACCGATGACTAATCCCCCGTGGTAAGCTTTTTGCGACCGCGACGGCTTCCTTTAGCACGGCGCGCCCGTGATCGCCGGTGCTTATCGGCCGTTGCACATCGGGGAAAAGAAAAGTGTGAGGGCAGTGCATGGAAAAATTCTCTCGGCCAGATGGCAAAACGCGATAACGATTTTATTTTACTTCAACAGGTGAAGAATTACGGTTTTATTCTGGACTGCATAATCGTTCACGTTTTATTCGTTTCGACGGACTGATCTCCTACTGACAAATTGACCGTACGTGTAAACGTCGAAATCTCGATATTGAAACCGATGATTTGAAAACTGGATTTTTCTGTAAAAAGCACCGGCGATGCGTCAACTATTGAAACCGGCTGACGATTAATCGATCGTCAACGGGATAATGAAAAAGTTTGCCAGAATTAATTAAGAACTTTTGATATCGCAACGAGTTGGATAACATCGAGGATGAATTGAGCTAAACGATCGATACAAAAATCGTGTGACGGTTCTCATGTAGTTTTACACAGAAAGCGAATATTCAATGATTTTTATATAAACAGATAAATTTTTTTTATCGTTACGATGTAAGAATCGATTCAGTGGACGAATGAAACAATTTTTCGACGAACCCGGGAGAAAGACGAGACACAAAGGGTTAAGTGATCCAGGCTCTGTAGGACAGGTCGCGGTCGCGAATGACGTTTCAGGCCGAAGGGGGTTGAGGAAAATCGGAAAAGCGTACGCGACGGGGGAAAAACAAATCTACCGGCCGCGCGAATGACGTTTCAACAGTGCGGCCGACTGGAGCAATTACTAACGGAATATTGCGGATCATTACGTCTCTATCCATCGTACGGAGCACTGTACCGCGCTGGTACTATTGCTGCCTGTACATGCACCGCGATGGCTGTCTCGGTTCGGTATCAAAAAAATGATCGCGCACCGATGCGACCGGGTAGACAACCGCCTCGCGTCGCAGATCGAAAATCATTCGCGGAACGCCGCCAATCAAACCGTTTCCACGTGAAACTTGATTTCAGGTTTACCTCCACCATCGCGCCGCGTACAATCCCGACTACAAGTTAGTAAAAACCTGAACGAGATGCCTCGAAGCAAATGAATTTCTAATATCGATTCTTCAATACTCGATTCCATTTAATTTCGAATTCTGTGCTGAAAAAAGACTCCATGAATTTATTCTTACTTTACTTTTATAAGGATTTCGTTAAATCGATGTCTAATAAATTATTTCAGGAAATAATTTGCGTTACATCTCTTTCGTTTGGTAACGGAGTCAATACTTGAAATATTCGATTGTTTAAAAGTGTTTAACTTATGGATTGGAGTGTATATTCCTCCGCCCTCGAACGACGAAACGGCGACAACCACCGACCAACTATCCGTTACCGCGTGCACCGCGCTACTACATATTCTTTTTTACGTTCCCAGCGTTTCATTTGTTTCGCAATTTCGATATCGGCGAACGCGGGTCGAAGGTAACAGTGAGTGAAAATAGCGGGTTAAATATTTTCAGAAACGATATAAAAAAACAAAACCTATGTAACTCAGGGGATGGTATTCAAACTTCATAAATAAAAAATACGAGCGCGTATTTCTCAAAATCTTTCTCGAGCCTCACAAGCATTTTTTTTTCTAATAAATACACCTTTTTAATTTATGTCACTTGTAAATATTCAATGTAATTATTAGTTTGAGACTGAGCAAATCAAGTTGTTAGAAAGATTAATTGCGAACGGTTTAAACTTTAAACGGATGGTTTTAATATCTCGGTATACATGTAATGGTCTCGTCGAGTAGTCTCTTATCTACCTCGATTATGAATCGATAACCCGCGGTAAGAATGTGAGCAGACGCACGCACGTGCGTGCAATTCCCGTGTACAGAGAATGAGGCAAACAACAGTCGTGGAATCTAAGTATAAAATTGATTAAGGATGTATAGGCTATACATATACTTAAACAATGCTGGCATGTTGAATTTGTTATTATATATTCCTATTACTATTAAAAAGCTAAAATTATAGTGATTTCAAATTTTTCATAGGTAATAGTATCACCTACAACTTTTATTCGAAGCATT
>NW_017163310.1:138713-160146 GCF_001652005.2 Ceratina calcarata | reverse complement strand
CATCGATAGTTTACGAGTTATTTACAAAAAACTGTTTTTTCGTTTTTCGTAAATAACTCGTAAACTATTGACGCTAGAGGAAAACTTTTATACAGAAATTGTAGATCTCGTCGTCCTCTACAAGAAAGGTCCTATGCAATTTTCTCGTAGGACCAGCAGTTTAGGAGTTATTGAGGAAAAACGAAATTTTTTTCCAAAAGTTCGCCGTTTCGACGCTGGGATGGTCGGATTTTGTCAACATCAATAAAATGCCAAATAATCATATGTAACTCATTAAATATCGAAATTAGAAGAAGTGTGCACTATTTTTAATTATAGGAAATGCGTTTTTCTAAGGTTCATAAACTTTTGGTATTGACTGTATAGCCAATACATCCTTAAGAAAAATGCTTTTATGAAATCTGAAGTATGAATAATGGAAGACGAAACAAATGTCATTAATAAAAATCTGTCATACACGGATTATTAATTGCACAATGTATATCCTTTGGCTCCTGATAAAAACTGAATTTATTAAGAGAAATCATCGATAAACTTTTATGAGAGAGAGAGTGTACTCGATTTTTTAATTATGAAACGAGCAATTTCTTGAAACGAAGATAATCTTATCGAACCCCTCCGTGCCTCACTTTTTTTCTCCCGGTTATTCGGCAATAATTTTGCACGCTCATTCGAGATTAATGCTGCGAATCGGGTGAACCGTGGCACGTGTATGCAAATTTCTCTGGCCCGCTCTCACGGTGATTCCTGAGCGCCGCGGAAACAATTCGATTTTATCTTATCGAACATCTATCGAACGCAGTTAATTAAAAATACTTCGCTGGAATTTAATCGCGGCGCCGTCGTATGTTGTTTTACAATCCGGGCGTTAACAGACTGTGCTATAATAGATTTCCAATGCAAACGTATTTGAATTCTTCTATTTTTAGAGGTTGTGCAATTGTCTGTATAATTAATTAGAAATGAAGAATCGTAGAATGTTCTATCGATACATTATTTAATCGATGCGTGAACTAGTTTTAGTCACACCGATTGAAACGAATCGTCAATAAAAGATCATCTCACATTTGTACCTTTTATTCAATGTCATCTACGTGTCACCTTTGCATTTCTCTAACTTGTCAATGGTTAACGACCTGAACGGGATACTTTCGCGTATTAATCAGTCCGTAAAATATACAAAAAAAACGACGTGGCCTCTTTCGTAACGGAGCGACGCTATTTTTGCGTTTACAGAAAACGCAACCGTTGAATTCGAACGCGCGTCCGCGAAACGCATGATTTATGCCCAACGGTAACAGCGTACGAGCCAACAGCTGATCCTTTGATACAACTCTGTGCCTGAATCTATTAATGCGCATTGCATACCTAAGTACATAACACATGTACAGCTGATTCCCGAGGAACACGAGTCTGAGTAATATCAATTTTGAATTGTACGCTTTTCTGTCGGACTGCTTTAGCAATAATTTAAATGAACAGCTTGTTGTCAGTTGATGATTTTTTAATTAATTAATATTACGATCAAATATGCATTGAAATTGAGAATGAAAATATACAAATTATTATATGCATGTTCGTAATAATGAAATGCAATGCACATTTTATAGAATTGCAAGTACGATGGGACGTATAGAACTGAGAAACCACCACTTGCCATTAACGCTATAAACATATCTAATTAAGCTTGGGAAATCTAATTTAATTTGCATTACGATACGTATGTTTCTATTGCAAACTTTTGGTCTGGTTTCATAGTCACGAATGTATGGAAGAAGAGGAGGCACGTTCGACAAACCGTAACAAATCTGCGGCTTCCTTTCTTCCCGATATCCTCTCTCCCGTTAAACCCGGTGAACTTTTTCATAATCGGAGTAAGAAGCAAGTTTTCTCACTTCTCCACGTTTTTTCAAGTTTCCCGTGGAGCGAAGAAATTTAATTTGTGGCGTTTTCTTTTGATTCCAAATGGAACGCAACGCCCGATTGGGAAAAATCGATCGATCGTAAAAAGCGGTAAGAGTAGTTATGTGCTATTAGTCCTCTGTATTTCCTTCTTTACGAGTAAAATGTACGAATGAAATATCGTAAGAATATTTGTTAGACGAATAGTAATACCTGCGACTATGAATAAGAGGTTGTACAACTTTCTGTGATGTTTCAGCAGAAACTTGCTCGATAAATCTTTATAAGAATATCGTAAATATTTTCGTACTAAGCTTCTCAACTATTTTTGAAAACAAATTTATCAACTCGGCTAATGCACTGTTCCGCGCGATTTTCTACGACCGCCGTCGACATAAAAAGGGCAATATGTGCTACTAGAACCGCTCGAGCACCGCGCATATATCCTAACAGATTTTCATGATTTATTCGGTCGCGCGGAAAGTGAATTTACCGAGAGTGCAAGTACCGAGTTTCCACGCGTTTCCCAAGCCGCTCCCGACGATCGTCAAAAGTATTATGCTACTTGTTCCGCACCGAATTCTCGCGACGTTCAGTCAATCGTTGACAGATTAAGATTCTGAAACATGAGACGAGCCCAGAATTTTTTAATACAGAATTCGCGTTTGTACAAGAATTTCAATCCTTTTGTCATTGTGACTGTAGTTATCCTGTATATATCACGCTGTCAGCGATTTTTACTGATCTTCAATGTCACGCACGCGTTGCGTCGCGAAAATCCGCGCGGCGATTTCGAGCACGCGCGTGCGACCGAGTTCGCGGAAAACTCGCGGAGCTTCCCGGGAAAATAACAATAGCATATCGTTCAATTATATAAACTTCGTCGCTTATTATAATTTTCAAATAATTTATTTTAAAATTAATCTGTATCTAAAATCGCCGAGTATTATTATAAATCATTTAGTATAAAAAGTTCATAGATCGAATTTGATTTCGGGTTATTCTTATCGCTATTTATATGACTATACTCTTGATCAACTATCCGGTAACTTATGAACGAGAGTGTATGTGCGTAAAGTGAGACGACTGGAGCTAATAGCGATACGCGACTGAGAAAGAGCGACGGAAAAAGACTCCGTGGGAGAGAAACGGATAGAGTTGCAGCGATACGCAATGGAGAGAGAAAAAGTGCAGCCAGAGAGGACGTACAGTACCGTTCACAAGTGTTCGGACTCTTCGTAATGCACACATTTATACTTTCGATCAAAAATTCATACAAGACTTATTGTTAGCTTCAACAAATAGTTAATCTGATCTATAAAGATTCTGTCGTTCCTCCTCTAGAATTCACATCTATTTCAATATTTTTGTGCCAGATATTTTTACTCAAACATAAATACAAACTTAATAAATGATATAATTAAATAAAACAAAACAGAATTATTCAACGGATGAAATTTTCTATTGCAAAATATGTAGAATGTTTTTCTCTTGAAAACTGAAACATCAGATTTGATCTTGTGAACGTCAATCTAGTGATTCAGGAAACTTGTCAAAGTCTCTGCCAGCGCAATTGGCATTCTGGGTGCAAAGAGTTAAAAGTGTCCGGATACTTATGAGCGATAGTGTACGCGGTAGATAGAGAGAAACGGTTGGCGGAGGATAGCGATAGAGCACGCGACCTTCACGAAACGTCAAACGTCTATGCTGTTTAGCATGCAGGGCCGTATGACTGAAAGAGGTTTACCCACGCTCCCGCCCTAATTAATTCTACGCTTCCTCCATAGTTACTGCATTCAGGATCACCGATTCCCGGTTCGTCGTTCGCCTCCCTAACGTCGGAAAACTTTTTTATACATCATCCACTCGCAACGAGAGTGACACAGTTTAATAAGTATGATTGTCAGTAGTTCATTTCCTCATGGTTGGATTTTTCTCTATAATGAATGTACAGAAATTAATTTCCTGACGTAGTCGTACAAAAATTGTATGGTAGAAAGCTTTTTGTCTATTTAACAATTAACAATTTCTGTAAATTTATACCTTGTTTATAAATATTACACTAGAACGTATATGAAGGATGAATATATAGTTTTCGATACCTGTACTGCCTCAGCTGGTCTGTCATTTATTAGATAAGCGCTATCACTCAAGGAAAGTGCATAAATTTGGCAGGGAATCGTAAATCATTATAAAAGCATAAATTGGACTATTCTCAACTAACAAATATGTTAGAGTAAATTATGGTAATAACAGTGTAAAGAATTTGAAACTAATTTCCCTAACAGCGGACGTTGATCAATCTTTGTCGTCGGTTAACGATCTCGCATAGAATGTAAAGAAGAATCAGAGGAATCTGTCAAGGAACACGTCTACGAGAAAGATACCGCGAACGGATCGACAGACTGACAGACGAATTATTCGATTCCTCGATTCATTTCTTTTTGTTTTTAGTCGCTCACCCAGGAAATCGATGCTCGTCACCGATCGCCCACCTCGTCGTCCTCCAAAAATCTCGTTACTCTCCCGACGCGCACGTGTGATATTTTGGTACCGCCGTTGCCGGCTCGCACGGAACACGCACTCCTCGCACTCTCAACACCAACAGAGACGAAATCGTCTCTCCCGCGTTCTTTTCATACTCTCTTTATCTCTTTCCCGTTTGATCCACGTAGACCCACTCGGCGCGCGTTTGACATCAACATTTTCGGAGCCCGTCACCGCTGGCACGTCCGCGGCTGTCAACCAGCGTGGACGCGTGTCCGATCGGTGTTCGGCGCGCTCCCCCGATTTACGCGCGTACATGCTCTCCGATCATCGCACTGCGTCCCGAGCCAGCGTCCACGAAATTCCACGGGAATCTTCCTCTACGTCAAACGCTCCGCAGCGTCGGTTTTAATCGATGGCCTATCGACCGACCGGTGTCGCTCAGTGTGTTTAACTTTTGTTTACTTTTGTCCGCGTCCGAGCGCGCGTTTTCCCGTCTCCCGCCGTCGACTCATTCGACATCACGTTTTACAATTAACCGCACTATGGCGGGGTCGTGCTACCGTCACTTCCTCACTTGTCACGTGTCGTAGCGAAATTTTCTCACGTCAGAATAGGATCTCGATTCACGTGCGTGTCACTTCGAGTCGCGGCGAGACGTACACGGGGACGGTGGGCCACGGGGGGGAACTACACGCACTCGAAGACGCGTTGCCAAAAGTTAAACAGCACAAGGTCAACAGCTCGAGACGAGGGAACGATTGTAGGTACACGGGGGATCGTCACCGTCCGGCGCCACGGTTTCAACTGTCAACCGTGCGATTTCACGTGTCTCGGGCGCGCTGTTCGGATGACAGTACCGAGAAGAATACGGACGTTGTTATCGCTGGATGATCCGATGAATCTCGTGCACCGCCGCGATCGTGTCGCGAGTACGAGGTGCGTGTTCCGTGTGTCCTGTTCTCTTCGGTTCTCCCGGTTCTCTATCAATCCCACTGTCCATTCGGTCTCTCGCGTTTCTCCATCGGACCCGAGGGGGATGATTTCGACGGCGAACAGCAGCAGCGGCGACGACGACAACAACAACAGTAGCAGCCAGCGACGAACGTAAAACATACGAGAGGCACGAAACTTGCTTTTTGTTTTTTTTTCACATCCGCGTTTACTATCGTTCAACGATAGGAAAGAAGGGAACGTGCGAAGGAAATAAGAAACGAGAAACGCGCGTGTGTCATATCACAAGCATATATGATCGTAGAACGGATTTCACGCACTCGTCGGCCGCACGTATCTCGTTACGCGACGTTGTTTTATGGGCACTGTCTCGCAGTAAGAAATATTTACCTTGCTACATGTAAAATGAATAGAAGAGCCTGCCTGAATCGAACGAAGGAAGGCTCAACCGGCCCACTGTGACGTCGCCGGCCTACTGTCAGCTCAGCGCTCGCTCGGCCCCGCGGTCAACTAACCTACCGTGTTCGCCGCGCAGACTTTACCGACTAAATAAATCGATTCGACGCCGCCCATCCGCGCGATTCGCCCGTGATAAATCGTATCGGCACGCGTGACGATTTTACGCGCAGATTTCACGGCGATACCACGATTTCGTGTCGATCTAACCTGATCACGGACGCTCGCCTGACCAACGTAGTAGTCAGGTGTGAAACGCTCACGCGCACAGCCACACGTATACAGAGACGGCGCACGTTTCCCTCGCAGATCTCGCGATTCGCAGAGCCATAGGCGTCGTTGGACCAAAAAAACTCTTGTTCGAGGACGGGAGGAGGACGCTAGTGGGTGGCCGGCGGCGTGGAGGGAACGAGCGGTGCGCGTGCAAGAATATCAAACGCATTTGACGTCTTACGCAGCGCGGAGTAAATAAGGTAATTATTTCGGACTCGGTACTCTTACCGGCGCTGCCTGCCGCGACCTCGAAATTAGAAATTTCGTACGCCGTAGATTGGCGTTTGCACGAATTTACGTAGAACGAGAGCGAGAGAGGGTGAATGTGGGAGCGAGCGAGCGAACGAGTGAAGTTGGGAGCAGGCCGGCCGCGGGAGCGAGACAAAGATGGAGTGCATGCGTGCGGCGAGTAAGATGAAGATGGATGCATTCAGGTTAGTGTATTATACATTTTATTGCTAGAATTACACATAACATAAAGAATATACAATGATTTGATATGTAAACAAAATGTGGACATTCATGACAAACTGAGAACAAACACTTGTTACCCTTTTTCGATTTAGGTCTACCGTATATGAATTATCTATTGCCCATTGAGTTCATTGTGTAACCTGGTAAGAACGCATTTGAATTTGTCAAAATATATTCAAGGAATTGCATCGAACAATGAATTCATACGCAATGTTTTGATAAATCATTAAATAATCTCTTTTTTACACACGGTACTTCTTATTTACTTATGGCACTTCTAAGACTCTCGAGATTACATAGAAGTCGATGAGTTTTTTTCGTTGTTTTATCAGACTGTGAAAGTGTTAGGTACGAACGTGTTTATCTAGTCGTTAAGGTATGAATAAAGCAAAATCAATTTTTGTTCTGTGCGTAAACGCAAATGATCCGTACTTGAGACGTAGGTCTTAAGGGGTTAAAAAAGGACTCGAGAAGAACGTCAGGTTAACCAGTACATATAAAAGTACGCAGGCTATAATATGAAAGTAGCTATCTACGCATTTTATATGTGAAGCCTCCTCCGACCCTTCCTATATTTTTTAAGTATGAGAAAAAGAACAATCGATGCCAGGGTTGTTAAGGACAATCGATACGAAGCATTGTCGGGTCGCAGAATGTTGCGTTGCGTTTGAACAATCGCTGAACAGAGTAAAGCGGCCTTCCGAGATCCGCTACACGTGCGAAACTCTGAATTAGAAAAAGTAAACACGCGTGCGGTAGCAGGTGGCACGGAATGCCATTGCTACATCGGACAAGTTCCACGCGTGCACGCGCACTTACTTTTCGTTGCAATATAGTTGTCACGAGTAGACTATATAGATTCTTAGGTAATACTAATTGCGTCCGACTGTCGGCTACATCCGTAAAGCTCCGTCCTCACCGAGCTAACAACGTCGATCTCTTCTTTTTCCTTTTCCTTCTTCTGTCTTACCTCAAAAGATTGCTCGCATTCTTGGTACCGGCAGGAACAAGAAAAGCTGCTGTCCGCTCTTTGCTTTCGTTTGATAAAAAAATACTTGGATAAATAGAGACAAGTAATATCCGCCTATCATGACAGACACTCGATGTAATTAAATAATTTGTTCTTCAGAATCGATAAAGGATAGGAGAACTATAGTTGATGATGCATACTTAATTTCTAATTATTCTCATAATTAGATGTTTGCTCTGTTTGAGAAGATTCGGTGAGGACAGAGCTTAAAGCTCGCGGTTGCGCGCGTGTTGGCTCTCCTCGCTGCGGCAGCCTCGCGAGAGATCACGCGTGTCTACGTACATTACGCACACGTGGACACCCACACAGAGCCGCGCGCGTCGACCGCCACGAGGAAATAATTTCATTGTAGCTACTTTAATGCGATCGTCGCCGATAAATTATTCCCGAGCTGATAGCTCGTGATCGCGGCCGTAAGAACCGGAATTTACGGCTAGTCGCTGCCGCGACTCGCTTTCGAACGCAAATCCATCGCGTAAATTGAATTGCCTCAATGTCAATACACGGTTTTCTTCACGCAATGCAAGAAGGCCGCACGTAATCGATACCTTTTTTTTTCCCAAGCCTCTTCTTTGTCCGGTTCTCGTATTATATTTATATACTGGCAGTCGAAAGTTCGCACGTGGAAGTAAATTAAAAATGAAAATCACTATTAGCAATTACAGTAGCTTGGGAAACGTGTAAAAGCTGAGGAATCTTGCATAATTATTTTTTTTCTTTTGCATTTGAAACACCTTTTACAAGGACAGACTTTTTAAGGTGGCACGTCAGTAGAATGAGAAATGCGTTGCACGTTCTATCGGGAGCAATGTCAAATATAATTGCATTCATTTTTTGCGCCGTTTAACAATCTCGTGGGCCGTTTAGTATAAATTATGCATTGTTTCGGAACTTTATACAGTTACACGTGCCGGGGTTTCGACTTTTTTTTTCACACTTTTTATTCCGCCGCGCGCACGTGAGTTATGGCCGCGTCATGTATCGGAGTACATTCGATACACCTACGCTCTCGAGCGAATGTGAATGGAATTACATACTTTGTTGCGATTTCCGCGGAATCACGCAAGTTTTTCCTTTATCGATCATCGTCATCGCCGTCACCGCGCGTCGGTGTGCACGTTCACAGGCAGCGTAGGCGCACAGACGCAGAACCGAGCGAAACTATACGGAGTATCGATGATTCAACCATGATTTATAAAATCTTTTCATGAACAGTCGAAGACGTTGAGTGCATGAAACTGTGTTTTGTTGGAAGGCGTGTTCAAGTTAATTTGATCAGATCGTAGCATTTCTTCTGTGATTTCTATTCTGCCTGGATCAATCGTGGGCATGGTTGAAAATCTACAGTAAACAATTCAGACTACGATTGCCAAAACTGGACGTTACGTACACGTGATCGAAACGTGTGATCAAACATCTGTAATTCCACGCTTGCCCATTATGTCCACAGCTTTTCCCTGTCACCGGGAAACGCGATCGTCGCGTTGCCATCCAGGAAAAGCCACGCACTGTCGAGTGTATCGCTGTAACAGAATGAAACGATGGCGGGCGTTGCGTCGCGACGCGACGCGGCGCGGCGCGTAGCACTCGGAGAAATTGCATCGAAAAAGGGAAAAAAAAGGAAGATAGAATACAGGGAGATAGAGATGGAAAGAGAGAGAGAGTGTGAGTCCAGCAGCCGGCTGCCTTGATATACACTTCATTACGGATCCCCGGGTTTTCGCGGTGACCCTCGGCGAGGCGCACGGTTGCTCACCGGGTATTTTCCCGCGTGATAAACGCGATTATTGTCTGCCGTTGTTTGCAGATCGATCCGACCAACGTTGCATGCGCGTCCACGTGCACGTTGTTTTTCATAGATGGTCCGCGTCGGGGCGGAGGCGGCGGCAGCCGCGGCGGGGCTGACGGGGCGGTTGAAATTGCGCGTCTACGCGTTCTTAGGTAACGCATTGCGCGTACGTACAACGTACAGTCCGCTGGTTATGAACCACGTGCCGTAGCTACAAAGCCATCCATTGTCTGTATCAAATTCAGTCCGGACCGGTCGATGGTAAAAGGATTGAGATCCCTTGATCATCCGGAATTGGAGTTTTAACGTATTTAGTCTGGGTTAAATGGATGCACTTTGTTCAAAGTTTGTTACAAACACGTACATTTTTGAAGAGATAAAATGCCGTTGCAGGATAGAGCGTGATTCCGCGTCTATACATATACATAGACGCGGGCAATCGTGTGCCAGCCCGTGGCAATTGCTACACTTCGTTTCGCGCACCTTTATTTTTGCTTTGCGTGAGGCGCAGGTGCCTCGTCTCGGGCACGTGACGTCGCCTGTGTATCCACCGTCCACGTATGTACGTATGTACCACGGCTATTAGGTAACGCGTCGATAGTGCGTGAATCGGATTTATCGTCGTAACGCCTCGCTCGCATGTAACGCCGTCCTACAGCACGCCTCATCGCCACTGACTCTCCGTCACAAGATCGTCGAGATTCTTATCCAATTATGTACCAGTCGTCTTTTTTTTTGTTTCCGAAAAGCTTGTTCTCTATTAGTTCGAATAGGGAGATGGTGTGAAAATCAGTTTTCACACGCGTTTCAACAAAACGCGGTGGGAAAGCGTTTTTCGCTCGTCCGGAAGACCGTCTCGCCGTTTGAATTTTCACGGCACACAAATGTGTTCACCGCACCCCTGCGGATATACGTAGTCGAGCTCTCTCTCTTCCTCTTCCTATTTTCCCGTTCTCTTCGCTTAGATTTCAGTGGCAATCCTATTGTCAATTTGCTATCAGTTATATCGAAGTTAAAAGTGCTTCAATATTTGGAATAGAAATCTTACCACGTCTCTCGTTACTATTTTATGTTGAGTTGTAAAATAGTGGGCAATCTTTGATTTGTAGAGAAACCTGATTCTTGCATTTAATTTGAATGTTTTTTTTGTTTGCGATAAAGTACGATTTTCTGCACGTCTTCCTCGATAACGCATTGTCGTGTTTTTCCCACACCGTTATCGATATTATTTTAGAGATTTAACCCGCTCACTTTATTTTTAATATATTTATAATATCATCAGTTCCAAAGTTGGTGGAAACTTGTCAGTGGAAACTTAAGGATGTATTGGCTATACATACAATCAATCCCAAAAGTTTATGTACTTTAGAAGAATGCATTTTCCATAATTAAAAAGAAATCANGCATAAACTTTTGGGGTTGATTGTATAGCCAATACATCCTTAACACGCTTCTATAATATTCGTAGACGATACTTGGATAGTTTCTGTGAATTTTATTTCCACAGTGGCTCCGAGCAGTAAAAATCATGAGACTTCTATTTAATGATAGGGAAACTTGTAATTTGGGGCAGTGAACGTTATCTGTTGCGTGGAACAAGCCGATTAATAAAATGCAACAACGTGAGCCAGTAACCAGTAATCGTTAGAGGCAGAATTAGTGCAGAAATAAATGAGCGCATTGCTAATTTGTAATTTCGAAAGTCCCGTATCAAACTATACAGACGTTAACAATCGTTGAAAAGTGCGAACCGTACGTTCGCTCTTGACCGCCGCTGTATATTCCCGTTGCATACTGAACTTAACAGGTATCTGTTTACGTATCTGCCCACGCGTGCTCGTTTCTTTTTTTGCGGGAATTGAATAAACAAGTTTCGAGCAATGGCAGACACAATCATTTTGTTACTACGTGGATAAAAAGGTGAAAAGGCGATTAACCCGGGACCTTAGATGACCCATCCAAAGGTCTCATTTCGGGATTGTGTAACGACCGTCTCGTGGTTTCGCTGTCATTCTACAGTGACAGAATAACGTATGATCGATGATTCTTTTTTAGTTTTCTGACGTAGAACAAATAGGAGAAAATCTGTAGATCGGAAAACTACTTTAGCGTCGTGATGTAAGGAAGTACATTTACTTTAAGTATTATCTTTCACAGATCGCTATATTTAAGTGAGAGAGTATCAAATTGTTTGAAACTGTTTACCGACGAGCAATGCCCGTTAGATATATCCACCCGCGTTATATGCATACTCAATTAAAAATCCGCGGTGTCAAAACGTTTCGCACGCTATTAATATAAAAGCGTGACCACGTCTCGTGCGCGCGCGCGCGCGCGGGGTTCAACAAAGTTACTCTAATTAATGGTAGCACGTTCGGTATTGCATAATTCTGTTTACGGTAGTCTCTGCACACGCATACAGTCAGAGTAAAAAATCGTCGCGGATCTAGCCCCCTCCCTCCCACGCCAAAGTGCAACGCTTCCACTGCACGTCTTCGCAAACGTTTTGCCAACTAATTGAAGTTATTGTTAGACGTGATTACGTTTGATCAGACGCTGTCTGCCAGAGTTGGTGCATTCGGTTTCTCGCGTGAGTGTACGTCACGCAGCACGCGTGCATGCCAATTTCCCTGGCCAATTGTTAACTTCCATTTATTGGAATGTAATACTCGTATAAATGCGCGTCGACGCGACGGGTGAAAACGGTTTTTAACGCGATGAATAATCTGTACTGTTGCTGCACGCCGTTCGATAAACGCAATGTCATCAATCAAGGATACCGAACGGAATACTAATTTCCCAGACGATTTCAAAGATGCGTATAGTTGAGATAGAACACCTGACCCTCCGTCAATTAAAAAAAAGTAGTTTCGTACCTTGCGAAAAATAATATACCTGCTGACTTGAGTCTTGTAACGTCTTCGTATTTATGAAACAAATTACGTTGTCATTGTTCAGTGGGCTTAGTTTAAAAAGCAGGATCAAGTGCAAACGCTCTAGAAGTTTGTAACCATTAAAAGCTACAATCGGAGTACAACAGTGCGCAGCTACACTGTCCCATTAAAATTAACAATGTAACAGAGCGATACGTGGTAACCGATTGTCTCCGTTGAATTCCACAAGTCCGACTCCGAGTCGTTTTAATTGGGCTTGGTCTTTTCTTAGATAGTCGATAAGCCCGTTTGCTGGTATCCTGCTGCATTGTTTGAAATTGAAAAAAAATAAGATTCCGTCATCTATGTATCTAACCATGTGCAGGCACGTGCGTTCGTCGCTTATCTATAGGCGTCGTTATGATTGTTATAATCAATTGAAATAAGAATTTAAAAATAGATGGAACTCGTCGTGTATGAAAATGTTAGCGTGTGGAAAGGAGTATGGGCAATGTATAATTACGTGTGTGTGGCGGTTAATCGTCGTTGCCAGTGTTAAGAACGCTCGGGCCAAGGCTATGTAAATCCGAAATATCGACGGCCGAGCGTCGGGCGATCGCCGGCGTCGGTTTTTCAACGAGGGAAGACCGAATTTCCTTTTTCCACGAAGCGAGTAAAGGCTTGCACAGTTTCGAGGCGGATCCGGGAGTAGTTTCCGAAGGGACGCGTGTACCTGTCACGTCACACAAAGCGTCGGGGGGTTCCAATCAAGCGTTAAGAGGAGACCACCGGGCGTCGTGGCATAGAATTTGCAACTATGCTAATAAGAGGCGAGCCGAACGGACAGCTAATGGTCGCTGAGAGAAAAAGGACGGGCAAAAGTGCACAATGAATTCGTGAGGTCGTGACGCGAAGGTAGAGCGAGATGGTCAGAGAGATGAGACAAAGAGAGGGGCCAAACGGAGGACGAAAGGGTGGATGGAAGAGTGAGAGGACAGAGGGGGTGCGGAGGGCGACCACGGATCAATCGTAGCCTTCCGTGTTCCCTGCCGCCCCTCGGTCGCTCTCCATTCCCTCGCCTCTGTCCGCGGTCCTCCCCTGCGCGCTTGCCCCTTCGCCCACCAGCCGACTCGCACCCCCTGCGACTCGCCTAACCCCACTCCATCGGCCACCCCTTCGTCCCGCTGGTACACCCTTCTACTACCTCGGTGCAACCCTCAACCCTCTATCGTCGTGCTTGCACCGACGTGCACGCGTCGTTACGCAGGCCCAGACCTGTCGACCAGACACAGACTCTCCTTCTCTCGCCCCCTCGTTTCATCTCCCACTGTCTTTCACCCGCCCGTTCTACTTCGACGCTCTCCGTTCCACTTCACCCTTCCGATATTTTTCACCCCCCTCGTTCGAAAGTCTCTCCGCGGCTTTCTTCGCCCCTCGGTCCCTTCTACCCCTCGCGGTTCGCCCTCTGTCATTTCGCGCCCGTCCTCCACCCACGGACGCCCTTTGCCTCTCGCCGCGGTGCAACAGAGTAGGTCAGTGGCGTGAATGATCATCAGTATTCGCGCGCGTGTGAGTGCGTCCGACCACGCAGTCGCTCCCTCCCGCCCTCACCCCCCTCCGTACACTTACACCGTTTCACGCGCACCCCTCGCGTGCTCGCGAAAAACCCGCTCCGATGACTCTCGATTTACCCGCATTCCTTCTTCTCCGTCACTCTTACGCATGCATCTTGTTTACCGCATCAGCTGTTTCGCGTTCCTCCGATTTACACTGCGTAATTACATGATTAATCTGATTCATAGCTTCGACGCGATCGCAATTTTTAATTATAAAAACACGAGAAATCTCATTGATTTTTTAATCGAAATATTCAATTGATCAATCGTCGCGATTCTGTCTCGAAACTGTCCCCCGAGTCTCGCGCGCAGCTTGTTTTCGATAGCAGAAATTCGTACGCGAGTATACAAAATCGCGAACTCGATGCGCCGATGAAATCGCAGATTTTGATACTGGTTATGTGCACATAGATACGCGTACATACCGCGCGCACAGTTACGAGCGGATTACATAAGCCAAACTGTATCTTGCCGTAGCGGCTGTCATACCCGAGGAAAGGATGTGTGCGCGGAATTGCACCGCGAATTGGACGAGTTTCACGGTCCCGACCTTGGGGCGGTTTAACTAGTTTTCACAACTTCTTGCGCTACGTTCCCCGAGATTATTTTTACTTCCCGGTTAAGTATACGCGTACACTCCCGCTCACAAGTATTGGGTATGTTTCAAGTTTTCAAAATGACGACAGAGTTACCGAGCGAAAGTATAGTATTCGTCATATAAAAAGAATGATGCTTTGTGTCCATGAAAGACGTCGAACTAAGAATGCACCTAATCGTGAGAAAATTTAATGTCATCTGCAGATTCATTTTCATCGAAAATCTTATATCGGTTTTGCAGTTATGACACGTAGTGCATATAAAACTCGAGATTGTAAAATACCTGAGAGAAAATTAATACGAAAGTCGTGCAAAGTATATTTAAAATCAGATGACGATTTTTTTCTATTTAGTTAATTAAATGAAAAAGCATTGTATTGTTGTTAGGGAACGAATAATAGTAAAAAAAACGTAAGGAGCAGTTTGTTGGTCTAAGCGGAAGCCGAACGGTGGTGGGCTGCATCGTCGGCTCGGGGGTCGAGTTAGTTTATGGGGATCGGGAGTCTACGTAGACATCTCACGATCTAACCTTACCCAACCTCCTCGTCGTCCCAGCCTTTCCTAGCTCTAGCCTAGCCTAGAGCTGTGTGTAGGAGAAGTGCACTCCACCACACTGTACGGACGTCTGCCTAGTATTGATCCCACCGGCTCAGCTACTGGCTACCTTCACCCACTAATAATTCTTGTCAGTCTCTCGCAGGGCTCGACGATTTCAGGCCCACCTTCCAATACCTTTTTTCTCAAGAAGCTGACAAAAAATTTATAGAACTCCTATCCAAATTGCTACGTCTTTCATCGTTTACTGTACTCCTCTTTTACTCTTCACGTTTACTCTTCTACTTTCATATATCTGTTCATCTGATATTGTAGTTTAAGTCATTCAATTCTCGAAAGAGATTCATTCAATCTTGCGTTTTAAATATTAGAGAAAATCGTTATATCAGTAATAAGAAAAGGGGTGAGAGATTTTTTACATAGAACTCGATTAGATCTGATAACTGGTGATCTCGAGACAACGAAAGCAGAGCATCTTGCTCTTAGGAGTCCCACGACGTCGGAAACGACGTCGTCGTTGTCGATAGACTTGCGTCCCTTAACGACGTTCTGTGCTGCGGTGTCGAGACTTACGACCACTATATCACGATGCTGCAAAATGTATGCCTCTTGGAGATAAACGGAGTCAACCACCGCCCTCGCCCCGCGTTGTCATCTAACCTCCGGTAGTGGTTTCACAGTTTTTCGGTTACGGCTAGTATCTCCGTGCGAAATCGAATTTTCGCATAGAAAATAGTTTAAGCTCTGGTATAACTAGAAACTGATTTCGTTCTTTCTAAATATGACAATCTGAATTCTCGTACGAATTCTATGAATTTATTCAGGAATAAATATTATTTCTTGTAATAGATCCGAGCTCAAACAGCGATGAATGTCGAGGGGAATGTACGTTAAGTTAAGAGTTAAATGACCAAGTATCAATGCGAGGCTCGCGTCGCGTGGGTTTGACACCAGTTCTGCTCGTTTCACTTTTACCTCTGCGGGTTTCTTTCTCCCTCGGTTCATTTTGCTCCTCCCCGTTGCACCGCGCGAAACGGGTAAAATTGCGCGCGAGATCCGCGCCCGGTTACTATTTAACGGGGCGTTTAAAAAAGTAATGTGGAAATATAATGGGGAACAAAGGGAAAAGAAAGTTTCCGCGGCGCGGCTCGCAGTTTTACTCTCCCCCGCCTATTTGGTTTGGATGAAGAGCTACCTGTTTGTTTACGTTTCGCTTTCAGCCGTTTGTACTCCCTCTCGACGGTGCACTGCCGCAGCCGCCACGGGTGCCCGCTCGCCTCTCGTGTGCACATGCACATATGTACACGCGTATGTACACATATCACCCTCCCCGTGCCACACGCGCGCGCGATAAGCAGCCGCATGTGCATATGACCTCCGAAAGCGAATTCGATTCGCAGACCCGCCACGCGGTCTACGCCGCGATTCTACCCCTATTCGCGTTTTCTGACTACCGATAAACAGGCTGCAATTAAAATATTAGTCACGCACGTCACTCCGATTTCCATCTCATTTGCGGATTCCGTTTAAACGACACAGTAGTTAAAATACTGGTTGCTCGTGAAATTCGTATTTTCATTCGCATTCTTATTCTGTGCTTTTTTACATTTGATCATCCTCCCGGGACGAGCTTCATGAATCTGTGACCGTTCCGAAAATACCGAGTGAACTTTTACGTTTAATGGTTGATCACGTCGCGGTTGAAGATCGCGTTTAATTTATCGGTCGCGCGAACGAATTGGCGTTAGTCGGACCGCGCTATAAATACCGTGACGTTAATGTGATAGCTAATGCGTCCTAATAGAAAATTAATAACGAGACGACGTATGAGGAACGCGATTAAGCCGCGTCTGTCCATTTATTTATAAGTCTGTTTCTACATTTTTACTCGAAACACGTGAAGCGATATTAAACATTGAAGCTCGTCCTATCTGGAAACCATAAGTCTGTCTCATATCGGGGCTTTGAGTAATTGAGATGTTCATGTACTGCGAACATAATTAGAACTGTCAAGAGTCGTATTAAATGAATCAGCAAAGGGGGAATTCTTTCGTAGCTTTGAGACAGTTAAATGGACGTTATGTTCCAAGAAAATAATTGGAGCTAATCGGTCCTGCATAAGCGAAATGAAGAAATCGCATTGAATGATTTTACACGTGCAACCCTGTTCGCGCCTGTATAATCGTCATGAGACTGGTTTCTCGCGAACGCGAGTCAAGCATTCAGGGAGCCGCGATGACTCGCTTTTGTGTAATGCTAAAGAATTAAAAGAGCGTGCAGTTTTGCATCCGCGAACAACGAAAGACGACGAGTACGACAATGCGAACGTTTCCGCTCTCTCGCAACGGCAATTGTTCGCGGAATAATGTCCCGCGCCGGTAAGATACAAAGAAAAACTGGTATCCGCGCTCGATTCCGCGTAATAGCCAAGGTAAACGCGCGGAGCTTGCAAAAAGCACGAAAAACGGATTGCCGCTGGTCGATAATCGACGCTCTTCTGAGTACAGTCCCTCCAACTAATCGAACTTCGTGTACCTAACGCGAAAATCTGTGATAGGTAAGAATATAGTGTGTCAAGTGATCTCACTTGATTGTCTAAATTGAAAGGATTCATTCACGCGAAATGTTCTGAATATATTTTTTTCGGATAGGTTGTATGACACGTGCCGTATCTTTAAATACCGAAAACTGCAGTGAACATCTTCCCTCGTGCGCACTTTTTTTTTCGCCGTTTCAGATCAAAGCGATCTTCTCGTTTGACAGGCTTTCGACAAAAGAAAAAGACACTCGCCCGAGTTTCAAATAGAAAATGTACCCACACAAATTATTCGTGTACGTTTTTTTGTCCCGCGCCCGCTTCATGCTTCGTTCTTTATTTCACCGAAAGGAAGCTTTCACGTGGATGTGTTTCCTCTTCGCGCGTCATCGAACCCGTTTGCCTTCGGAACAGCCGATGAATCGTTGCACCCAGAGTAAAATGAAAACGTGCAATCACTTGACTACATTAATTTATCCCTTCGGAGTGTTCAGACAATTTTCCCAGTTTGGATCGTTTTAATAGAGAAAAATGAAACTAGTTTAATTATTAATAAAATACTGGGGAGATGGTAGCTTGAATAGGTTTTAGAGTTGATACGCAGTGTATTGCGTTTGTTCGCGGGGAACAAGAGCGAGTAGGCCACGGAGGCTTATGAATCATCGGGCGAAACGAATTTCACGCCGACGCGATGCTCCGTGGCGCAGGGCCGAAAAAATTTATCCGCTGGATATGGAAATGACTCGCCGGAGAGGTACGGTAGTAGGGCTTTGGGGAAAATTTATCGGAATAGAGTCCGCGGACGCGAGGAAAATTTCTTTTCGCTCGACTAGCAATTCCTTCCTTCCCGGGAACTTCATTCGCGTCCGGATTTTAACATCCCGCCCTGATTGAAGAATTATTAACTCTGCTTGACTTATTAATGAAAACGTTGCGCCACGAAAATTGAATTTTTTTACAGGAAATTAATTGTATCATGAAATATTTTCGTGAATTCAATTTCCATTGCGCATTCAGTATTCAAATTCAGAATCAAAGATTGTATGAAGAGAGAATCATGTAAAATAGAGGATAAAATGATTAATTTGTGAGGATTAAATTAAAAAATGGTATTATTAAAATTAACAATGCTATCATTGAAGACTGTCGATATTTCATTATCAGTTTTATGATATATTTAGTTATCCTACGTAATTCTTGGAACATTAAATAATTCGCAGAACGTTAATAGGGCACTGACTGCAAATTGATATCTTCAATATTATATCTATTTTCGTCTACATAAATCACTATATTCCTCTATCCGTTCAATAATTCATTATCAAGTGATAAGTTACTCTATTTTCACGAATGAATTTAAATTTCTCATTTCATTTAGAGGTTCTAAGATTGAACCAGTGTCCGTTTGAAAAATTCATCTAATAGGATTATCTTCGTAAACGAAATGAGAACAAGAATTTCTCCCAAGTCGCACGGTTAGCCAAGAATATTCATATCGATCACTCGAGCTACTGCGGAATGAACGGTGGCGACTATAAGCCTTGGTAAAACGCGAGGGTGTACGCGTTCAAACATTCGCCGGAATTACGAATTTCGCTGGGTATCCGCGGAGGAAGCGGCTGCTGACAACGCGATTCACGGCAGTTGCATGAAAGTAGAGGCGGTGAAAGGAAAGATTGGAGAGCGGCGGGACTCGCGGATCTCGTCGTTCAAAGAGCGAGAGGTAGCGAGGAAACGGGGAGTTCATGATGCCGCGGCGGACGATTCGTTGACGCAGGGCAGAGAATAAGTCTCGTCGTCGTCACGCTGTCTGACAACGAAGCGCCGCTACTACTTCTACTGCCTGGCCTCCTCGAATGACCGATACGCACTGTTTCGTTTCTGTACAGGCAGCAGCATCGCGTGAAAAATTGCACGAGTACAAACCGCTACCGAATTACAAGTATCGTTGACGATTTTCAGAGAGTTGATGATTAACGTTAAAGGAATTTTAGTTAATCGTTAGTCATTCTCTGTTCATCACGGATAATTAAAAAAAAACAATCATGTTTCCCCTATTGATAAAAATGACTCTTCTAATTACCGCAAGGATAATTATTCCTCGGAAGCATTACGAGTGTCTCCTTGAAAATCTCCGGCCTCTATGGTAAAAAATCTCGTCTCGCACCAGTGAACCGTCACCAGCGATTGCGCGTAAACAGCGTTATTGCGTTGGTCTTGACACACGCGCTAAACAATAATCGAACATCAATTATATGATTGGTGACGTCCCTCCTTCGGTATACAGTGCACAGCCACCGCGGAACAGATAAATTTTATCGATCCTTGATAGGTCTGTCAGTCATTTCAGTAATGCACGGTTTTCGTTAATTAAATTAATTCATTTTCTAATTACGTAACCGAACTTTCGGTGTACCGATACGAAGTGCACACAGTCGTTGGTAAAACTGTGCTCCTACTTCCATTTACTTCAGACTTGTTTAATGTGATTGCCGCGAGTCGTACAGAGGGACAAGTACTAAATAATAATGGTTTCGTATAATTAATTAACGAAATAACTATAGACGGTCCTCCTATAATCTACACATTATTAATTAGTTAGCGTATTTTCGACTGTGTCATTGTCCATGTAACGATATTCGCATCGATTCCATTGTACAGTTTTCAATAGTTCGCTGGGATTAACATCTAAAATCGAGTTTCCATTTCGAGGGACGCGAGCCGTTCCGTATGCGTGGCCGATTTGTCCCGCAATTTCCGTAAGTTCGCGAGCGCGGCAAAAAACCTGTTCGAACTGCCTTTTTCGCAATCGATTCGTCTCGGGCTCGCGATCCGGCAGCCTTCGAACGAACGGACCGGCCCGGTTTCTAGAGCGACGCGAGCACCGATTCAAATCGGTCCTTCCTCGCGTCATAGATCCCGATCGGTCACGTGAAATCGTTGTTCCTCCCATAAAAAAACCCATCCATTCTCCTCGTCGATTCTCCGACTGGCCTCTCCGTTCCCTCGGTTTATTAAGAGGAAACATTTAATTACGGAAACCGTTTGAACGAGGAGCAAACACTTGTCCGACCATCGCTCGATTAGTTTTCCATACGCGAAATTGATTTTCCCTGTTCCTCCAAGTACAAGAATCGTTCTTTGGGAAACAGTCCTATTGATTAAAATGTTTCCGACGTTCTGTATTTATGATTCAGTTATTATGAATATATTTGACAGTATGTCTGTCTGTGTACGCTCGAGAATTTCAGGCATAATTTTTCCACTCTCATACGTTGTATCATACGAATGTTTATATCTATACTTCCCATTGGCTTTATATTTACGGTGAATCGTAAAGCTTGACACAGCGGCATCGAGAAATCCTATTCATGCACAAAAGGCGAAGAGCCGTGGTGTATGACGGCCACCAAAAATTGCAGTCGTTCGTCAAAATTTCGTTGCGCTCCGCTTACACCTGAGCCATAGATTCGCGTCGGCGCCGAAGTTAATAGACAAAGGGAAAAAACATAAATTGTCCTGGGCGTTTGAATAGCCGTGAAAAAAAATAAAATGTCGAAGGAATATAAACCGATTTATGCACGAGAGAGAGGAGGGGGTGGATTTCTATGAAAGTTCGTAGGATCCGCGGAGGTTAAATATCACTCGAGTTATTCATTTCGGTCCCTCTACTTAGTTAGTCGACGCTCCTGTTTTTCACCATCGACTACAAAAGATTGATTGATTTATAATCCCAATGTTTTCGACGGGGAGTCATTGTCCCCGATGTTAATTCCATTTTCTTGGGTCGTATCGTATAATTCGTTCTCGGCCGTCGATCATCCTTCGGCTGTACTAAATAAAATTCGCTGAAACGACAAAAATATTATATACAAATGAAAATTTATTTTA
>NW_017163310.1:136344-137969 GCF_001652005.2 Ceratina calcarata | reverse complement strand
ATTCTAAATTACTGACGATTGAAACATTAGAACTACGTATTCCGCGAACAAATTAAATTATGTAACGATGTGCTAAGGTGCGCGAACGATTTCACCGTGCTTCCGCTTTTTACCACGGAAACCTTGAGGAATTCAACGCATGATGCCGCGATTTACCGGAGGACACGTCGATTGAATAGATTTTTTTTTTCTAAACGAGGAGCTCAGACTTGTACACGTGAAAATGTGATTCACTCGATTAAACTTCGAATTTGATTGAATCATGAGAAGCATCCACGTCAATTTAATAAAATGAAATAGCAAAATTTGCGATATCTTCGTTTTTGGATGTATCATTTTAATATCTCGCTATACCGTAGCGAACGACTTCTGTTTCTCATATTAAAGGCCGCTGGCCTGAAAAGGAAAAAGAAGAGCGGACGAAAGCTTCTTTCAGCCATCGCGGCGGCGTCCAGTTTTTGCAGCTTTTAGAACGCAAAAATACCATTACGCCGGGCTGTGCACGCAGAATGCTCGCCAGAAGTCCCCGCGGTGCCTTTTTCTTACGCGGTAATAATTATAATCGGTCGTGCCGCGCTTAGGGTTCCGGAACAGGGCATCCGGTAGCTGGAATTCTTCGTAGACTCTCTCTCTCTCTCCCTGCGACAAGAACACGAATTGCGAGAATTTCGGTGATAAAAGAAAGTCCGGTCATGGAGCCATTAAAATTTTCTATTAATTGTAAGAAGATATTTTGCCTAATCATAATTACAAGAAGTTCAGTCATCGTCCAACTGTTTATAAATTATTAAGTGTCGAACAAAATTTAGTATACGATTTCCAGGCGAATATGATAGTTAATGATTTAACAGGCTTGAAAAGAGTCCTCCAAAATAAAGGCGAAAAATGGTTTGTTAAGAATGAAACAGGAAGCTGCTTCGCAGAAAATTTCCGGACAATGAACAGTGAACGGGCTAGGAAATCTGCTTTCGTAGTAATTTACAGAGGATAATAAAACGTCGGCGTTTAGAGTAAAATCAGGGAGGGAAGGAATTTTCTGGTTGTTAAAAAAATACTTTTCCCCTCTAGCAAAAGTAATCCCAGTTTCTCTCTGTCTGTGTTAACAACCGTGTCATCTATGTTATTTGTAATTATTCCATCTTTGAAAAAAGAACTTGTACGCATTTCACAATGGGGTCACAGCACAGCTTTGAGGAACAGTGAGATTCGAACGGGAAGCAATTAGCGGCGCCGAAAATCTTTGTTGACGCGGCACGGGTTAATTACACGAATTACGTTCAAGGCTGGATCCGAGCCTTGAACCGGTATACCTTCTCTTCGTTCGTGGTTAAGGTGCACCGTTTCCGCCGACGGCAATGTAACTTTAATAATCCACCACGCGAAATACTCACTCTCGGCCGAAAGTATCAATTACTCTGCCCTTTACAGCCGTTTCTTTCTCTTCAATTGTTGGATACATTACGGAGATACGTGAAATTACATTTCTCGGCTGCGAATTAAGAAACTAGTTGTGCTCGTGATCAATAAACTGTTATACGTACAGAGTCAAATCTGCGAACTAAAAGCATAGAATTTTACGTAACATTTTTCTATTACAGAAGATCTTTTTATATATTGTCAAGTTT
>NW_017163310.1:105838-135772 GCF_001652005.2 Ceratina calcarata | reverse complement strand
GGCTGATTTCTTTTTAAAAAATGCGTTTCTAAAGTGCATAAACTTTTGGGATTAACTGTATAGCCAATACATCCTTAAATGTGCCCGATGAATCTTTCACCGCATTGTTCCTACATTTGCACGTACATACACATGCTTGCATATCGCGTTTCAGCATGGCAGGTCAAACTTAGTGATCGATACCTGGCTAAAAACAGTTGCCAAACTTGTCACGATTCTAACGCCAGACGGGTTTAATGCTTAACGAATGATTCTATTTAGCGAGCATACGCGATACGATTATGCTTCCCACTGATACATCGCTTACTCCCGTTGCCAAATGAACAAGAAACGAGATTCGGAAAAGCTAATTTTTTCAATCCTGCATCTTTGTTACATGTGTAACGTTGATTAATGTAAATTAAGTCATGTAACATTTTGTATAATGTACATAGTATTATGTATTAGTGTGGTGAAGGGATTTGTCAACGTTCATGCAGATTTCTGGTGATTGATATTTCAATAATTGGAAGGAATTAAATTGATTACATTACAACACGTATCATATTACTAGCAGCCAATTAAATGCGGACTAATTGAATCCGGTTCGCCTGTTCGTCGCTGACAGTATGTAACGTTACATCATGTTATGCAGCGAGAATCAAAAGTGAGAGGAAGAGATATGATAAGCTTTCGTTCTATTATATTTCCTTTATAAATATTTACTACATATTTAATTAAGATACGTTTAATAAATATAAATATCCATTGAATTCCTCTTTCATGAAACAGGTACTCATTTTTGAGTCTGGCTGTATAATATAATCGGTTAAAGTGATTAATTAATTCACCGCTTCGGTTGTTGTTTTTATCTTGTATCTAGATAAGCCGACAGGTCGCGATACATTTTAATTATTTAAACTCCCGTGCCGTGAATGAATCACACATGAGTTCGGTGTAACTGATAAACCGGTGTTTGAAATATTTCATGATTACCTTCTCACCGATTTCGTTAATTTGACGTATCAAATGATCAGTGTTCGTCGAAATATATTTGAAGCTCGGTAATATTTTAATGTAGAATAAATAATGTATGAAAGTTTGTCAATGAATAATTTGGTGAATTCGTTGCGCGGAGAGCGAGAGGAACAATAATTGCAAGCGGACACAAACTAATCTTCTGCTTGGCAGTAATTTCGCCGGGCTCACGGTCCACCGATAATAAGTATAATAACGACCCTGGCTGTAACACACCTAACGCGGTGTAACATTATAATAAAACGCGTGTATGTACCCAACACGCGTAACGCGCGCCTCTTTTCCTCGGAACATTTCGTAACTAGAGCGAGCTGCCTCTCTACTTTTACTTAGATTAAAAACAAAATACAAGAGAGAACGGCTCTTTCAGTCTCTGTTTTCTGATTCGTTCGAACTGTCGACAAAATTTTTATCATACGATCACGGGTTTTATGAAACATTTAAAATTGCGTTCCGTTTCGCTTGTGGGACGGACTGTACCGTCGGCGCCGTTGCATCGCTCACGCAACATTAGCTATTCAAACGCAGCCGCGGAGAGTTTCGAGACTCGCCGACTCGTCCGAGTTTTTTTTTCGTTTTTTCAAACTCTTCTTTTACCTGCGCCCCCGAGCAATCGGCCCTCTGCCTCGCACCGTCTGCTCGCAGACTGTCTCAAAATCGCTTATGATCGTCGCTTTCACCTGCGAATGGGACCCATTCACTCCCGGGACCGGTCCTCTTTTACTACCGAATCCGCGTCTCTTTTCACTGAACTAGGAAACGTTTGTCGAAACAAACTGGTCTAAAATAGCTCCCAAGTACATAATGGCTCTTAATCTTCTTCAAAATTTCTTTCAAAGACACGTGAGAAACTTTGACTCTCATACGGGATCCACTTAGGTATCCTTCAGTCTTTGGACGAACATTTCTGATAAACTGAATTCTAACAGATGTCTAATTACGTTGATACGACTGTTCTATCATCGTTAGATCGTAGCACGTTTTATTCAGTCGAACAGACGAAGAGAATTAAGAACACTTCTTATCAGAATAATATATGAGGATAATCGAAATCGATCGAGCCGCTTATTAGTTACTTACCGCGCGGCAATTAATTATATCGAATATCCCAGCAATGTTTTTCGACGAGTACAATGGGAGGATTACACGGTGCCGCTGGTAAATCACGAGATGAAGGAAAACAAATCCTTCTCGTATGAAAACAGTAAATCCGCCTAAGGCTGCATTTAATATGTTTGTCCCATTTTCAATTTCGACAACGTTCCGTCCCTTCCGAGAGATATTTAGCAGAACACTATGCGACTCATGATTTCTTCTATTTTTCTTTATTTTATGGTTAAAATCTCGTTATCGAATTTTGTACTCACACGCGTGCATCTATGAAAATCTTCCGGGAAGTTCGAAAATCTTTTGCAACACGCGTCGCGTCGCGGCGAACCATCCTCGACTTTGTATCCCGCGCGAACAAAAGAACCCGGGTAGAAAAGCGAAACGTGTAACAACGGGGAAAAGGGAACGGGAGAGAGAGAGAGAGAGAGAGGGATACACGGTCGGAGAGAAAAAGCCAGCCGGGGTTGAAAGAGGCGGAGAGAGAGAACGTCGGCGTGCACGGCCGTGCGACTCATGCACGCTCGATTAAACGTGCATTCACGATCGATCAAAGGTCGATCGAAGTCGACCACGAACTGAAAACAGTAGTCACGAGAGGAGCGCGGAGGCCTCGGGAACTATTTGCTCGCCTCTGTAAATACCTGGCTGGCTGGCTGGCTCGCTGGCTGCCTGGGGAACGACGTCGGCCAGGGGGAGGGCCAAGAGCTGGTCCTCCCGCAACGCGGAGGATCTCCGTGCACGTATGTACAACCCTCCTCATAAGTAGATCTTTCGTTCATTGCAAATTCTCAACGAGAGACAAGAATGAATCATCGATGATCGTCTGAATGCAACATGAAAATCATTCTACATCCACAAGATCTGAGTAATTTGTCTTGCTTTCACATCAACGATCATCAAACGACCTGATCAATAATTGTACTTCTTCGTTTTAAATCATACACGTAGTAACAATTTGAGAAGCAATAATCGATATACAATCGATCCCGTTCGATGTAACACGTGGCCGGTTTATTATGAACGCAATGATTCAGTAGCTTATGAGCATGAGTGTACGAGCCGGAGCGGGCGTAACACGCGGGGCTCGATTTTTCTTTTCCAAGGTCCCGATGGAATGCGGCCCCCGCGCCAATTTTCAGAGATTATCGCGCCCGCGGACCGTGCGAACCGAGCCACGGTCTCCGCTTCCGGAAAACCATCGGCTAAGACCGTCTATCTATCTATCTATCGCCGAACGATCATCGGGGGCTCGACCGGCGATCAACGCGTGTTTCGAATCTATGCTTCACTGACGAGACTGCTACCGGCACGAGAAACCATACCCTACTGTTTTCGAGTTATCCTCAATCGCTACATTGTGAACCGCGAGCATTGAATTATGCTATACCCGCAATTCAGTGATATGTAGTACATTCAAACATCTTCCTATTATCATACAATATCCAGAAATGCAACTTATATCCGATACGCGGTTTGACAAGCATGTAAAATATATTCGATATTTGTATAAATATACATTAGGATTATTCGGCAAGTTGAGGGATAAATTAGGTTTAATTGATTTTATTTTTCAATGAATTTAAATGGATCACAAAGCCAGGGGTAAGAAGGAAATAGCTTGGAGTCGTTGGGTCAGACTGCGTCACGTTGTTACATTGATTTGCCAGCTCGGCAATTTCTAGCCAGCGTTCCCCAACGGGATTCTCTGCTTAGGAATTTATTTATTGGCCCGGACAACGCCGGCGTGTATTCCGGATGATTAAGAGGGAGTAACGGTGAAGCGGGCATGTATTATTGCCGACCTCGCGGCGATAATCTTCGATCAGAGGTATCAGTCTTGGTAATTTCAAAAATTTCATACTCCGCACACGACCATAATTGTTTTTCGGCGTATCACGAAAAGTACATACGATCTGTTGCATTCAATTATTAAATAATTTATTAGGAAAATGTTTGCGTATACGCATCGAGGGTTGACGAATTAATCAGATCTCGATAATTCAATAATAATCAATTTCATATTTCGCGTATTCTGTCGGAGTTAGAGGAATGCACATTCACAGACCATAACATTATTATTCCTCCGGTTGTATGGCCGATTCTCTAGTCACGTATCAGTTTCCGCCCACGCTCTAAACCCGTATCACACCGTCTATCCATCTATCTATCTCCTTTTTTTTTTCACCCCCTGCCGAGGCGTTTTTTTCCATGATCGCGACGCCGACGCCGCCGCGCTATGCCACCGGTACCGACGGATCGACGAATAAATTTTTTATCGCTACCGCCGACGAACCACCTAGCACCGACTTTTTTTTTTCTCTCCTTGTTTTTATCGATTCTTGTAGTTTCCTCTTTCGCGGCTGGCTCCCACTTCTTCCCTCTCACCCCCTTTCATCGCGATTCCATCCCCAGGGTCATTTTCGAACGCGTTAAACGCTCCCGCGGGATTCCATGCGTATTATCGGCGATATCGTGATTCGAACAGATTTCCTTCTTCCTTTTTTCCGTAGCCCCTCCGGTTTCGTTTTCTGTTCCATCCCGCTTTTATTTCCGGCCGTTGTTGTTTCGGCCCGGGAATATGAGCGAGCGTTATTGGCGTGGAAGAATAACGTCGTCCCGGCCGACGGACACAAGACGAAGACGACGACGACGACGACGACGACGACGTCGAGCTGTGCGGACGATCGATGCCCCGTACGTGTCTGTCTTCTAGCCGTCGCGTGAAGGATTTTCGTTGTTACGGCCAGAAGCCGCTTAATGGACTCGCGTCCCAACACCAGGTCGATATTCCGAAACCCGAATTCGGAATACCATTAGTTTTTACAGCGGGCAAAAGATTTAAATGGGAATTTCAATATAGAAATGTTTTAGTTTCACATTATTTTACTTTTACTCTAACAAAAGCGGAATTAATTCTTTACGACTTGCAGATGTAATATTAATAACCAATTAACCTTTGACCTGATGCATTTTTTCGATTAATACTTCGTACTCACGTATTAATACTTCATTAGCACTTCACAGTTTAATGAATTGACGAGGACATGAAAATTGTCAAAAAACGTTCACAGGAAATGATTCCGAATTATTCTGTGGCACTCTTCTTAATGAGAATGTTTAATCGGTATTATGGAGTTATGACACGCAGCACGATTATGACTGGCTCACATTGTTGCGCAACGGAGTTACGGAATGTATGCGTGATTACTAATTGCAACGATCGTCGACGAATCGCGCTCGCGATCTTATCGCCGCCGGAAACGAGCGCGTACCGCTCGTATTTTCTGTCCAGATTGATTCGCATAAGTCCAAGAGTGGCCAAACCGTCGCTACGCGAAGAGCCTTTCACGTTATAAATTTCTTAGAATTTTTATTAGATAGTTTATTAGTTAGTCTACTTATAGAACGAGCTGTGTGCATTAATACAAGCTTTTTTATAGAACCACTATAGATGCTTTAATTATGTCAATTAAACGATATGCAAATGTTCATTTGGATGGAGTCAGGACTCTCATTTCCTGAAATATTCACATCTGTCATTCCAGTTTTCTTTCAAGGAATATCTTAATATAATTAAATCTTTAAAACCGGTTTGAATTCATTATATGGTTTTATTCAAATCTGAGTTGCCTTGATGGATGTGTGACTCCATTTAAACGTTCCAACATTTTATGCTGCCTGTGATCGTTTTCGGGACCGTCGATCTGAAAACGTGGATGAACAGAGGGAAGGGAGTGGGAAGAAAATTGGATGGAAGGTCCGGGCCGAGTTTAATACCGCGGCCTCTCCGGATCTCGTTTCTTGTCGAAATTTATTTAATTGATGAAACGCTGAATGGAAACTGTGTTTGGTCAAATGATTTGCTTCTATTTCCGCGCGTAATGGGAACTTCGATTCTTCGCCGGTGTAAATTGAGTCTCCACCCCCGTCGGGCCGGGACATGCATACACAGGTATAACCCTCCGTTTCTAAATGAATGAATCCTGACCGGATTCTTGATCGAATTCCATCATCGAGCCGTCCTGCGTCCAAATAGTTTCAACCGTGTTTGAACTATTTTTAAATTGCATAATTGTCAAGTATAATCTTTATAAAACGCGATCATAATTCCCTTTGACATTTGGCGTGATTCAGCGGAGTCCAAACGTTCCCAGCGTTACAACGTTTCCTCTTAATTCGCCATTAATCAAATTGCATTTTACTTCCGGTTAAGAGCAGCACGAATTCTGAGAAGATGAAATGCGCACTGAAAATTTATGAGTGGGAACGCGTTCCGTGGAATATTTTATTAAATTTTATAAGAAACATCCGAATTAAATGCGACTTTCATAGATTAAATTGATCAGTGAACATCTCGAGGAAGGACAGTCAGGATTTCCCTGTGTCCTTTAACAAATCCGCGAATCAATTTTCTCTAATAACCTCGTGCGCACCGCAGTAGAACGGTATGAATCGTAGACAACGAGTTGCCGCATCTTCGGAGGCAAACGCGGCGACTTTTCACTGGGACATTGCGTAATTTTTCCGTGGTTGTGTAATCAATCGGTGTACGTTGCGTAATCCCGTCACGCGGAGACGCACGACGCTTCCCAGAAATCGCCTTTTTTGAATCGATTTCCTCGACGGATTAATCGAATTTCAAATGAGCAAGATATACATAATAATATCACCCAGACTTTTTCACAAAGCCTCGTACTTTTAGTACGAAAACAGTCATTATTATTATCCATCGACAGAAACGACGATTTTTAATTATAATTAGAATCTGGGAATTTTATGCAAATCTGAATTGTAACCGTGGTATGATATTAAATTATTAATTAGACAAGATATCAAGATGAAAGACGACATTCTTATATCAGATTCTATTATATTCGAAGTATAAATTTTGCAGTGTATATCGGAAGTTGAATTCTTGGCAAGTCGTATTCAGTTTTATTAACTGTCCTTACTGCATGCACCAATGTACATACGTACGCCATTGTGGTCCGCGTGCACGCTCATTCCGCTAATCTTGCGTAGGCACGCATGTTGCTCGTGCTTGTCGGAAACGCGACATCGTCGACGTCGCTCGTCACGGAACAAGAAGGCCTTACGTGGCTGCGCCTGCATGCACCGCCTGCGTGTGCGCTTCCACTCTGTGCTCGCACTAACACGAGCACACGGTACGTACTTGTATAGGCCTTGTGTACAGGGTGTCTCCGCCAGTTGATCTTTCCCGGCTAAAGACATCTGGCTATACAGATATTTTATTGAACGCTCTTCAAGTCTCATAGTAATTCTCTTCATATCAGATGCATTTTTTGTAAGTTGAGTTGTTCTCGCAGAGTTGAGACTTTTTCAGCGGAGATTTTCTATCGGCGAACCAACCCCTCGAGTAGAACTCTTGTGTCTCAGGTTCGATTGCCGTATCAGTACGAAAATGATAACCGGGCGTTAGAGCCACAGGAAAGAGACTAGCAAAAAATACATTGGCTGATGGGTATAGCCAGGCTGTGCACCGATAGCTGCCGACAGATTGTTAATTGATCGGAAACACGCACGGTTGCGCGCCACCCGTTGCTCCTCCGGTTCTCCCTGCATCCGATAAATATTTCTCTTGCTCTCATGAGTATACACGTGTCTGCATTGTTTGAAACAATTACCTAGTATCTGGATAATTTTCGGATGTTCCCTTGCCAGACGAATCAAAGCATTTCGTTAGGATTGTCAATTATTCTTTGTTTCCTTCATAGGAGATAAGCTTGGATGTTAGGGCTTTGCTGAAGTATTGATATCTAAATTATTCTCTCTTTTATTTATTCAATTCGACATACTGCGCATCGTGTCGATAAATTTAGATTGTTAATAGCAGGAAATCCGGCGCGTGAAATATGATTATAAAAGTATTTGTAAGACCCAATGTATAGCATTATGGTATTTTATTATCCGCACGAAATTCCAGTTAAATGGACGATTGTCTTATTCGTATCTGGGTACAATACCGATTCGAAATGAAAGCGAAAACGGCACAAACGGCGGGGCCGGTTATTGAATCGGGGGTTTGACGGGTATTTTCAAAACTGAGAGGGGGAGGGGCGAAAAAAGGCAAGTCTCCTCTCGACGGGCGCGGCAGCGAAGTAATGGCACGCGAAGAAAAGAAACGCCGTTGAATTACTCTCAATGGCGGTGTGTTTAATGGGTGAAACGATTAATTTCCGCGCGCGAAAACGATTCGCTTATTGAATTTGCCCGACTGACTTCGCGTTTAATGGACTCGGATTCGAGCATTGGGAAGAAAAAACCCGGGGCGCAGGATAATTCCTCAGAAATACCCGGTCGAATCGACAATTAGCATCCAATATTTTTCCCTAAGCTGCCGCGCCGTTCCCTGATTGGACAGGCTACGCGGATTCTTGTCTGGACCAGAAACGGCTGTGCAAACACATCTACGATGCAACGATTGCGTCGTGATATGGAATATTTATAGCACTGATTTTATCGGGCCGTTCGATGAAATAAGAATTGAAATAAATTCATTAGGGGTAATCATGCAAAGTACTCGAATCGGCAAGTTGCCGCACAGCTTCAGGCAATAACGGAGGATCGAACGGTCGCCGTTTACGATTGTAATTCTAATCAAGGTTTACGCTTCGACCCTAATTACCATTCACGACGGTAGGATGCAAATCGTGCCGGCGCGGGCGGACAACTCGACGTAGTCCTCTCAGAAGTTTTCCACGGGTCGTGAGAGAAACTAACCGTTGTAGCCGAAACACGGGACACGGTAAGAATGCACCCGTGGTATTTCGGAACGTAGCCGAAGGCACTTTCGGATCGTTAATCGGACAGTTTTCGAATATCTCAAATGGTATTCACTTTGATAGACTCCGGACGAGCCTAATGCGGAATTAATTCGAGCATCGTCTCGAGACTCTTTTTCAAGTAAATGTGTAAACAGATTCGGCGGTCGGATAAAACAGTATACCCGATGCTTGCAGCTTCTGTAGGTGCTGCTATCTCCCTGTTGCCACTACAAATGTTCTCCATTTAACGTCTGTAACAAGCGTAATGAATGTAATACGAGTTCTGATAATAGTTCGTAGATACATATTAGAATAACTGTCACACGTCAACAAGGTCTGACATTCGAGTAACGAAACGGAGACGCGAATAGGATGATCGAATGGACGATATTTTCGGGTTCGATCGCGTCAATTAGATTGTTCATCCAAGATTTTCCGAAACGAACGCGTCGCGTCGATAGACGCTAAGTAATTACGCGCGGTCCCGGGCAAACAAGGACGAGTCTGCAATTTTTATAGGCTAATGTCTGAGCGAGGACTCACGCTCATAAAGTTTCGAACGACCAGACGTACGGTCTGCGATCAGACGGCGAAACTTCACTCGCAGTCTCACCGTTTTATTGCCACCACTTTTTCTCAACTCGCTGATACGAAATCATAGTTCTTAAAAGTACTGTTTCGCGAATTATCATTTGTAAACGTGTCGTATTTTTATATAATAAATAGTTAAACAATTTTGCTAAAAATGTGAAACATTTTTATAAAATTTATTTAAAATGTCTAATTTTCATTTATAAATTTCCATCATCCGCGTAAAGCAATTTAGGATTATATTGATGATAATCGATTAACAGTTCACATTTTCAAATGATAATTAAATATGATTCTCTTGAATAATTACGGAATTGTGAAACGCATCCAGGCGACGAGTGTCCTGTTCTCCAGAAAACGGATATCCACGCGGATCGATGGAGCGCGGCATTACGAGGCGGTTAATTGAAATTCTAATTAATACCCGCGGCCTTACTGTTGTTCCACGCGTGCATCACACGCGGCATAAACCCGAGTGATACGCTCGGAAGATTTTATTGGAACAGCGAGCAGTCCACAGATCTGGAAATAATTAGACTTTTAAAGCGTTGCTCTCTCGAGTGCCGTGCCGTGCCGTGCCGCGTCGTCGTCGTGCTCGTTCGACGAACGCGATGGCGGCTGCACGACGATGAAATCGTTTGCGATCGTCGCTTTTTACACCAACTATTCCCTACGACCGTGTAAACTTTAAATTGTCTTTCAACCATCAACGTTGTAGATTTAAAAAAAAAAAATAGAGGCCTATGTACACAATTATTCATGTGATTTATTTTATTGACATCAGTTAATTATTAGATACGTTTCGGTTTTAATTTTTTCATTGGCAAAGTATGGGAACATTTATAATACCAAAAACGCTTCATATGAATTTTTTATTCCATTGATTAATCATGTTTGCATTGTACAAAACCATTCAACAAGTTTTCTATATAACGAATGGACATTTTTAATTACATCTACATAGATTCATTCACATATGTAATTAAGAACAAGATCAATTATTCTTCTGATGGTAGGAAACTTTTGAGCCTTAGTGTAAGCCCTTTCTATTCTCGTGACACTAATGGCAAGGCCAGTTCGAGCAGATACGATCTTCTCCGGTTCTTCCTCGGTTCTCCAGCTTCAAGCTGCGTGACACGAGAACCGACTCACGCACTCACGCGTGCACGCACGACTCGCCATCGAGCGTCTCCCCCGTTCCTTTCATCCCACTTAAATCCTTATGAATTCCTGCTAAATTCGAGAAACTAGAAAGGCAGTACGAATCATTTAATAATCTTTTAATACCTCGCATTTTCGATCTTGTATTCTCGAAGCACGCATTGCGGTTCACAATCGGCTTCCTCCTTTTATCGCGGAACCAATTTCCTGGCCCGTCAACCGATCGTCAAACGCCTCCGTGAATCGTTCAAGGCACAACACGGCCAGGGTTGGCTGGGTGGACAAGCGAATTAACGTAACGGGGCTGAAAGTAATAAATCAAAATAAGCAGATAGGAAATCCTGCGATGTGTCATCTCGTTGTAAACGATGTCCATTCGGTGTTACGTTTCTAGTTTATTGCCACGGGGAGCCGTTGCACCGTCGCGGAGCGCCTCGGTCCAGCCGGGTAATAAAATATAGCGCGACGCGAGGCGAGGCGACGCTGCCGAGAAAATATTTTCACGGTATATCGGCGGAAAATATTAAACGTTACAATGGAACTTGTTAGAAGAGATAGGGGCACGGTGCGCTCGATTAAGCCTGATCCGATTTCGGCTTCCCTTGTCGAAACGATTATTCGCTTCGATAAAAACGTTTCATCTAAAAGCCAGTGTGTTTCCATAGAAATTGTTGATCTACACCGTCTAATCGACGCTCCCCCTTAAAACCACAATCCTTTATTTTACAATATAATTTACAAAATAATCTTCCTGTGATTTTATATTGCATCGAGCTACGTTATAAATGAAACCAAGTATCGTTTGTTAAATTAATATGTAAATATCCCGTCACGCGTATATAATTCTTTTACAAAAAAAATTGAAAAATCAATGAATTGGTTATTTCGCATAATTTTTATCGGCAGGATAAACCGATAACGTGGCCAATCGAACAATTTATACCATTTTTATTCCCTCTTTTAAACAGATATCCGGAACCTCGGGAAACCTCGATAAATTCCGCTTAATATTTTCATCGACATATTAATTGCAGTAGTGAACGGCACGTGAAATTTAATCGGGACGTCCAGTCGGCCGCGCCGCTTTTAAAACCGAGCTGCCAATTAATTAGCAAACATCCGTCTTGACCGTCGTGAATGCATTTCATTCACACGTTCGAACCAGAATTAACGGGCCATCGTTCGTTGGGAAATATATTCTTCACTCACAATAATACAATTCATCTAAAATTTTTGATATCAACATTGCATTACACCTGTTGAAATGCTTTTAAAAATTACGCGACGTTCATACGTTTTTAATAATTACAAATCCGTAAGGTAATTGAAATTTGTTTTCACTCGATGTTCAATTAAGGATGTATTGGCTATACAGTCAATCCCAAAAGTTTATGCACTTTAGAAACGCATTTTTTAAAAAGAAATCACACGTCGGAAGAACATTGCTAATAATAAACAACAAAAAAAAATTTTCGATTTTTCCGAGATTTTTCCAAGGGGTACCCCTTCAGATTTTGCGAAATTTTCGTTTTTNGTCCTCTACAAAAAAGGTCTGATGCAATTTTCCCGTATCTCCAACGGTTTGGGAGTTATTGGCAAAAAACGAAAATTTCGCAAAATCTGAAGGGGTACCCCTTGGAAAAATCTCGGAAAAATCGAAAATTTTTTTTTGTTGTTTATTATTAGCAATGTTCTTCCGACGTGTGATTTCTTTTTAAAAAATGCGTTTCTAAAGTGCATAAACTTTTGGGATTGACTGTATAGCCAATACATCCTTAATACTTGATCGTTCCAGCTTTTAATCGACCAAATACACATGTCGAACGTTAAAGATCGAGTCGAAGTAGAGTCAGTTCGATTTATTTTTCGTAAATGTCAATCACATTAGAGTGGATTAAAATAAAACGTTTACTCTCCGGGTTGTATCGGGGCGAGTATACCATAAATGAAAAATCTTATCCATTTCGCTGTATCCATGGATAGATAGATACGTGTAGAGCATAGAACGTGTGGAGTCGCATGTAAACGGGCGTTTTCGCCGTGTGCATGCACTCGATCACCCGCGTTTCCTTCCCTTTCGACGTATCAAAGGAATCAGAAAGTTTTACGGCGCGGCTCTCTGTCGGAGGATATTTTATATCGTGCACGGATTTCTCGAGAAAACGTCGACGAATCAGAACCGCTAACCCACTTACACGGCTACACTTGCCCACCATAAAAGCAAGTTAATTTATTAAAAATCAATTCCCCTCCACAGACATGGTTTTAAATGATAATAACAATATCTCATTTTATTATTATTTTAAAATATCTTACGGATTACAAGTTAGTGGAGTTGTAATTGCTACTAAAAGTATTTTTCGTGTGTTCCAATTTTATTTATTAATCCTCAGTGTTTGACAAGAAACCTCTACGGAACTCTTTCTCCCAGAGTTTACCGTACGTACATGCGGTTTTCTGTTGATAACTTCAGAAATCATCTGCGTGCCGCGTAATGGACTGTATAATTGCGGTATCCTGATGCTTTTTGCTAACTAATTACGAATCAGTGAATTCATGTCTGTTTTATTACCGCTACGTTTTTGTCCCAAGGATGGAAGTGAAATGTAATATTTACCGGCGAGTGGTTCAACAAATATCCTCACGATGGTTTCATTTAGTCAAATTTCCATGTATCATTGAGATTTCAAAAAGAAACTGATTACATTTTATAATAGAAGCGAATGCGAGATTATAGGAATACGTTCAACAAAAAATGCAACGTGATATTTTCACCCTTAATTTAAAAATACGGTTCATAATAATAAATTACATATAATTTAATTAAAATAAATTCTGTATAACTGAATTTAAACGTTTGTACTCCTCGAAAGAAATCGACTATTAAGAGTTCTTGGAAATGTACGATCATCGCTGACCCGGCGCGAAGACACAAATTACCCTGGCCTTTTATCCGGTGGATCTCTTTTTACAGGGTCGCGTCGCTCACGAATGCAATCTCTCACGGCGGAAGTTGGCACGTGGTCACGCATCGCGCGGTCATCTGGCCACCCTCGCGAGTGTCATTAACTCGCCGCCGGAGAAATTCTCGTGTACAAGGAATGATGAAAGAACCAGTTATTAGCTAGGTGCGTATCAGTCTTGTCTCAATTAAAATTCTGCTCTTTATTAAAATACGAATACTGCGTCGTGTGCCCAATAGAAATAGATTATGAATGAAGTCGACAGATCGATTTTAACAATGCAAATCATTGAACGTATGCATAATGTATTGTATATTAATAATTACTGTGCTACAAAGTGATAAGAAATGGTTAATATAATTTTTCTCTTCACGAGATAAGATCGTATTTGCGCGTTGCTGAAGTTCTCATAGAACAAAGAAAACTGACAAGTTCATTTTCGTAATTGGAACATCGAATTCATTCGATAATTACAACCTCTTCGTGTCACAATTGACGATCAATTATTAACAATGTATAACCTACATTACCCGGTATTAACGTTTCAATTAAATATTCACGTACAGTACTGTACAAAATTTAAATAGTCATAGACAATTTTAATTATTGCAACTTTTTTACATTAAATGTACGGACAGTAATAATGCCGCTGTTCGAGCACGTGTTTACGATTTCGTACCGTCGCTGGGAGAGGGAGGTGTAGGAGGTAGTATTTACGCAGTTGTTACGCTGTTTACTGCTCGCTCCTGATTGCCCTTCGTAGCTTACTGACGTTACTCGTCATTCCCGCGCTCGGGAAGCGTCTGAAGTACGCCGCAGTGTGTGAGTGAGCATTCTAAGTGTCGTGATAAGAGTACGTGACTTATTAGATAATTTTGTCATGCAGTAGTGAAATTATAATATAATTAGACAATAGTTATCCAAGAAAGCGAGGAACTGTGTTGTTTGGGCATGTGACAGTCGAATCAGTGACAAGAACGAGGTGAGTTCTTCTTTCTTTTTATAAACTAATTTGGTTAGGTTAAGTAGACCTTAATATTACATTTTATAAAGTGAAATGTTTTATGCATTGTACCAATTTGTACAGTGATGAAATTAGTTGCCTTCTGGAGTAAACGAAGTTAAGATGTAAATCGTTAATAGTGTAATCGGTAGGTAGGTTAAACGATTAAATATTTTGTTCATGAATTTACTCTGATTTTATCCTCGTCTCACGAGTTGACGACGAAACGTGTATTGTATCATATTATAAAACGATGATTTTCCTATTCTAGAATTCATTTATAATGTAACAGAACACTGTCAAGTTCGAGACTGTTGCATGCTACTGTAATCTTTTGTGACTACATAGTTTGATTAATTACTAACGTACTCGCATTTGCTATTAACCTTCTACAGTCGATATCAGAAGTCTGTATGCAACTTGTAAACCCCAAATTCTCGGGCAATTTCACTGCGACGTGAAACAGCTTTTACCTAATATAGACTTCGTTTTTGTTTAATTGGGGCAAACAATAAGGGGTTATAAAGTGTTTTTGCTGTACTCTTATTGGCATTTGATAAGGGTACGTGGGGTATTGGCTGTGACTGTACGTATCCATAAAGATCGAGATCAAGCTCGCCTATTTGCATATTATTATTCGTAATGCCCAGAGGAGTGATTAAGCATGATGAAACTGCAACGCGAACTGATACCATCAGAACGGCCGCTGTCGATATCAATAGATCGAAACCGCAATGAATCAAGCCGCGAAATCATCTCGATCTAGGAATTTAACAGGCTACCATTGATCCACTTTTTGCACGACATTGACGCAAGTAGCGATCCCATTTCTACCAGCAGTCACTTTTATTACACTTAAACATAATCATTGTTTTAAATAGACGCAAGGGAATCAAAATTCAGATCATAGTAATAAAAGTTGGTGTACTTACAAAATCATTTAGTGAAAATGAAAGTTATAAAAATCTGTGCTAGTAGCCCGATGCTCTTTCGTTGTCTAGTTTAATGATTAACCTAATGATTCGACTCGGATAAACGTCTCGAGAACTCAATCAATACCGATCGATCGATCAACGACCGGTTGAAGGATCTGCCCGTTGATTACGGCCATTAATTAAAATCATACTTGCCGTTAAGATGAAGGAACGGGAGCGGGCCGCGGGACGGATTAATGAACGTAATTAGCAAAAATTCAAAGGGACTTTTACGCGGGTACCGGACTCCCAGGATGGTTCCTTGCCCTTTCAGCGTCCCTTTCTCTCCTCTTCTCACCGTTTACCAAGAGCCGGCTGGGAAAAACTCATGTTATTAAGCCGCGGCAAAGGTACAGTCTTTCTCATAAAACCGTTTATAATATCAGAATCGTGATCGAATGATGAAATCTGTGTAACAGTTCATTTCTGTAGTATAATTTTAAGACAAATCTGATTTTTATTTATATTAAATAGAATTCAGAATTTCACAGCATGAATTGATGTAATGGAAGAAATGAAACAGTACTTCTATACAATTTATCTGAATACTTATCAGGTTTAATATGTAAATATCTACAATCAACGTTCTCATATGCTTTGGATCGTATTTTTTTATTGAAATCGTTACTTTGGGGAAGATCACGGTTCGTTCTGAGACAGACTGTACTCCGGTTCTTCTGTAGTAGCCGGCGATGCTGCTACTCGTCTTCGTTCGCTGGCAAGGCTCGCGAGATTAGTTCATTACCGGGGCTAGCTGTGTCTTCCGTTTTTGCGTCCCATGGAAATAGATTTGTTGCAAGATCGACTCCATCGCGTCCCTACGTCACTCGCACGCGTTCACTACTCATTTCCTCGATCGAGTCCCACCTTGGTTTAGCAAACGATCAAAAAATTGTGTGGCAGCTTCTTGCTGCTATGACTAAATGCGTCTTGAAATTAGTTTAGCATCACAAAGCTGCTCGTACGGACGAGTCAAAGGCCGTGCAGTTTTCAATATATTTTTATCGTATTTCGCCTGGAGATCGCGTCGGTTCGTATTACCACTTTTTCATGTATTAAATTAAAGATTCAGACGAGAAGTCGAAGGATTATCAGTAATCGGTACGCAAGCATTTATTCGAGTCGAAATGATCTGGCGGTAACAAAGGCCGCGAGGCGTTAATCACTGAGCCACTGCGCCGCGAAAGAAGTTATGCAAATTTATAATTACTGATAAAAGTTGCTGTAACTCGACGTTTCTTTCGCGTCCGATACGATCGTACGCGGTGGTCGCGTGCAAGAAATAACAATAATTGCGTTACGTCTCGCTAAAATGCGTTCCTAATCACGCTTTTCATCGTGCCCCTTAAGCAGCATGCAAGAATATCAAAATTACGAGGCCACGGTTCTACGCGAGGCGTGGCAGACACACGCGTGAAACTTCACATAGGCACGTGCATCAGATTGCGTACGATACTCTGTTCGAAGTTTAAAATACAGAAATTTTTGTTTCATCGTTTATTATTAATTATTTTCAGTACTGAGTATAAAATTAAATCAGCTGCGATGTGAATAGAATTCTAACGGAAGTTCAGATGATTTAACATTATGATAAACGAAGAGTTACAAATAAGTTGGGCACAAAATTAGAACAACAGTGGTTAGAATAATGATACCTCGAAAGATAAGAAGACAATTTATTAAATGCTTTAAGATTGCCGTTTATATTATGTACCATGTCTCCTTGGATCTCGACTCGGATCTCTTTAACAAACACTATGAAAGTTTCCTTTGCAGAAAAATCCTCGGTCTAATTATAGCATTACTTCTCGAAACGCAGCTCGCGTGGTCGCTTTTCTTATGATAACTGTTGGCACAGATCCCTATTTGAAATAACGCTGCTCCTGTTACGTTAACTCGGATCGTATGAGCTCAGATTCAGAACGATTTACTACTCTTCAACCCTTTATCTTTCTCTTCCCTTTCATACTTTAGATCAACTTTCTTCCTTCCCAACAAATATCAAATATGATAACAGTATTACTTTTTTATATAAAAAATAATTGCAAAAGTGATTAGATTATTTGTAAGAGCATGGAAGATCGCAATTATTTTTGCACCAACATAACACTTCTATTTTCCTTTACATATTTTGACTCGAAAACTATATTTCTGCGTGCGAAGGGTAGAGTCAGCAAATTTTCAATAGGTGTAGATTCCGCGCCTGGTATTGGGCGAGCAAGTCGAAGCACCGTTGTAAGCGGTGAATCGCCGACCATTATGCGCCGACAAAACTGACACCGGTTTCTCGTTAAATTGTAATACGGTTATCAGCCGGTACGTTCGACGCGCTCCGCCGCTGTTCCCACGCGATCTAGGGTGCATCGGGCCACGTTTTAGGGGCTGATTCAGCGCCGAAAAACTACAAGGGAATCGATACCAACCTACGCGTTACTTAATCCTTCTATCTATCAACCTGCCATCGATTCGTTTGTAAAACGTTCGAGCTTCGTATCGATATTTTATATCGTCTCGTATGAACATTCGCGAGACGCAGGGTTTAACCCATATTAGAGTCTGCGACAAACGAATTAATTTCCGATGCAGACGGTTACGAGTATGTCTGACAGGGACGTCATTTTTGTCGAGTGCGTATCATTATCGATTCACTTTCATCCATAGTGAATGAGCGCGTGTATAAGCTGACTCTTTACGGGAACAGGAAGTCGGAGGTTATTACACGGCGCGGTACGGCACGGTACGGCACCGCGGCACGGATAAAGTGGAGTAGGTACGCATACCCGAGGCTCGCTCGGGCTCTTTAAAATATAATATCGCGAGGTTGGCTAGAGCCCTGGCAGCTTGCGCGGCTGCTGATCCCGTGTACCCGTGATTAGAGCGGTTTTTATGGTAATGCATTTCACCGTGGGCCCCCGATCGTAAATTGCGCCGATGACCCTTTACTTGTTTTGCGGATGATCCCCGCGTCCGGGTTTTACCTCGGCTTCTGCAGTAATTATGAAATTTCCATCGCCGGCTCGCCGCCCGGCCGCCGAACTTCGTTATTAATTGCCGGCCGACACTTTTCGACTATTTTTCTCAACTGTTCTTCACGGACGGTCGATAACATCGTCGATAGCATTGTTATGCGGTGAAAAATGCATCGGAATTTCGATACGTTAGTTTATTGGAAAATCGGTTTGTGGAAATTACAAAATGCATGTCGGGGCTCAATCTGCTTAAATCGTCGCCGTCGGCGGTGGCCGTAAGCGTAATTTTCTTATTAATACAGACTCCATTTAATCTTGTTACGTCGAGTCAAAAATCCCGTTCAAAAGATAAATTAATCACCGCGTCCAATCGGTTTTACATGTAACCGTGCATTAATTAATTTCGTAATTACTTCGGGAGAGTTTTTCATCTCATTTCGCTAGACAATATTATCGACGTTTATAATGTAACGTCGTGCTCTTTTCAATTTTATTATTAGACGGCGAAATGATTTCGTGGCCTGAATCGACTTTATCACTTGGCGTTATTAAAATATCTCGGAACCAATTAACTGGGGAAACAGAATATTCTTGTTAGCATTGGAGAAAGTCCGTCGCGTCGATGGAAGCACGGGGTACCATAAAATCTTGCGGCCGCGGACTTTCAAACTTGCAGTTAATCGCCGGTATAGCCGCAGGTTGAGTAAGCACAGAGTTTAACCTTTTGCCTGTTGCAAGAAAGTATGGTAGAAGTGTAATCGCATGCAGCTTGGCCCGCGTCCGCCTGAAATTATCGCGCAGAACGTGGAGAACAGCGTACACGCCGCGGAATTAATCGTATAGTTTGGAAACGCGAGATTTAGTGAGGGACTGTTAATACTGATTTATAAACGGACCTTCTCCTAGAGAATTTATGTTAATTCTCTTTGAATCATGCATATTTCTATATGTAAATTCATGAATGCACATGTAACTCCGCGTGTAACACTTGTTTTCGGCTGATTTATTCAAGTTTCTGTGAAATAGTTTTACTTTTAATTTAATCGTCTCATAGCTCTTCACTTTCATTCGTTTCTTCAAACTTCCCGTTTAGTTTAATAGATAATTAATGCATTAGTCATGATGGCTCAATTATTAACAAAACAACGTAGAAAGATTTGCAACGAGAGAAACTGTATAATTAAGAAGTTTCAGAGCGTGTTAAAATGTTGTTAAAGTGTATCTAGTTGGTAAAGATCTACGATCTTTTACTACGTTCACTTGATCCCGCGGTGATTAATATAGTTCAGCTTCTCAAGATTCATTATGCAAATACCTAATCCAGCAAAGAGAAGTTTAAATCGAGATAATCTTGTACATCGTGATATTCGAAGCACGAACAGTTGACAGTTCTTTACATCAACAAATATTATTGAATAGCTACGAACAGTATTTAATAACCTACTAGATATCACAATATCGACTATTGAATTTCAATAAAATGTCAGATCCCCGATAAAAATGTGAGGAGGGTCGGGTGTAACAAATTTCACAAAAATCATCGCGTCAGGACTAACATTTTGTTTCAGATAACAGACCATGTAAAAGTCGTGTTCACTTTTTGTTTTTTTTTTGATAAATTCATCAAGGTGAGATAACCCTGTCCTCTTTCTAAACGAAACTATGTAATCAACTTTGCTACGGCTAGTTTACATATTCAACGAGTAATCTTCTTCAAATGCGTCAGAGGGAAAGATTAAGTAGCACGGGTCGAGGTAAATGATGTCTCGAACTGTCATCCTGAGTTTAGGCGATAAAAAAATTATACAGTCAGCGTTCATTTTAATTACCGAATTATTTTACGTAAACATTTATTTAAAAAAAAATCTACCAACGCTGTTTTTGTAATTGATAATCGTCTGAACTAGATTGGTAACTGGGAAACTTTTCGTCTCGCGCGGTGTTTTAAAGGCCCTTCGACCTGTTCGCGACCCTCGCGGCGCGGCGGAACATCCGTCGCGTGGGAACCTGGAGCATGCGACCCGCTTATACCTTGTGAAAGGTTAAACGGCCTCTTTAACGCACACTTGCAGCAACCGCGCCAGCGGAGACCTTTCTATAGCTCGGGAAAGCGCGTCAAGCGTTGTCGTTATCGAACATTCGTGTCCATTCGCTCGATCGATTCGACAGATATCGCGGCGTTCGGTTCGCGGATCGACGACAGCTACCGCCCTTTCGTTCCTCGACTTGCCTGCCTTTCATCAAGAAAAGAGACCGCTCTCTTTTCCTCAGACTCATAGGCAAACCGATCCCAGTATACAAATATACAGTTTATATGCATCACGAAATGCAGACAATCTCGATAGTAGTATATAATTAAAATTCAAATACACATTGTCAGTTTGTCGATCAACCGGTTTAACGTTTAATTTATTTAATGCAACGATGCTCTGAATAAAATGCTGGAAAAGGCCGAGGGCAAAAACTGTTATAACTCCTTGATAGATAATTACACGTTAATCGGTGCTCAATCGCAGCTAACCGCAGCCTGAAAGGAGAGCGGAATTGGCGTTGAAGGGTTAATCGCGTTCGTTTCGCTAACAGAATGCTCGTGATTGTTACAGTTTGGCGGCGATCGGGCCGTGGCGGTGACGGTAACGGCAACGGGGACCCACGGAGAAATACTCAAAACGCTGTATATCGGGCGCAGAAGTTGCAAATTACGTGGCAGTTTCAGCGCGACATTGTTCCAAGGTATGTACGGCGGCGGTGGGAAACTAACGGTTCGTTTCAGTTACACGCGGAGTTACGTCGCGACAGTTTAGTTTGGTATTTCGGGCCGATCTTGAAATCGGCTAGGGGCAACTCCGTGTCAAAGTTCGAGTCAACTTGGCCCCGGTGAACGTGCGAAACGTGAGTCGCATTCGCATCGTCGATCACCGTAATCCCGGACGGTATTAATTGTTTGTCAAAAATTTCCGCGGCGCAAAATTGTTGAACAATTTTCTGATAGAATTTCGAGTGGGATTCGTTGAACCCGCGGAATGAAACGTTCTCGATAGTTTTTTTTTTACAATTATTAGTAGAATGGGTTTGAAAGTACTCTTCCATAAGGGAAGCTTATCAAGTTAAAAATCATTGAATTTTACACGCGAACACATGAAGCACTGGCGTTCTAAACATTCTTGCTAAAATTTCATATCGGTGGAATTTTTTTTTTTTTTGTTCCATACATTTATTTTTACCGACACGCAGCGCGTGGCGATGCGTTCAATGAAATTTGATAGAAAGTTCAGTGAATACGTCGAATTCACCGCCGGGTCACATCGTTCCTCCTGTAGCTATGAATCGTCCGCTTCAAGTGTTTGAAACTGATTCAACTAAAAAATATTCTAATATTAATGCAGGTTTTTATATTGATTTCCTTGCTCATTCAATTTGTAAATCCGCAAATGCACGAGACGATTATTACACGTTCTATCCGTATTGTGAGCAATTCTCGCTAACAAAAGCTCGAAAAAGGATTGCAACGCAACCGGAAAACAGGATACAACTAACAGAAGTTCCTCGTAACTCATTTCTCACCTTGTTAGTATAATCCGGCGGAGACTTTCGAGTAATTTAACGGGAGAGCGCGCGATGATTGCTACGTTGTATGAATTTCGTTTCTAGTCGGAGTAAAACGAAAAAAATGAGGAAATTCGCGCTCGTTGCCTATCGTTCCGGCAACTTTCATCGCAACAATATCGATACCGTAACAATTGTTGTAGCTACCGCTGTAATTGGACCCGGCGAGAACAGAATATCGGTGGCTCGTTTTTGAAACGCGTTTAAATTGATCGCCAGCGAACGCAGAATTATTCTGGTTACGTAGCGTAAAACAATTTTTCCGATAAATTAATTGTCGAGCAACATTTTAATCGCTACACGTTCATTGATTATTATAATTAATTAATGATGTGGCAGATTATATTATATTTAATTCCTTGCTCTCGTATGTCACGGTGCAAGTGACAGTACAAAACAGCATTGAAAATAAATCGAGTCCGAACAGTTAATGAAATGCTTAAAGGATTTTCACGTATCATTAAAAGTAGAAAATGAAAAATCGCATTTCGCTGCTCAGATACTTGTGGACGATAGTGTACGCGGGTTTAAAGTTTCCCCGGCTGTTATTTTTCAGCCGAGTCGTCGAGACTCTTCTGTCTCCCTCCGCCCTTCCCACTATATTCTCTTTTTCCCTTACTCGGCGCGTCGAAATTTCGGTTGCCACTTTATGGAGCTGTTTTCCTTTCCTTCCTCTCCGCTACGAGGAAACTTTTCCAGTGTGGACCGCCCGTGGAACGCGACGCCAGCTGGGAGGGGTGGTCGAAACAGGGGTGAAGCGCGAACGGGAAAGAAGAGGGAGAGACAAGTTTAAGGGTGAGCCGAGGGAGTTAGGGTAGGTTGCGGCACGCTGGAATTCGGTCACTATTTTAATATCGATCCGCCCGCCACCCTTTCCGGCCCCCCTTCCCACCGAGGCTTGGCTCTCTTTTAGCGCACGACCCTGCACACACGCTTGGCTGTGCACTTATTGATTCTACACGAAAATCTTTCATTAATTTCACCAACCGACTGTGTTTTTCCACGAATTTTTTATAACTCTATTTTTTTTATAACTCTTTTTTATAATCTATAATTTGCGATACACAAGCTCGTATTTAAATATTTTGCACAGAGGAGTTTGCAATGAAACAATGCAAACACCTATAGCGATGCTTAGAAAAATCTTAATACTGATCAGCATTGAACGTTTTCGAGCGGTATAGCTTTATGCGAAAAGTCAACAATATTATTTTTCTGGTTTAAATGCCAGGGTGGGTGGAAACGCAACAGCAGTGCAACGAGAGATCGGGTTGCACGATGCCCGTGGTAGAAAGTAACTAATGATTCTCGCAGGAGCGGATCTACGAGCTGTAAAACCTTTACGCTTGCTTTAGAAGCGAACTCTTTATACATATGCATCATGATAATCATTGCAACGTATTACCAACACTGCTAACGAGCGCATTTTCTTCTTTACGGGATATTCAAAGAGCTTTTCCATTTTTTTGCTTCTCGATAGACCTTAGCAATTTTCATAAGAAAAGTTGTTCTTTTTTTTTCTGTCGCTGCATTATAATTGTTTAAATTAATCGGAGCAAATCGTATTTAGAATTTTAATATCAGTGTAAATATTGAGACTTTTCGTGCAACAATTGAAATTTGAAAACGTTTCGTTGTAATCAACGCATCGACGGGTGCTTCGTTAATTAACTTGACGTCGAAAAAAAAAAAACAAGAGGAAAAATCCATAAATTCATTTAGAAACAATTTCAGTTTTGATATGTAATTTTCAACCGGAATGATGACCAACACGCTCGTTTTAACGGATGCGAAAAAAAGAGTACGCGGAGCTTAATTTGATTCGTTAGCAACCTTGTCTTGCGAAATCTGCGATGCCACGCTCCGTGGTTCTAATTAGAATCGTTATTATTCCCTTTCGGTGGTGCGCAGCTGTTATCGGTCATTCGTTAGCATTCAGATAAAAAAAGAGGAGTGGGTTATCAATCTTTTGTCTCAAGGAACATTGCTCCCTCGTTCGAATTAACTTTTTACGAGCATGATTATGAAACATAAAAAAGGTTCATTAGCATAATATTATAAACGCATCGCGCGGGATCAGCAATGGAAATAATAAGATTAAAGGAAGTAATAAATCGAAAAGGTGTGAAGGGAATTGTTTTACCGAATGATGTTACGATATCAGTCATAATGAGACAGAGTGCATGTACGAAATGGAAGGAAATTTTCAAATTCTGGCGATCGGGTTTAATAACAGCCGCCGACTTAATCCCGTGGCAACTGTAATCATGGCCCGGTCGAATAGGTAGGAAAAGTCGCATGTTAAGCCTGATAAACGAAACATAAAGGCACTGATGGCGGCCGAATGGGTGGTCGCAACGGTGGCCACAGTTTGGTGGTAGAAACCGAAGGGTGGTCTGCAACCAACGCACGATTAGTCGTACGTGTTCACGCAAAGTATGCAGAAACTCGGTAGAAGAAGAAATAATACATTTATCGTAGAATACTATCAGGTACGTGTCAATAAGGAGAACGTGTTCACGTCTGATTGGGAACGAATCGAATTGACGATACGTGCGACAGGTACCGCGCATCCTGTATTAGTTGTTCGTATACTTAGATAAAATATTTTCTACGTTGTTCGTTTTTTCGCGGACAGCGACGGGGCAACAAAAATTGCCGGTTACACGCTCTAATACGTTTTTTCGTGTCGTGCTCATTGGAGAACGGGCGGCCGGTGCCGCGGCAAAATTTACCAGAAAGCCATGCACCGGTCCGTGCGAATTCCCATCCTTCTTTTTTCTCTTTCTCTCTTTCTCCCTTTCTGTTCTTTTTCCTCGCGTAGAAAAGGCGTCGCACACTCGGGCCGCGCTGAAAATAATCCAAAATAAGTCGCCGGTATCGATCGGGGCCGGGCAAAAAGAAGGCAAAACGTTAGTCGACGGCCAAGCACCCGTGGCACACGCGGCCCGTGCCGCCCCGTGTGTTACTGCAAGCTCACGCTTCGCTACTAGCTACTAGCCAGAACGGTTTTAAGTTCGCTCGATTATCGAGAAATCTAAACAGATTCCGGGATAATTAAGGGGCTATGGAAAATCTTGCATCTGAGATATTCAAATATTCAAAAACATGCACACTATGTCGAGCATAAAACACAAATGACGAAACTTCTGTTCAGTTCGTGTTTTTAAAACGATTGGCAATGCTCGCTGTAAGTAATTCTCAACAGCGAAGTAAATAAAATTATTTATGAATTTAATTCCCCTACCGCTAACGTCAGCGTCCGATTAGATAAAAATTGTAATATGGAAATTAAATGTTCATACGCGTCGTTACGATATCTAAATCACGTTGGTAACGTCCGGATAATTCGTAATCATTTTTCACGGTTAGAGGAACTCGCGATAAGTTGGCTTCTCTTTAGTAAAACGTTCGCAACGTGTACCTAATCAAAATCCCATTATACGTTTATTCGTAATTGTTAGACATGAGGAATGTTCAACCGGATCGCAGTAAATCAGAAACGATGGATTTCGGGATGTAGTTTTGTACGCAGCAGCTTGATCCGTGCGATACGTAGTAAGCAGTGGGTTAACCCTGATTGAGAGAACGGGAGGAGGGCGGCGTGCTATTTAAACCGCGACGTATCAATAACGGAGTAGTTTTTGGCCGATTTCATTGATTTCCGATGGAGTTGCGCTGATGCGCTTGGGACGCGACGGGACCGGCATCGGCAGCGGGCCGACGCGTCGCGACTCCGGCACAGGTAGGCTACATGCAAAACATTGTAATTGATTGGACCTGTGGCCTGATAACCGCCCGGTGACCTCACCGGCCCCCGCTCGATACGCGTACTCGGTCATGGAATAATTATTTCTTCTTTCTCCGACTCCTCTGTCTACAGTCGTCCGCAAAACTCCGTGTTATCTGCGCGGTCACAGCATCCTTAAATCACTGTCAATTATTTTTATTAAGGAATCGAATCTTAATTAAACAGATTCTTAATTAACATTACTTATATTATATTTGTTTTCGTAATTTCTTATGTTACGTATTGATTAACAAATGTTCCCCAACAAATGCAGAAACTAGCATGATTTATTTTTTTTATAATGAAGTTCGTCTAATTCGGAATAAATGAGAAATCGTAATTTGACTTTTGAGTCTGAGTGTATTGGTGGAGTCTCTTTGCCAGGGGTCTGAAAATCGATTACACCAACGATCTGTTGTCTGCATCAGGGAATGGATCCGACTATCGACGCGTCTCGATATCGGAAAACCGGTGAGGTTCTCCGGGGCGGAAAACGAAAAAATTAACCTCGAGCGCGAGCCGAACCAGAAGATTATAATTGAACGGGCATCAAGTTTGACTTGTTTCAAACCTTTTTTTCGACGATGCAGGAACCGTATTTTCGCCTTGCGGTTTTATTTCCATCGCTTGACAAACTCGTTCGAAAAATATGACACAATCCGAAAAATTGATGTAAGCCAATTTTCCCGTTTGTCAATTGGCTTGATAATTTGAATGTTAGACGACGTGAATTAGAGATCATTGAACGTGGAATTAAATTTATGCTAATTTAGTGCGGAACATTGCATTTGTTATCGTTATATTTGCTTGTATTACTTATCGCGGAGCTTTCGCTTTTGGTAGGTGCGTACTCACTTATGAGCACCGCTGTACATTGAAGGAACCCCGGAAACCACGGCAGAACAAATCTCTTAATAGCTTGTTAATAGTGAAACGCGGCACGGAAAATCAAGCGGTGCGGTTATTGAACGTGCTCGAATATTTGAAACTGCGTTTAATGCCGTGCTCCCGGGTAATTACACGCTCTCGCGACTAATAGACGTTCAAATAATCGAGACTCCATTATAATATACCGGTACGCGGTGGCTGCACAACATCCAAAGCTGTAACGCCTATTGAGGATTTCAATTCCTTCCAGATTTCAGACTCTCGAGATCCGATCATAAATACAGTCTAATACATTATATATTATTTCTCATAGAAAAAAAGTAAATGCCATTTTCCTACTTCGATTACGTGAAACAGCTTCATAGTTNCAGAAACATTTCTTCGTCCTAGCGAAAAATGTTTCAGACAAAAGTTGTAACTCCATTTGTCAGATTCAAGAAAGGTCCTAGTCAATTTCCTTCTAACTGGACTCATTGAAGAATAATTAGCGATGACCGAACCTACTGTTCTTTCTTATTCTCTGCCAATATGTATACATACTCACGTTATAGATGAAGTGCGCTGTTTAAAAACAGGCTTGTAACGTTTCGTAATAAGAAGCCTGGCCGTTTATCATTAAGCGTATTGCGTATCCGTGCAGTAATTGCACACTGGATCCGCGTGCAACGTTGTATTAAACGTTTCAGCATACATAGTTAGTTTTATAACGTTGCTTCCGATTTACACATAAATCTTCGCGTAAATTGTTGACTTCTTCGAATATGAAAATATGAACCACTTCTCAGTTCAGTGCGTAGATTTCGCAGTGCGTGAGCAGCGAACCTTCCTACTAGAAACTCCGTGTACAGTCCGTCTCGCAATCGTCTTATAAAAAATAAATTAATCATAAATTATAAATTCTTTCTTATCTTTAATGACTGTTTCATGGAGAAATATTATACGCAGGAATATATTTCAATTACGAGATGCTTTTAGATTTTATTTATTGTACATTAGTGGTACAAAGTAAAAAATATGGTTTGAAGTCTTTAATTACAAGAAGGCAAATGCAGTTTCATATTAAGAAATCTGTTGATCGCTGAAATTGTTTATTCATGGTTTAATAATTGAGCATTTATTGTGCGAATACTGAGCCGCGCGGATTATCAAGTTTTTAATGATACGGGATCTTGCGGCAGGGACTGTACGATACGCGAATTAAAGAAGATACGCATCGTTCGCGAAGTACCGGAAGAACGTAATTCCGCGGACCTAGCAAACCGAGTCCCTCGGCATCTTCGGCTAATTCCGCGCGATAAACTGAACATCTCCCCGACTTCCTCCATTATGATCGGAGATAGACATTTGACGGCGCGCCGCGCAGCTCCTATCGATCTTTCGCGTAACACCGCAAATACGCCAGTCATCCTCCGTTTTTCCCTTCCGCAAACAAATTTCCAACTACCGTTGATTTCTCTCATTAGACTCACGATATACAAAACCGTTCTTATCTAATTAAACAATCGAGAATCGCAGGTCTTATCCTGTTAATTTTACGACAAACTCTCTGCTCTCACAATGAATATTTCTTACATTCGCAATTTAATTAGGAACGCTTTTGCTCGATCGTGCAATGTATACTTTCCTTCGGTTTCTTTGCAATACTGATGTTTTCTTACACATGCAGCCTATTAGCACGGGAAATTAGGCGATTCTCTAATGGGCAGAGATTACACGGGGCGTCATTCGCTGTCATTAGCCTCGAGGAAACGATCGACGCATGATTTTCAGTCTGTTCCGTGCGCCGCGGCTTCGTTTACGGAATACGACCCGGTAAATGACTTAACCGTCGGCAAAAACTCGCGTTAAGTTATATGCCCCTTCGTAGAAGAAGGGAACGATGGCTGGGAAATACCGGAGGAACTATAACAATTCTATTCCAATCTTTGTATCGGTATCGCAATTTAAAAAAATCAATAATATGATAAAATGAACAGTTAGATGAACATGATGTTTAATTTGGAACGAGGAAAACAATTATTTTGTAAAGAATTTGATTTAATATCATAAAAGATTCTCCGTATCGTGTATGAATTATTTTTTTAAATGACAGTAATTTTACCACTTGAATACCGGCGAATGCTAAAACGCCTGGCTAGGAAAACGAGCACGAGTAGTATCAGGATTTCGATCTCCGGTTCGTAAATCGCGCGGATGCCTCGCGATTAGCAAGGAGAAGCCGACGCGGTGTTCGTTTACCAGGTTGTAAACGGTTTAACGGTTGGCGAAAGAATATCTGGAAAAGAGGCACCCGATGCGGTTTGTCGTGCAGCATCGACAGTCCGGACTGCCGATGGTTCCCGGGGTAGAAGTCTGACCGATCATTACGGTATGCCTATTAGGAACGGCTTTCTGGAATTTGCACCTACCTCGATGATAATAAATACCCCAAACTTCCACGGACACTGTCATAAATAGATTTTATTATCTGAGAACAACCAGGCAGTTTCTCACTTTATTGAACGAAATATTGTGAGAATTTAGTATATCTTAAAAGTCATTCAATAATTGCAGTCTTGTGTTTTGGTAAATGAAAATTTATTCATTAGTGAATATTATAAGAAATATGATGACATTATACAACAGAACTACTTTAAGAAGAATTACATATATGATTAATATTGTACACGTTCTCGCCTTTAATCTTCTCTGAAAATTAGCAACAAAGAGCTGTGTTGGAGAAGGTTTAAACGCGAATCGTGACGAAAATCGAAATGAAAATTGTCGATGAACGGGGTAACGCCGGGCCGACTGTAAAAGTCAAGCAGGCTCTCGTTGGGTTTCAGGAAGCCACCGTTCTCGAATGGTGGCAATTTGACGGGGGATTTACAGGCGGGTGCCGAGCTATTGCTTTTCGCGGAGCGAATTCCAGAAGGCTGACCTAACGCGTTCGCTGCTACTCAAAATTGACGCGTTTTGCCGCCGGAATTACAATGAGGCTTCTATTATTTTAAGCACACAATACCGATTTTTACAAGAACTTTCTGTAGATTCCATAAACCAGAAATGTCAAGTATAAAAGATAAAATAAAATTAAT
>NW_017163310.1:5540-105233 GCF_001652005.2 Ceratina calcarata | reverse complement strand
TTTTATTATAGTGCAAGAAAATGAAATGAGCAATTGTTTGCAATCACTCTCTTCATTTACACGTTCTGTAAACCTTTTTGAAAATGAGAAATATCTCTGACATTCCGAATTAGGAGACTTTTCGCATCTACTTTTCAATCAAACAAAAACGCTCATTAAACGGTTGATGCACGTTCGTCAAATCTCTTTTTTCTCCCTCTGTGATAATAACTCACGTCGAATTGGAAACTGTATTATTCGCGGCCGACGATATCGGTTTGACTGGAGCTTTCATCATCATTGATATGCATATAAGCAACGCTTGAGCGAAGAATAGCAAGATCGATATCCGGGAACCAAGTGACAAATACTAAAAAAGTGAGAGAGAGAAAGGAAGAGAGAGAGAGAGAGAGAGAGAGAGAGAAATGACGTTGCTCTTTTCTTCCATTGTTCGCAACAAGTTTGTGGGTTACATGATATGTAACTTTACATAAAACATGATCCAGTGTCACGTATCATAAATCTATTACATCATTCATCATACAGAAATCTCACGAAGGAAGTCGACTCCATGCAACTCGTGATAAATAAATTCTAACGAGAAATTTTTTTTATCACCAGATCATTTGGGTTAGCAGTTTGAAAAATTTATTCTAGATTTTCTCCACGATTTTATGGACGCACACAGCGTTCATAATTCTTGCTTATTTAATTTTCTTAGAAATTCATCAAATCCTGTATATCGACCTGACTCAGAGATACACGCGAGGATTCAGATATTGCTGCCCTTTAAGGACCCACTAGTGTCGTTAAGCGTCGGTAGGGAATCTCGGTGGCCAATTCGGCGCGGTGTGGTCCGTATAAACGGCGATGATAAACGGGGCCGGTCACGATTAAAGGCAATCGGCCGAGCTCGGGTGGGACTCACACCTGTATTCCCGGTAATAGACGGTTGTCCGTCCCTGCGGACAAGACCGGTAGCCGAAACGTGTAACACGCCCATCGTACGTTCTCCCCTTTGCGATGCAGCAACACGTCGTCGCAGGTACTTTACCTACACGCGTATACACGTACACGTAACACAGCTTCGCGGGGCGAAGGTATGCACCGCTTATGCATGCTCGCAGCATCTGTTGCTACAAGACAGACGTTCCCGGCATTACGTTACGACGTTACGATCCCCGTGGCCTCCACTGGGTCAGAACATATGCCGTACCGGCGAGCACGTGCTATCGTGATTGCTCGGTTACAGAGCTGGACATTGATATCCAATCGTTTGCATCTTAATCTTTCTTGTTCCCTCGCGTTATCACCGTGTCACAGTTATAACGATTCATAACAAAAGATAGACGTTTATCTGAAGTGCCTCGAAACGAATTAAACATAGTGTTTGAATATCACGTAGGAATCTTGTGACTGTAATCGCATCAGACGAATCTATCTCGGAGGGTTAAAACGTTTCGCTTCCGGAAAACGTACGGTCGTAGTACACGGTGGAAAAAGATTTTTCACGGTTTTTTAAAGGCCCGGGTTCGTTAAACGGCGTGACAAGCTCGTCTCTTCTTAATTGCACGCTCCTGGGGCCGCGGAAACGGCGAACCAAGGAGATTCTGATGAATCAGGCGGAGAGATCGTGAACAAAAATGAACGGGGCGACGCGTAATTGACGTAATCGGTGACTGGTTCGACGACGGATAACGAAGCCCGCCTGTTTTCGGCTGTGCGAAAACTGTTGAATCGTCGAGCGCGTAAGGGGAAACAGACAGACAACCTTTGTGTTCTTCCTTCGTCGATCTTTTTCCCGTCGTTTTAAAATCTGCTTTCCTAATTCTTTTTCAACGTGTAATAACTCTCCTCTTGAGAACAGAATTTATCAGTAGGTAATAGATTTTTATTTTATTTATAAATGAATTGCAAAGATTTTACAAACTTGCTCACGTGGTTAGGTTATTCTTATGAACGCTGAGATCAGAAAACAGTGTTTCTTCTATAAAAGAATAACAAAATACACGTTTTATTTCGCATGGAAATTCGTGAAAGTTTCCCCGCCGTTGCACCGTCAATATGCATAGCCATTTTTGTCCGAACCTCGGCTAAGCTTCTTAGCAGCAAACGGAGCGTCGTCGTGTGTACGGACAGCTTACTATCCACCGTGTAAAATGCAAAAAGCCGAGCTTAACCGCGGCCATTATTATTATTACGTTAAACCAATAACCGGGCTAGATTGCATTTTCCATTCATTTGTTAAGCCGACGATTTTCGGAAAGACCCATCGAATTTTTCTCGAACCGAAATTCGCACACGAAAGTTTCGAGGATATTTTATTTTGACCTATGAATTATTTTTGACGAGGTTCAGTCGTATTACATAAGAATTTTGCTTCTATTTTCTGTCTTGCTAACGAAAATTCACTAAAATTCCCGCGGTCTGTCTAAGCAGAAATGAATGCGGATACATAGTGTACTTTCAGCTGCGTAGCCCGCGATAAAAGTGCGCGCTCAAAAAGCAACGCTACGTATACCGCGACTGCAGAGAATAAAGACTATAAAGAAGACGTTTACGATTTGAGCGCAGGCTGGCAACCGGTGCGTGTTAATTAGCCACGATTTTATCATCGCCGGGTGAAAGAAGTGGGTAAAAATTCTCCGCGTATCCACAATGTGTAATTAGATGCGGAATAAGTCTTCTTTCTTTGATAAATCGCTGTTTTCTTATAAATATACGATGCCTACTGTCTTGGAAAAATTGAAAATCATCGAGCCATCGTGTTACGTCTAAACTGTATAAACGTACACGCCGCGAAGACGTGATACGATGATTTTAAATTAGTGAACGTAGTTAAAGCAACGAATAGCTCGGTTAGAATAAATTTTTATTCATTTCGCGTCGAGCTGTTGCTGGTTCTCAAAATTGTTGCTAAGATCGTCGTGATAAAATTGAATCGTTTTCTTGCACAATGCCGCAGGATTGAAGAAAGACTCGGCCTTCTCGGTTTCACGCGACGGCCAATGCGTAAAACCGCTTGCACTTGAGAAAAAATGACCCGGTCACGCCAGATTTGCTGCACCGACTGTTTCGTTCGACGGTCTCGCCACATTACAGATCAAATATCCTATCGTTCAACGATATATACTTTTATCTCGACGTAAGAAAGAGTTTAAAAGGCTCTTGTTAAATTAGAAGATGCAACTGCTATATTTTTCTAGCTGCATATTGTAAAACGAACGTATAGAAGAACGGGAGAGTAAGACAAGAGGATTACACGGCAGAATTGAACGTAGAAAAAGGGTAAGAAGAAAGCGGGAGCAGTTTGTAGCTCCGCGAGAGGGAACGAGCCGTGCCGATTCCGGTTGAATTTCGAAACGGTCGTCCGGGGGAAGAAAAAACAACGGCAACAAGGTTTCTATCGCGAATAGGAAAAGCCTGGACAACGACGAACGTAGGAGAAGAGGCGGCCGGGGTAGGCGGCGAAAGAAAGCAACAAAGAACAAAAGAGTGGAGAGAGCGTGAACGAGGAGTTTAACCATCGTCCCGTAATATTCCGTCGGCTGTGCCGCGCAGACGAGAAAGGACGGCTGATGGCGGGTGACAAAAAATGGAAACTATTTGATCGTGAACCACCGTCGCCGCCGCCGCCGCCGCCGCCTCCTCTTCCTCTCGCACACACGCGGTGGATAGATAGCGATACACACACGACGCGGAGGAAGGATGGAGGCGAAAAAGCGTAGCGCGCTCGATCCAGAGGCTCATGGGACGATATACCGTGGCCGGGGAACGAGAACCGGCCGGGGGTTGAAACGCGGGGGAGGATGGGCCGGGCTACTCTGTCCACAACCGAGCGACTGTGCACACGCCTAAAAGGGTTTTCGTTAGATTTCATTTCACACCCAATTACCTGGCACACATTGGACACACGAAGAACGGAAGGGTAAGAGAGAGAGAGAGAGAGAGAGAGAGAGATGACCGAAGTGACACGGCGCACCGCGCGCGCTTACGGTGTAAAAATACACAAAATGTGGGAGGCGCCCCACACGCCTCTAACGCCGGATACCAACGTTCTGGTCTCTTCGCGGGAGAGCTTTGTCAGTTCCTCTTGAAACAATTAGAATCGCATACAGATTCCTTCAGCATTATTTCGTTATTTTAAATAAAACCAACAGCATCTTTCATACATGCACAATTGTCATAGCGGTGGTGCCAGAATGTTGTACATAAAAATTCATCACTAAAATAGAATATACTTGTGAAATTTCGAACCTGGCTCGCAAGATGATCGATTCACCACAATTGATTATTTAAAACACTAATTTCTTGGATACTTCTTACACATCTATTATTTTTCTAATTAGAATTATACAATATTTTATTATTCTCTGTCAGAGACGCATTCTCTATTAAAACTAACATTTGATTTTTCGAGCTTCTACTCGAAATCTATTCTCCTGGATTTATTCGTTTACACAAAACGGTGGACACTTGTCGCGCGGGGCACTTACGATTCTCGATCACGTTTTTCACGGTTTCGGCCCCGCAACTGCTGTTATTGTTTCGTTCCCACCCCGCTGGCTAGCCGCGATATCCTCTCTGGCGAGCCGCGGAACAGATTTTCAAATCGTTCGACGCGTTTTGTTGCGTCGGAATGGATTTGTGAAGGCCGCGGGTGAGTGCGCTTAGCGATTGGATCCATCGACGATTTTTGGATAGAATTGTTGATACGGGGCTTGTAATTGTTGGCTTTTCAGGGATTCGTTCGAGAAATACACGTACCCACAACAGCAGTTCAAAATTATTTGTATGTAAAAATCGATAAAAAATAGTTGTCCACGGAATAATTTCAGTTCGTACGATCGCTGATTTTTATGCGGACGCACGCGTTTGTTACATGGCTTTGTATTCGGACGAACTTATCTGGTAAGCTCAGTCCCAGTGTACCGTTTACTTGAAATTAAAATGAAAATCCATGTGAATGAAATGGTAAGCACGCGTACGGTTTTAAATGCCAGCCTCGTGTCTTCCTTTGCCGTGGAAAAAAGGCGAGACTCGAGTTTAGGATCGCGCTACGGAATTAGTTGCCTAGAACAAATTGACCGCGGTACTTATTGTTAACATTACGAATATCGGGAAGAAACGTATTCCCTTCGAATTTAATTTTACGCGGCATTAAACGAAAAAACAGGCCGCGTGCGAACGGAAGGGAAACAAGAGGGAAGTGGGACAACGACGGGACCGGCGGCGGGACGTCGTTGTTTATTTCTGAAAACAGGTATTTTTCATTACGCGCGTTTTTTATTTCGACGAAATGTTGCTTTAAACCTCAATTTCACGGCTGCTATGAAACACTTTCCCCTCGTTTATACTTTTCCATGCGACAGAGTCGTGTACATTCTTTTCATTTCCCCTTAGAACGTACAGTGAGGGTTAAAAGCGAATGCGTCGAATTGATGTATGTATAAAATCTTGTTCGACGTGATATTTTCTTGACACTTGAATTTATACATCGTGTAACCTATAAATATCGGGAGAAGAACTTGCTTAATTAATTTGCATATTGAATGTAATCGGTTTCAATCGTCGTGACATCGGCGCGTTAAATACACAGCAGTTCCTAAGTGTATAATGAATCGTGTAGCTCTTGCCATCGGTGTCAAAGATCGGAATCGTCGAGATGAACGGGGAGATATTAACAGACCGAATACAAGGCGCGAGCAATTAATCGCCGATTAATATTGAGCCCGGCCGGACGCTAATTAGCGATTAATATTAGGCCTGGCTAAATGTCGAGGCCAATTTGCGGTAATTACTTAATCGTCGGGACGACACGTCTTTCGAGTTCGCGACTCGCAGTTAAACCTGTTCCTGCGCGGCTATCGCTGAATCGCGTGTCCCGTTAGGTACACACGCTGCTTACTTTCAAATGATTTTATAATTAAAATACACACTGAACACCTCGAGTGGAGATACATAAGTTATCCGGGTAATCTGATATTTTACGGTTTACTCAAAGTAATTTAATTCGCTTGTAGAAATTCGGTGATCTCTTAACAGTACTCAGCGTAGTTGTTTGAAATTTTTGGCTGAAGAAGACGCGCTCGTAAAGACGTGATACGTATAATGAATTTGCGGACGCGCGGAAATAGAGTCGTGTACATTCTTTTCATTTCCCCTTAGAACGTACAGTGAGGGTTAAAAGCGAATGCGTCGAATTGATGTATGTATAAAATCTTGTTCGACGTGATATTTTCTTGACACTTGAATTTATACATCGTGTAACCTATAAATATCGGGAGAAGAACTTGCTTAATTAATTTGCATATTGAATGTAATCGGTTTCAATCGTCGTGACATCGGCGCGTTAAATACACAGCAGTTCCTAAGTGTATAATGAATCGTGTAGCTCTTGCCATCGGTGTCAAAGATCGGAATCGTCGAGATGAACGGGGAGATATTAACAGACCGAATACAAGGCGCGAGCAATTAATCGCCGATTAATATTGAGCCCGGCCGGACGCTAATTAGCGATTAATATTAGGCCTGGCTAAATGTCGAGGCCAATTTGCGGTAATTACTTAATCGTCGGGACGACACGTCTTTCGAGTTCGCGACTCGCAGTTAAACCTGTTCCTGCGCGGCTATCGCTGAATCGCGTGTCCCGTTAGGTACACACGCTGCTTACTTTCAAATGATTTTATAATTAAAATACACACTGAACACCTCGAGTGGAGATACATAAGTTATCCGGGTAATCTGATATTTTACGGTTTACTCAAAGTAATTTAATTCGCTTGTAGAAATTCGGTGATCTCTTAACAGTACTCAGCGTAGTTGTTTGAAATTTTTGGCTGAAGAAGACGCGCTCGTAAAGACGTGATACGTATAATGAATTTGCGGACGCGCGGAAATAGAATTACATGATACGGGCCTATTAAAATTGTTTTTCCCGGTAGAAAGTTGTAAATCACGGAAAGTGGCGTTATTAGTAACGTCAGCGATTCACCGGCGAACATTAATCCCTTTAGCTCGGCGATACGGTGATATTTGCAGGATTACAAATCAATATTGCAATTACCATCTATCAAGAAAATTGTTTGTTGCATGTACATACGTGTAATCGATGCGTGAAATGAATTACGATGTTTGAGAGCCGATAATGCGATCGGGGAGACGATATACAGTCAGTTACAGAAATCAGCATTCGCTTGTCGTCAGCGAATTTCGAGAAATAGACTTTTATCGGATTTTTTTATATCAGATTTGACAGCGCGGGTAAAGTCGAAAATCGACGTTGAAAATGATCGTTGCTCTTAAAGTGTTTCATTCCCATTTGAGATATTTATGCTTCGTGCAGACTTTCGTGAATGACTGTAAACGGCAACGTAATGCAAGAACCGCGATTCCATTCACTGATGTTTTCTGGACGGAAAAAACGAACACTGTTGCTCGATTGTGATACCTCGTAAGTAGTATAGGTACGTTCTTTGCAAGTCACTAGAGGCAGAGTGTTCTCTTTTAATAGGAAGATGACAATCATCGCGGCACGGACCGACCGAGTCATTTCTTTTTAACCAAATGTTTTTCGACGTCTGCGCATTTTATCGCAATTAAACCGTGCTGCGTTGGAAAATCTTTTTGCCGCGTGCAAGTCGCACGGTACCGACTGTAATATCGAGTTCCAAAGTTTCTTGGATTTTACATACCACGTACCTTTCTCGTCGGGCCGAGAGGATTCGTTAAGTCTGAGGCCGGACACGTTCAATTTTTTTCATCTATACACAGAGAAATGAATGAAAAAGTAACAGCGTGGCGAAGAGGAAGGAAGGAATGAGAGCGGGTTCAGCGATCCGATGAACCGTCTTCGGAGGCATAACGACGCGGAACGGAGCGGAGCAGAGCGGCGTGGCGAGGCGACGATGAGCGAGCGAGCGAGCAGTAGAAAAGAGCGCCGGGTGCGGCGCAGCGTCAGTAGCAATAGCAGATAGCAGGAACAGCGGCAAAGGAATAATTCTCCGTGTTTCCGAGGAACGCGTTTCGAATTACCGGCGGATCGCGTTGCATTCTGTTCGTCGCGCTTGGCTAGCACCGAGCAAATCTAATTCCTTTCGGACTCTCCCGGTGCCGATCTCCTCGCGCTCGCCTCTTTTCTTTCCTCCCTCGGTCTTTTCGCTTTGTTTTTCCGACCTGTTCGCCTCTGCTCTCCTTTACACACCTATCCGCCTGTCCTTTGTTCCTTGATCATCCTTTCTCTTAACTTCGCATCCTCCCTGCCACTTTTTTCTTCATCCTCCTTCTTCTTCTTCTTCTTCTTCTTCTTCATTCCTTCCATTGTTCCTATCGGCCTTTCACCTCGCTTCCGTTCTCTTGCTCGCTCTCTCAACCGACTCCTGCGCGTCGCGTCGCTCCTTCTCGGCCTTCCGTCTCCGTCTACGGGTTCGGTCGGCCAGATTTCCCGGATTCTCCTGGGAGGAGACGTCGAATCTACGGACCGATCGGCGTGTACCTTTTAGCGCTCAAACGTGCTCCTTCCTCCCGGGAAATCCACGCCCCGAATGCTCGATATTATCTCGATCGCGGAATTCTAAGAACCTAGCCAGCCTAGCCCGCTTTTCTCGACGGTCCCGTTGCATCCCTCGCGATGCCATCCCCTTGCCATCGACCAAGGATTTACACCCCCGAGCAAAACTGAACCGAAGTCTCCAAAGAATTAATTCACTTGCTCACGAACCTCGTCATTAATTCACAGAAATTCTGATATATACAATATAAACGTAGCGTCGATACAAAATCCAAATATTCCTTGGGTTAAATCTGTTGAAACTCATTTGGATAAAACGAAAGACGAAATGTTTAAACAAATTCTACGAGTATTTGTTGGAACTCTTTTGAATTCCGTCAACGGGCAACAAGTTCCTTGCTCGGGGACAGAGTTTAGACTTTTGAGACGGAGTGTACGACGATGGGAGCACATTCATCTGGAAATTGCGGAGAAAGTAACCTAAGCGAGTCTCGCGACAACCGAATCGATGAATCTGATACTGATTCCAGGGATGCCCGCGAACAGCGAATGCCAGATGAGTCGCATACTCGTTTTTGAACGGCCATCGTAGAATGTCTCCCGCTTACCATAATGGCAGTTTTCATGGGTTAATAATTGGGTTAACCGCGGGACGGATATTTAGCGTGCTATGTTAATTCAGAGCTTACTTTAGACCGCATTGCTTTGTGGCAATCTAGATCTGTTCTATTACATAATTTCTAATCAAATGTTTATCAGATTCCCTTGAGACGTTACGAACGCAAGAAAAATACTGCCGCATACTAAACACCTGTTGACGAACCTGAAACGTTTACACTATTTGCATTTCACGAAACAATTATTACGTTCAATTATCTTATTAGAAAATACTAATTCGATCAGTTCTCGTATCGTATCAGATTATAAATTAATTTATATCGCTTTGTATATTTTTTGCCCGGAATTCTGTCGGTTTCCACGTGTGTTACTGCATAACAACGTTCGAATGCCACGGGCGACGTTGCGGATAATCTCGGTCCCACGGAGCGCAGTCGCATTTTCGTAAGACCCCTTCCTCTCCTCGACGTGCAATCAATCTGCCCCGCTCTATCCATCCTCTCTTTTTTCCTCGGTGAGTAAACGGATGCCCCGGAATGGCACGTTCCCAGTTCCCAGGGACCGGCACGACGACGACGTCCCGGCTACGCAGAGAGACGCAACGGCGCCACGTAGACGCACTCCTTCGATCGGATTCCGTGTCTTCACTTATGTACCCACGTTGCCGGAATTCCTCTCCGAAGCTACCACAGCAAACCGCAGACTGACAAACAAAACCATTGCCATCATCCGGAATGTCTTCCAATTTTCAAGAATTCATTCTCCTGTCGTATTAATTGATCTATTTTTTTATAATTTCCAATGATTTCTCAAGATTCCAATTGATATTGTTGTATACTATTATATATAAACGTTGCCTAAGTTTCATTCTGTTGAGAATGTTTGTGTGCATCCAATACCTCTTTGAACATCTCGTTTGCTGAACGACTAGAACGCAGGCTAACCGCGCTAGAAAATGCATGGCTGGCTTAATTGCCGTTTCAGAACGAATTCATTCAATGCTTCTTCGACTAATCGGGGAAAGATTTTCCCTTTCTACCTCTGCTACCGTCTTCATCACTATTTTTCCGCTGTTTGAACAGTCAGTAAATCAAGAGAAATGCTTACCGCTTGGGACTTTGCAGGGAATACTAAAATATTCATCGATTCTTTTAATTTTAGCTGGTGACGTGAAATACTTTATAATTTTTTATATTCTCTGAGGTGACATTGTTACTTCCGGTGGTAATTGATAAACGAGATTCAATTTTAATGAAAATTGTATAACTTTCTTTAACTGAATTTTTGTTAACTCGATTGAAAGAGCTGAGACGTCTAATAAGGGAGTCAAAAGTCTGAATCATAAGGAGAATTAATGGCGTTGAGCTCGTTGCACAGTCAAGCTTTGAAAATGAAAGCCGAAGATCTCCAAGTGACTGCGTACACAAAACTACGTTTGAGACGAATACGTAGCAAAGAAACGGAATATAAGGGACGCAAAGGAATTGCCCTGTGTCGCGAAAAGGAAAAAATCGTTTTTCCCTTGGCATGAAACGGGATCGACAGTTGTAAATGAATTCCTCCAAGACAGACATTTTGTAAATGAATTCTTTCGTGAATACGAAAAAATTGATAATATTCAACTATCGATGTTCATAAAAACCTGAACAGTAATTATTGAACTGCGTTCATTAGCTGTTGCGCACACCACAGGTAATTCTGGGAAGCCGTACGTCGAAGTCGTGACCGAAGCATTCCTAAGTATAAATTCGCCTCGCGGAACGCAGCTTTACATTTGTCGTCAGCGGACCAACCTGAGTCTCTCTATCCCCGCGCGTTGCACGATACACTTACCTACTCGTATCTACTTACTTAGCGTAGGTACCGTGCACGTTACATCGCCGAGGGGCGTGCGTAGCCGGAACTCGCGCCTCTTCCCGGAACTTAACCCGCGCCGATCTGCTTGCGCCGCGTTTCGCTCGGCTTGCGAGCACGCTCCGGCTCGGATCTGCTATCTAATAACGCCTTGCCTTTCTTCTAGCTTGCCACATCCACTCTCCTCTATTCAATATATCTTTTCTCATGAAGGGAGCATAATTCATTTTTCATAGTAAATTTCTTTAGATATTTTTTATAGATCTAGTTCTTATAGGGAATAATCAAATGTTATTTTGCATTTTGATTGGATCAAATAATCGGGTAATTAAAGATTATGTAATTTCATTTGAGAATCTATATGGAATATGATTACTGGATTGAGAAGTGTACACAATCCTTTCACTCGTGCACGGCGTAGTGGCGGCAGGGAAACCTGGCAGACGCTGTAAATTTTATCGTTCGGATAAGAGGGCGAACTTGTAGAGAATGCTCGTAAAAATACTTTACTGTATATTTACATCCCTCGGCGTAATACGTTACGTGAGTTAATACCGTCCGTTAAGTGAATCGAAAGACGGGATACGATTGCGTTTCCGGCTGATCGCGAGGCGACTGGCCTCGATAAAGAGTCTGGCAAGAGTTATCGATATCCACAATTGGATGGATTTCTATTCCCGCCTTCTTACTTCTGTTCCTTTGATAATTACATTTCCCTAACAAGAATTCTTTATCAGAAATTAAACACTATCGAATATAAAATAATAATAATTGGGAAATAGTTTTCCTAAGTGTCTGTCCAATGAAGACGTTATATGCTTCGTCAATAAGACTATTTAATTTTCTCCTTCATTAGAAAGTTAATTTTGAAATTCTAAACGGATGAAGTATATTAGAAATCCTAATGGTTTCAATTTCAGTCAGACATTGTGCCCGCGATCAATGCAACCGTATTGACTCGAAATTGGAAAATTATCGGCGATCGATTAATCGGGCGGGTATATTGACAACGTACACGAAATCTGAACGCGACGCGGGACAGGTTGTTTCGGTGTTTCGCGCCCGAATGACGTCTCTGACCCGGCCTTGCGTTTGATTTAGTGCACCGTTCGGATGACGAAAGTCGATTGCCCGGAAGGGAAATTGACGTGGATCACGGCTCGGTTAAATTAGAATTGTTTGATCTCGTTAATGATTCGTGCCATCCCGTGACAGTCATCTCGTTACCGGGCGTCCAATGATTTCTGATCCACGGATGACAAAACCGTGATACCTAACGAGGATCCTGCTAAGATCATGATTAACTGTTTCCTTCTCTAAATTCTGTATAAATACTTTCATCAATTCCGTCTGTTAATTAATTGATTTCTACCAGATGTCGATATGTCTCTGACGGTGTACACGCGGTTTATACAATTTAAAATATCACATGTGTCCTTTCTAACTTATTGTTCTTCATAACAGATCTCATGTAATATTTAGATATCAAAAATAGGCAGTGAGCTAAGACATTCTTACGTAGAGTATTTTGAGATAGCATACACTGTCCTGCTTATTAAATTTTTGAAGCGTAGAAGTTTCTTCTGCCGAAATTTAAAACAGAAGACAGTACATTAAAAATGACGGTTCGCTCTGTCCCAGATTATTTCATATTACTGTTCTCCCGGCGGGGATGGAGCGTTCGATTATAAATATGTCGGAACGCGGCGTTGACCGTGCGACGGTGCGGTGGTCTGATCAGCGGCGCTGAACGGAAATACAATTATCGGGGAGATAAAACGGGGAGCGAAACGGTGACAGAGCTGGAAATCGGATGGTTGAAATATGCAACGCGGCCCCGGGGTAAATGGAGGAAAAGCGCGGCGGCTGAATTTCGAATGCAGAAATTCGAATCTACGCTGGAAAAAGTAAAAACAGATTACATAATATCAGAAGCTGATTACGTTCCTTACGTATTTCGAATTGATTTATAAAATACGAAGCTTAAAAATACGTGGTGCGATTAAAGGTTTGTCGAAACGCTTTTGGAATTAAAAAAATACGTGCGTGTTCCCCTCACAAAATACATAAGTAAAAAAGTATAGATCATTATTTCCTCTTGGGTAATTTGCGCAGGCGATGCTTACGTTTGAGTAATCGCGTTACATGTAACGCCATTTAAGTTCTAAGTTTACGGTGCGTGTTTCACGAGGCGCCCTAGTTTCACTCAGATTACACTGTGAAAGGGTTAATGAAGTAACAACTTCATGGAGTAACGACAACTAATTTTATGTGACGAACGGTAGTAATCATCGCCGTCGAGATTTACATCGTGTTTTTGGCACAGATTTTTGTTTATCGGTACACAACGTACAAAGATAATTATTTATAAAAAATCGTTCGATTCGAGAACGACGTATGATCGGAGGGAAATAAGTCTCAAAGCTTCTGGTATATGTCGATGGAACGAGTCATCAAACGCGTTGACCTCTCAATGAAATCCTTGGCGCGTCGTCATCGGAGACAGTCGTAGACCGCGTAAAAAAGAGTACACAGCGAAGAGAAGCGGAAGTAGCGAGGAGGAAGAAGAGCACGTCTCGGGTGATAGGCGAGGCAAGACGCCTTTTTAGAGTGCGTAAGGGTTGAGCACCCCGTTTGATGCCCTACATAGCGAAGAGTCTCGGAGGCCGTGGAGAGAGAGGATGGCGGTCGGGATAGTCTGGGCAGGGATGAAAGTGGCGCGAGGGTGGCGAGAAGGGTGGTGGGTTTTCCGAGGAAGGAGGAAGACGAGGATCGAGAGTGTGGCGGGTGAAGGAGGCAGGTGGAAAGAAGTGGAGGACGGCGGGGCTCTTTGGGGCTCTGAAAATGCAGCGTAATTTGTCTTTGTCTGGCGGGGGCGAGCGCGCAGTAACGGCGAGAAGGGCGGCCTGGGTAGAAGGGTGAAGGGTGGCAAACCAGGAGGAGCAGGAGAAGGTGGTGGTCGTAGGGTGGCTAGTCGGGTGGCGGAGTTTGGTGGCGAGAAGAGCGGAAACAGGGTTGAGGTAGAGAGAGCGATGGGGCGAAGGCTCGGAAGGGGCAAGGGAAAGAGAAAGAGGTAACGGCAGAGAAGTAGAGTGCAGAGGAATAGAAAGAGAGAGATGGAGACAGATTCCGTGCTTGACCCGCCTGGGATCGATGCGTTCGTCTGCCAGAATGCCGAGACGCCCGCGTCCTTCCTTCCTTCCTTCCTTCTCTCTTCTCTTTCTCTTCGCTTCGCTTCGGCCACTCTCTTCCTACCGATCTTACTCCTCTTCTTCGTCCCACGTTCGTGCCCGGTTTCGTCCTCCGTGCTTTCATTCGTGCTGCTGACGCTGATGCTGATGCTTCTGCTAGCTACCGTCGGAGCTGCTAACTCCACCTCTCCCTTCGGCATACGCGCACACCCTCGAGCACGCACACCCACGCACGCACCCACGTACATGCTCGCACACCGTCTTCTTCGTCCGCCATCTCCTTCTCCTCTTTCGCTCTTCCCTTTTCGAAAAGCAGCGTCGTTGGCCGTCGGCGCAACGCACACGCCGTTAACCGCACTGCACAACGCGTGCAATCCGCCTCGCCACCCACCGCAACCGTTCTCCTCGTCCTCTGACTCACGGCCTCTACCGCTCGTTACCCCTCACCCCGCCCACCGTCCTGTCGCCTCTTCGACCCTCTTCCACCGGTTACGACACACGTACACCCACACCGAACACGTGCTCGTACACGCGATAGACGTTTACGCGCGCACACGTTCACGGTCGAGCACGGCTCGGCTCCGAGGCGCGGGCACGCACGTACAGCTGCAGTTACGCTGAGTCACACGCACACATGTCTCCTCTTTCCAACCCGTCGTCTACCGTCGACTCCTCCGCGTTCGTCCACCTTCTCTCTTCTACTTTCTACCTACAAACCACCACCTCCGCCTCGTTCGTTCCTTCCTTCCTTCCCTTTGCCGTGCGTCCGTCCCTTTTCCGCTTCGATTCCGCGCTCTATCCACCCCCGACGTCTCGCGCTCACGCAAACCCCAGGACCTACGGACCTAGGAACCGCACCCCGAATATCGAGCCGGCTCTCTCCAACGTCGCCAAACGCTTTTCGGGAATGCGGTCCTGTCCGATATCTCTCTCCCTCATCGCGGACCCGGCTACCACCGCACGCTCGCCTGCATTTTCAGAAACCCTTTCGCTCTCTCTCTCTCTCTCTCTCTCTCTCTCTCTCTCTCTCTCTCTCTCTCTCTCTCTCTCTCTCTCTCTGTTTCTCCCATACTTCCCTGTTCAATCGGGAGGGAGCCCGAGATTCGTGGCTTTGCTCGACCGCGAAACACCAATGCCAAATTGAGCGCGCTGCAATTAATTTCCCTTCTGCCCTTTGACCCGCGGCTCTTTTTCCCTCTCCGGTTTCTTCGTTTCGCCCGGTCCCGCGGACCTGACCTGTAAATTGATAGTTTCCGTTCGATTGGAACCCGTGGGCCGGGGATATATTCTATCCCCACCACCTAGCTCGGCTCGGACCGTGAAATTGATGGTTCGCGTCGAAGAAGCTCCGCGAGACCGATTCCCGAAACTGGTCAATGATTTAAATGGATTCAATACGATCGGCGCACGACTGCTTGCTATCCCAGTCCCGTCGTTATTTGGCTACCTATTATAAAACGTAGCATAATCAAGAACGCCTGAAATAAAAAATTTTCCTCTCGATTTGAAAAGGTGCTTATCAACAACAGTGTTTTTACTCCTTCGAAGTCGTCACAATCCTAGCCGCGTTTACATTATACCGGATTCTTTTTACGCTCGTTCAGAGGCCGACGAGTTGTAACGTAGGAACGTAAAAACTTCGTAAACCGCGGCAAGTACAGGGGGATATGCTTCAACGAGAGGGAAATTGTTTTTCATGCGATTCTACTGCCTCGCGTTCTCGTAAAGCTTTATGGAAATTCGGCTTAATAAAGTGAATCCGAGCACTTGTTTACAAGTAGCGTGAAACAAAGCTCATCAAATCATTGGATATCGTCTGTTTTTCATCGGCTTTAAACAAGTAGCAGATAATTATTATAACTTTTCTGAGTCTGATGTTTTATCTCTCTTTTATTGCTCATGTGAATTGAAGGATTAGCATGAAATGTGAAGCAGTCTGTTTTTTGAATGGAGTTAAAAATTATTTGTACGAGTCGCAGATTTCCGTGTCAGAAACTCTTAACGCAGGAGAAAATTCGTTGGCGTGTAAAATTGGTTGCATGAAATTAAAATTCGAGTTACATTATAATTGGCTATTTAAATGCATTACTTAGTCATGTTCGCGATGAGTTATGATACACAGCGGAGTGAGGTGGCATATTTCCGTGCGAGATCGTAACGGCGATATCAATATTAGTGATTCGAGCAGCTGCTTAAGCCGGTACGCGTTCTCAGGGCATCTTACTCGCGAAGGACTCCTCCTCAGGTCAGTGGAATTGCCGATAATGCAAAGTAGTTGTACCCGGGTACGTCGATGGGGGGATGAGAGCCTCTCAAAGAGCTTCTTGTCCACGGGAAACGATCCACCGAACCCGCTTCCACCTTAGCTCGTCATCGCCACTGACGATGACGCCGGAATACGTTGGGGTTGATGACGATAAATAGGAGTCGAGCACAATGGGCTATGTAATTGGAGTTCAATCAGGCTTTGGCACAGTAAATCAAGTGCGGTAGAGAGACTCTGTTATAACCCCTTACTCCCGACCCTACCTAAATTCCACGAATTATTTCACGTTCAACATGAGACGTTAACAATGTCGATTGTACAAAATCATTTTATTGTTCATAATTATTTATTATAAATTTGATATAACAAAAGAAACGAGTCACGTACGATCCACAGGGGGTAATTGGCTAGAATTACCATAAGCCACATACGAAATAAAAAAGGCACGCGTTAATGTTAGCCAAAACGCAGCCACTTTTCTGGCACGAAACTTTGCACTCCGCGCACGATAATAACGCTTAAAGAGCCAGTCACCTGGCCATTAAGAAAGTTGGCCGGTGGTGCAGTCAAGTGTCTCTGCGATGGTGGTAGAAAAATGTCAACAATGGGAGTGCGGAAGCAGCACGGGTCGAGGTGCGTTAATTAAACATTCCTGACTGTGCAAGTCGCGAAGGGGTTGAAAGTCGGCTGACGTTAAACCGCGAAGGATGAATGCGAAAGTGATTCGGGTAAACTTTCCCAAGTCCATTTTCCCAATATAAAAAATGCAAAAGGCTTTCGTTTATTTTTACTTCATTCCAAAGTCATCGTCTTAATTAATTAAACGTTGGATTTAACATAACTTAAAATTGTTTTTACATTGAAATCATTCAAATCCGAGATTATTATATTTTCCTTAAATACTAATAAGTATACTTTGACGTTCCGATAATGCTTCGTGCAACGGTGATAAGAAACGCGATTATCAAGGGCAGAACTATAATGCGTCCGCTCATTAAGAAATTCTTTGAAAAGTTTTCAAGTATTTATGCAGAGGAAGTAGTTGACGGTATACATATAGCAGACATCGAGGCATGAACGCGTACACGAGGAGTGGCACACAACGCCTTCCGCGTTGCGACTCCGGTCTTAAAAGTTTCCCCGGGTAAACAGAAGTTCGCGAACAATGTTTGCGAACGTTTTAGAACGCCACTGTTCCCGTTACACCTCGTTGTGCGTCACCGGGATTGGATTTATTACGCGATTAATTATATCGCATTAATGCGTAAATACTTCAACAATTATTATAGAACAACATCTTTATTACTCGCGTGACCTAATTCAACTGCATTCCACGGATCGAGTTTTACAATATTGATACACACCTAAAAACGTGGAGTACTACTTATTTTTATTCAAAATGAAATTCCACGCTCACTAATTGATTATTAATTATTGAAACACGATAAAGCGAGAATATGTATTAATTTTGTTTATGGAATTTAATATGTACGAAACGGATACATGTTCTACGAGCGGAGTTCCGTGTGTCAGGCCCACGCATTATTACGCAACGCGTCTAGACGACCCGAGGCTACTTCGTCTCGGTGTCACGCTTCAACCCCTCTTTCCTGCTTGTCTCTAATCGCATTGTCACCCAACGCAAACTCGGTTATGGTATTAGAAGCGATATGCTCGCCGTCTGAAGCGACGCGGTTCATAATTTCGCGTCCGCAATGACGTTAACAATTTGGCAAATAGAATGCAATTCGCAGTGTGATAAGAACAATTTATTACCTCGTATTTTCACCCTTAATTCTGTAACCCCATTCCGAACGATATTGTTCACGTATTATGACAGAACGAATTCTGTGATATTGAAATTGAAATACGAGAAGCGTCGGGGATCGAACTATGATCGATGCAGTTAACATCGATCCAACAAGTTTCACACGGCCTGCGGTACGTGCTGCGATTATGGCAATACAAACAAAATTCGAAGACCATCAATCTCGCCGATTCGGCAAATTATTCGGCTAATTGCGGCGGTACCAGCTATAGTTACTTGAAACCTAATTCTACCCCGTCGACGCGACGGCGCGCGGGGTGGCCGCGAAACGCGGGAGATCCGCGAACCAGCTGTGAAACACCGGCATGATTCACATTCCCTGATCATCGAGTCAAAACGATCATTGCGTCGACTTGATCTGTCTTTAATTTGTTGATTTCAAAGAAGAACATTTTCTGTATAATTCCGGATCGGAGCGATTGAGTTTGTAATGTGTCTCGAAATCGTGTGTAAAAGAATTTGGGAATTCGTCATTCGAGATCCAGGACGTATGGTGACATTAGTTAAGGGGGTAGGAAATCAGGAAGGGGTCATCGGACAGGGAGGGCGGGAGACGTACGAAGTTCCGAGTGCGTGTAAGTGTGTCTGCACTGGTTGAGAAGGTTGTAGCGCGAGGGATGGTTTGGAGGCCGAAGGACGGAGGCAGGAGGACGAGTAGATGGAGAAGGAATAGTACGGCGGTAGGTAGCAGTGGGTGGCGAGCCGAGGGTGGTAAAGGAGCCGGAGGATGAGAAAGTAGGCAGAGGCGGTGTAGGAGGAGGGCTCGGTCGGTTGAGACGCGGAGGTGCAGACGAAGCGAAGGAGAGAGAGTCCGTTGGGTCGGGTTCGGTTGGGTCGGGTTGGGTTGGGTCGGTTTGCACCAGTACCACCAGCACCGACATGGCTCCAAGCGTAGGAGAGGATGGGGTAGGATGGCCGGGCCTCTACTCCGCTCGATAGAGGCGCGTCCCGTCGTCCCATGATTGGAAACCAAATCGCCGCACATCCATCCCTCTCCTTCTCCTCCTCCTCGTGCTTCCACCGACCCATCCTTTGCCTCGGCGATTCTCTTCCACCCCCCCTGGGATCCCCTGGCCGCGTACTATCCACCCTTGCTCTCAGTCCTCGCAACCCTATCCAGAGCTTACTCCGCGCAACTTTCTCTGTCTCACGTACACACGCTCACGCACGCACACTTTATTCGTCTCTTTCTCCTTCCCTAACGGGGGCCCGTCTTCTTCTTTTCCGTGTCTACCACACGCGCTCTTCCCTTCTCTTTATCACCCCGTATCTCTGTCCCGCTCTTTCGTCCTATACAAACTAACTTCGCCTTCCTCTCCGAGTACCTTTCGCATCCGCGTCCACCACCACCCCCCGCCCGTCGTCCTAGCTCACCCTCCGGGGACGCTAATGTCGAGCTAAGTCCTTAAAACCCCTCAACCGGAGGCCGGCGAGCCCGCAGACCGGAATGGCCTCCATAAGTAACCGGGTTTACACACCCCAAGACCCTATTTCTCACTGTGGAAAAACTGCAGTCAGCCTCTACGTTGCGAACGGTCCCTCCCCTTTTCGCTCCCGTTCCCTTCGCCCACCTCCGTTGGCTCGACCATGCCCGTATTCCAGATTCCAGTAGGCCACCCCCTGGTATCGATGACCACCAAAACCGAACCACGTTCTTCCGAGAAGATTAGCAAGATGAGCGCGGTGAAAAACGATCCAAGTCTTCTAAAGTGCATCCAATAAGGCTTCGAATTAAATATTTCATTTCTAATCGCTGGTTCCATAATTTTCGTAGTCGTAAAACTTGTTGCTTGAGACGTGAGACGAGAGATTGTGTACAGACATAACATTGTAGAATAAATTAGAATAGAAAGTATTTTTGGTTTCCCATAAAACATTATTTTGAGTGAACGCCGTTTGGCCGATGGTAAAATACTTTTGCCCGTCGCTGTACCTATATCGAGGGTGCAAGTACCACTGTCCTACCTCACGGTGAAAACTTTCCTCCCGGTGACGCAGCCACTTTCACTTTTCCTGGTAATGTTTATGCAGAAAACCGAAGAAACTTTCTTGAGGTGCAAGTATATACCGGGAACTGCTCGACGCGACGTGCCGCGCGAGGGGGATGAACGGACGGGGTGGAAACGGGGGCATACCGTCGGTATACGTGTATACATGACCCACACACAGTGCCAGAGGAAAGTTTGAATCGAATATCTGTAAAAGTGGTATTAAATCGATAACTTTCGGCTGGAATCCTTGTCACTTTCAATACACTGGCCCACTGTTGTTTCCCCATGAAATTTTATAATTCAAATAAAACGATTATACAATATCGTACGGTTCATTGAATAAGCATAACGCATAATCAAATCATTTAAAGATTTTAATTAATATGAATTTCTCTTTAATTAAATTAGAGATTAAATTAACAATTAAAGTAATTAAACAAGAATTATTCGATTCAGTTGTTTATGTAGAACGTCGGTAATTAAAGTTTTGTAGAAAGAAAATTATTTTGTTGCTGATAAATACGGATCGTAAGCAGCTGTTAAAATGCCCAGAGAAGCGAAGCAGGCATTACCATGATCATACCTTTGAGTCGACTCGGGGACGAGTGCAACGAGGACGGAGTGGGTCGAGGGGGAGAGGGATGGGGAAGATGGCTTTATACCCGAAAGGGAGATCCCTCGAATTCGTGCGGCAGCGTGAAATGCGACTCTCCTTAAGGGTACCTACAAGCGATACCAATATGTCCGTCGTCGTTAGCGACGTTACTGGATGAGCGAGTATGTAGAGGGTTGGCCGGGGGCGCTGAATGCCCAGAGGCCCGTAGGATATGAGACTCCGTTGGCCGCAGGATCTCTTCCCAGGAGTCGGAGGACCCGATGGTTCGCTCTTCTACCTTCGGCAAAGTGTATTGACGGCTCGAGCGACGTTCCGGCTTACGCCGGAGCAGCTGTCCTCGCCTCTATCTTCGCCACCCACCCCGACTCCCGTCTATACGTTAGTCCGTGTGTCCGTCTTGCTGCATTCGCACACGCCGGTTAGTTCGCGCGATGGTCGTTATCATTAAACCGTGAAATTCCAGACGGAATTTACAATTTTATCAACGTGAGATTTATTCAAACGAATTATTTAATGATATTTATATGAAATTCAAATGATTCTACTATCGTCAGAATCGATTTTTCAATCTACCTCTGGTTCTTTCGAGACGGACTATACGTGCTCTCACACACGCGCGCGCGCGCGAGTTAGACAAGCTCGTGCATCCGTCTCGTTGATCTCATAGGTCGAACCTCTAAGTTCGTGCTGGAATTACGTCACGCTGCGCCTTAGAGGATAGGGCAAGGGAAGGCAAGGCAAAGTGGAGATAGGACGGGTCAAGACGCTCGGCTCCTATCGTCTCGGATAGCTTCGAAAGGGTTAAAGCGCTGTCGTGACCTCCTTCTTCCCTATGTGCGCGCTCGCTCGTTCAACGAACTTGCGCGATCCCAAAGAGAGAGCAAGCTCTCTCACCGTTCGACCACTGCTGTGTACTTTGCTGGCTGGGTTTTACTTCGCTCTGACACAGCCATTGGGGAAACACTCTCGATAAGAATGTTCGTACAATTCAAATCTGTGATTAAATCGAGTTTTAAGATGCTGCGTCATTAACAGTTGCAGACCAATGTGCATTCAATTAATTTAGAGTTCAGTTGAGTTACTGAGAAATTTCTATTTTCGTGTCATTTTAATCCGAGCAAAGATTGAAATTATTATTGAATAGAACAACACGTCCACTTGATCACCGATAACAATTCGTTCTTCCATTAACTCTGGCACGTAAATCAAACATGATAAAGAGCTCGTTCGAATTGACCCACAAAGCGAGACCCGTCCTATATAATTCGTTTCTAAACGGAGCGACACAGTTAAACAGTTGCCAAAATCCGGGCGACGCCGGCGGAAGCCGGGAGCCACGGAAGACGGCAAAAATCATCAGCTGTGGCGTCCCGGATTCGAAACGAGCGCACGCAAGTTCGAAGCGCAGAGAATCCGCAGCGATCGATCCGACTCCGGTTTGGCGAAAGAAGCGGACGTAACGAAGCGATTACCATTTCGGTGCAGCCGAGCCGTCAGCCGGTTTCCGCGAATCCGCCGCGGCTAAAGGTCAACGCGTGTCAGCGCGGTAGCGAGCGTTTCGCGTTCTTCGTGCCGTGCCATCCCGCTTCGCGCGCCGCTTCCATTAATGGCGACCGACTCCGCTCGCCTCGGCGAAAAAGGTGCGCGAAGTTTGTTCGAATGAATGCGAATTAAACGGAGGCAGAGATTTCGCTCGCTGCTCTTTCCAATGAATTATAATCACAGCTATTGGCCTCTAATAGAACAAGCAACGGTTTCGAGTATTAATTAATGCCTACATTAAAAAATTTGTTGAATATGAAATATATTTCGTAGAGAAGTTCTCGCTTTTGCATCGCCTCGTCATGGGGTATCTGTTCGTTGGAATCAGCGGAGACAACCGTGGCCTATGGCAGGAAGAGTTTACTAACCGGAAGGAGGCTTAGGAATCGTAGGGGTTGGGCCGCGCGGTAAAAGTGTGTCTCTGTGACACGAGGCGAGGGCCGACGCGTTTTGTTGCCTGTTCCCCTTTCGCGTCCCTTTTCCCCCGGCGACTCTCACACCCCAGGTATTCCGTATGGTCCCACTTTCAACCCGCCCAACAACGTCACTCATTGTCAGACGTGAGGTAGGTTAGGGCTGTCTGGTAGGGCGGTAGGACGGAGTCAGTGTAGGGGGTTTTACGACCCTCGACTCGACTCGTCGCGTCGCTCTGGATGGGTTCTCCTCTACCCTCCTTCGTTTCCCTCCTCGCGCGTTCTACCCTCCTGCCGCTACACCATTGGGGTAGGTCGTGTTGGCCCCATTATTGTGCTACATGAGGAATGGAGCGCCCGTGAACTGCTCCATGGGGTCATTATGGCTGACTACGGTCCACCGACCTTTTTTTACACGTTCTATAAACTACCGGATTGCTCGCGCTTAAAACAGTTCCTCGATTCGAAGGGCAAACGTCAGATGACACATATTTCTCGGGGCAATTAATTCAGATCGTCTACCATTAATATTCTTTGAATTAAAAGAAGATTCGTCTTCATTTATTCATGTATGTGTGACTCAATTACGAATCCTCGAGATAATAGTACAGCACACGGTGAATCAGTATTGCTAGAAATGATTCATCTGTGCGAAAGAAAATTCGATTAACTTTGGCGTGTTCTTAAAGAAACTTCATTTTACAACGGTAACTTCTCTATCCGTCGACGTATCTCCGTTTCTTCGCCCGATCCACCGTGACGGCGTTCCGCTTTAACGCGAAACAGGCTGAACTTTGTCGAAGAAAAATCGCGCGCGGCTGGAATCGATGAGGGGGCGCCGACACGCTCGACCCTGTTTCCTTCGCGACGGAATTTCAAGAACGTCGATGGGGGAACGACGAAAATAGAGTACATTTGACTCACAGATGACCGAGCTAATTCTTATTGCAATCTTCGTATCGAGTCAATGAGAGAGTATTCTGTATTAATCTCCGCGTCATAATTCCTATAGCATTTTACGGGCGACGTTAATATAGAGGGGTATTATGCATTTCACTGAATACATGCATATATAGTATATTTTACGATAAAACGGACGCGTCGCGACGCTCGTGGCAACGTCCGTTATATTGACGGCCGCGCGACGCGGGCCGCAAAGTGAAAAAGAACAGGGACGGAAGGAAAGGCAGCGGGGAGTAGAGGGGGGGAGTGTAGAAATTTTTCGGACATCTTTCCCGACCTTTTACGGCTAAATTGCCGACGACGAGGGATAAAAGTTTGGCGTGGCGGGCAGAAAACTCTGACTGGTAACGAGACGTGGAACAACGAATTCCGATGCAGAGTGATACACGGTCCTGGCCCGGCGCCAGGGTTTACGCTGCAAAATTGCACTTCCACCCTACCCACCGTACCTCCCCCTCCGGGCCGGGAACCACCTCGACCCTCTTTTTCGCCCACGCCACCCTTTCCGCTCCGTGCCGCGTCGCTGTTTTACCGTGCCTTCCCCGATAATACGACCATACCCGAGATTCCCGCTTATCTACGATACCGATGCCTCGCAGGCCGGCGCGGCTGCACGAAATTCGGGCATTATCTCGTAACCGGCGTTAGGAATACGCCCGCGACGAAGACGGATCGTAATTTGAATGCGGTCGCACGAAGCTCTTGTTCAAGGACGGTTTTCGAAACTTTTACGAGCCGAACTTTCGTACGACCAATCCTCCCACGCGGATCGTTTTTTGTACGTGCGATCGCACGAACCTGTCGTGACCGATTATGTTGTTTCACCGGGTTGCCATCGAGTTCCGCCGGACTGCGCCAAGTTAAATTGGATGGGGTCAAAATTGAAGCAGGACTATCAGACAGTTTAAAATTAATCAGCGTTGCAATACAAATTCGTCGATCGTTCACGCGATCACAGTTTGTACAATTCGTTTTGTTATTAAAGTGTCTGCAATTTTTTTTTATCGGGAATAAAATCTCGTATGGTTCCTTGATCTTTTGTTGTTAGAATTGGTAGGTCGAGGGGGATTGGTGAAAGTAGAAGTTGTGGTCAGGCGATGCGTTGCGCGCATTATCGATACGGGAAGGCGGGGTATGCTTGATGCTCCCCCCGTGGTCTAAGGCTTCCCCCTCGTTCCCACACCGAGTTCCAATGCAACTTCCACGCAGCGTGGCATGCGGAAACCACCCCTCTGCGTTTACCCGCCGCAACAGTAAACGCCATTTTAGAAATGGCAGCATCGCGAGCAATCGAAGGGTCGCACGGAAAAATTAATCAACGCGGAAACGGTTGATCAAATCTGATACAATTTTTTATAAGAATTCCTTGCCTCGAGGTGCTTCTAAAATCTCTATTGCATTACTATTCCTATTGTATTTAAAACAGAAACGATTTAATCGGCAATGATCGATACCTCGTTTTTAATTTTTACTGACGCTTCTTGTAACGAATTGATTTTTTCGTCCTCGACTCTGGAAATGGTCGCCGGGAACGTTGTTGCGAACGAGCAAGAGTTTTACGAGAGCGGAGCGAATTTTCTTTATCTACGAACTTCGGAATTGAGCCAGTTTTCCACTTGTCGGGGTAAACGGCGATGAAATAAATTGGACGCCAGCCTCGCCGATAACCAACCCACTCCTTTACAAATCTGACTCGTTCTTTTTTTTTTTTTTTTTTTTTTTCAAAAATCCGTTCCACTTTTTCATCCTCTATGCATGTTCACAGAAACATTAAATTTACTCTGCATTAATTCGCGTCATTATTTCAGGTCCCTTTCGCTCCTTCTCTATTTATGAACAAACAGTGAATCATTAGTTACTCCCTTTAATGATTATATAAATTTGTTTCATTTACATATTTACTAAGTCAGTGTATACGAGATACCTCGGAAAAGAGGGTTGACGGTAGAAGAAAATTCGGAGGAACTGACGGGAAAGTCGATTTCCTCGGGAAGCTGGAGCGCCGGGCATTGTTAGGCATCCGAATCTTATCGCGGTGAGATTAAGTTGCAGATAGGGAGAAAGGAGAATCATGGAAGTCGGGGGAGGCAAGGGATCGTGGCGCGGGAAGGCAGGAGGGAGAGTTATATGCTAATGCGAGAGTAGCCTTCTGGGCGCTTCGCTCCGGAGCGAAGCGCAGGAGAGGCAACACGCGTTCCTGACCCGGCGCTGTCACGACTTTAGAACAATGGCGTCGATATACATGTCTCATTTATATACACGTATTCCTCGATACGAGCGCGGTTTACCACGGCGCGGTGTTCGCGCTCTCGACCGAAAAGATCTCCCTGGAACCCTCGAGGACCCGATAAAATCCCGGGAATGGAAATCAATTCGGCGAGAGCCGGGTCATCCATGATTTAACGCGCCGCTGATACCGAACAGGTTCGAATTGTTTCGCTCGAACGTCTCTTTTTACTCCGATTCGCCGTGCGCAGGTCAAGTCCGCGCGCAGCCATACAGTGCATTTTAAGAAGCTCTTCAAGCCAGGAATGTCATTGTTCACGGGCTAAGAGAACATCTACGGATTTAATTGAACTGCAATTTATTTAGACTGAGAAGCGACTCGTTCACCTGTGATTCCCGTTTGAGAATCGACGATTTTAACAAGTGCGGCTCATTGATCCCTCGAAACGAGGAGGGTTCGTCGCTGCGAGAAAGTGGAACGTGCGATCAGCTTATTATAAGTCAACTCGGGGAAGGGAAGAAGGCCAAGCTGAAAACTTTGAATCCCCGAAGCTGGGTAAGAACGTTTCTGGGACAAGGGACTCTTGAGTAAACTCGGCCCGCGAGAAGGAACCGTGCGCCACCCTCCCCTCGCGTTCACGGTTAACGAGCCTGAGCACCAACCGCGACGATTCGATGGACTCTTGTTTCGAATTTAATAAAGGCCGGGTCAGTCCCTCGGACTTGATCGCAATCAACGGCCCGGGAATGTTTGCGCACCGTTCTAACCAATCTCTTTAACGTCTCTGTACGTAGCTAGCTGTTCATGCATCGTTATCGCGATTTGATCGACTACCTGATAAGAATCTCGAATCGCCCGCAGTTATGCCCTGTTCAATTCGCTCCTACGACTCTCTTGCCAAACCGTTTTATCAATTTCCAATCTCGTTCCCAGTACAAGTTTGCAATCGGACGATTACTGAACTGAGAAGTTTCGCGATATCAATTTGAGAGATGAAATTTGCATTGGGACGTCGTCAGAAGTAACGACGTTACATCCGCTTTATATTTTTCGCGGAGAGAATCCGTCTTTGTACGACGTTTAATTCGGCGCAGTCGCCGTGGCACGGCGACGTTCGACGATTTTTGGCAAAGGTTCTCCTTTCCAAAATATCATCCGCGTTTGCCAGGAGGAAATACGCTTGGCTCCGGGATATCCCGGGCATGTAGATAAAAGAAATAAACGGGATGCGAGACCGTGGAAAATGAAACGAAGAAATGGAGAAATATGAGAGATAGAGAAACCGTGGGAGACCGTGACGGAGGAGCTCCGGACGGAGAGGGTACGATAGAAACGTATAGAGTGTCTTACGTCTGTATACGTCTTAAAGAGAAACGCACTCGTAAGTTGAATACGCAGGGATAGGAACGAAATAAACAGCTGGGAAACCACTTTTGAGATGGGTAACGCGCAAAAAGGGAAGAAGAATGAAAACGCGAGACGTACTTGAAAAGAAATTGCCTTCAATTCGTCGAGAACGCAAAGAGGGGCTGAGTCGTTTCCCGTTTCACGCTGGGTTGTAAACGCGGAATCGAAGATTTGATTAAAATTTCGATTTATTTGTTACTCGTGATCGTTGTTGGTCGACGACGGTGGCGTAGCTCGTTACGGCACTGGACCGCACGGCGATCTCGTGTAAGTACCAGCAACGCGGCTCGCGCGGCGGTGTTGGTGCTGGTCACGGCGATGCATGGGGGCAGCCGAGGGAGAGATCTCGTTACGTGCGAGAGTTCACGGGTCACGCGAGAATCGTGAACCTCCGGCACGGCAGAAGAAGCGGCACCGAGGCACCGAGTTGACACGCGGCCCCCTAACGATAAACTCTCGCGTACCCTCTTGTATTTTTTGTCACGTCGCTCCGCCAAAGCGTTTTCAATTTTTAACGCGTCGGCTCTCACCCGGACCTCGTGACCGACGCGTTTGAATAATAAATTGAAATCGCGAGCAACAATCGAGGGGGCAGGATTAATTTCGTTGATGCGAAGATATTGCGTGCGTCCGTCCGTCCGTCCGTCGACGTGTCTGGAGGTGCTAGATGGAAACAGGTGATCAGGAAACGCAGAGCTTAGCGCCTGCATTCACGGAATTCTCGGCATTCAGGCACATAAACCGTTCCGAGTAGACCATCCGCCTAATCAGCATTATCCGACTTCGGGGTAGAGATTCGGAGCGAATCGTCTGCCACTTTTATGCAGAGCTGAAGAAAGCGCCGAGCGAACGTTTCAACAAATTTAAAATGTATTAAAAAACGGTTCGCGAGTTTTCATGAAACTGATTACATATTGAGTGAGCGTGTTGACGTTGACGAATGAACCATTTAAATCTGGTTATTTTTACATGATGAAATGTAGGATCGAAAGCCAGCTCGGTTCAAACGACGTATTAGCTCGTAGAAAATAATGAATTCTCCGAAAAACCGCTCGGAAAAGCGAAGGGAAATAGAATTGCGGGAAGTCTTGTGAATTAGAGATGCGTACAACTTACCATGCTTTTAATCTAAATGCTTGGTAAAACATACTAATGAGCCGTGGTATGTAAAATTCAGGAAACCGCAGGAACGTTTACTCCGTTTCCCGCCGAAAAGAAACCCGTTGGATCAAACGTAAGGTTCGCGAAATCTAGACTCCAATCTTAAAATTAGTTACGTTAAACGAAAGTGCGCAAGGAAAAATATATTTCACTCGTGTTTTATATCAAATAGAAATATGCTGTAATAATAATGATGATGAACCGGAATGTAGATGTGAAATCTGAATAACGGAGGGTTCACGTGTCTGTCGAAGGAATGCTGAATGCGTTTTGAGGATACTGTTCAGACAGCGTATTGGTATTCGCGTCTTAGCATTTCTGTCTTATAAAAAAAATGGCTGGGGCTATTACCGTTCTTCGTGATAGGAGGACAGTGACGTGCGGGACAGCAGGGGGTTACCCGTTAGCCCGGGTCGACGTAAACGTCGAACCACTTTATTCGGCGTCGGTAACTAGACGAGGAGATAGCCTCCCTCGGCGTAAGAGCAGCGAAGTTGGCGAGGAGGATGAGGACGAAGGCAGGAGAAGGAGGACGGGTAGTAGTCGCGGTGCGGTAGGTGGAATAAGAGAGGACAGAGGTTGGCGGAGGTGGTTAGAACGGAAGGTCGGATACGAAACGAGACTGGAGAGAGGAGGATGCTCGTACGAACGAACGGACGATGCTGAAGGTGGTTCGCTAATGTCACGCCGCGTTCCTAGAACCCTCCGCACGCTGAAATTAGATTACCGCGAGATTGCTGCCCTTCCACCCGCTCCTGCCCTCTCCGCCGCGGCTCGCCTTCCTTCCTTCTTCGCCTCCCGATGCTCCGGTACTTCTACTCGTCCTCGTCCCCGCTGCCGTGCCTCTACCGACGGTGTTCTCCTTCGGCCTCCTCGAACATCCTCCTCATCCACCTTCGCTACGTCGTTCCCAGAGTTCTTCCTCTCGTTCGCATCGCCACTGACTGAGGCAGAACCTACCTGGTGGCCTCCTCTTTTACCTGCGTTGCCAACTCCGCCGTCGAAATCGCTCATCCTTCTTCGCTTCCTCGAATCTTTCGACTTTCTCCCGTCTCGCTTGAGATTTTTATTGTTTCGTTTACTCGAGTCAGTTTCGAAATTTATTATAGTAATTAGAATTCGAAGGACGTAGAGTACTTTGAAAAAAGAAGAACGCTCTCCAGTCGGTGACGATAGCATAATTTCATTGAATGGTATAAAATTTTATAACCAGTTTCTTATCTGGCAGCAGTTCATTCCTGAGAACCGACTGGTGGGAACCGCGAGGCCGAAATAATGCACTTTCCACTCGCGTCGCTTTCGTTCTTTTGATTACTTTCGTTCAACTTTTTGTGTGCCTCGGCGCTCTCCTCTCGCGAGTGCGTGGAACACCATGCGTGTCTGTATCACCTACGCAACCTGACGGCGCGGTCCGCAGGATGGAACGGGATGATACCGGCACGCCATTTCTAGGAACTCATCTCGGGCTGAATCCTCATCGCGTGCACGCACGCACGCACGCACGCACGCACGCACGCACGCACGCACGCACGTATGCACGCACATGGGAGGATCGCCGAGGGAAATTTGCAAGGATCTTCTTCGTTCCAGTCACCGGTCTCGCGAACTAACGATAAGAACTTTTAATCGTCCACGTTCACGTGAACCGACGTTCTGTCCTTCGCCGTCTTCGCAATTATTCTCTTTGCGCGAGTTTAATGAAACGTGCGGAATAAATTTTGATAGGAGTATCTTCAAAACTGATTGAACTTTCATAAACGATGCTTCATTCGATCAAATTATCACTTGGTTCTTCGATATAAAGTTATCGTATTATTTCTGTGGCTGTAATTTACATGACAGTGAGACTAAATTTCTAATTTCAAGAATTCTTCCTTTTTATCACTCGTTGCCTTCGTAGATTAATTATCATTGAGACAGATGAGGCTCTTGTTATCATCTTAGATCTCCGAAACGCGTACCGTCAACTCATTACACGAGTGCGAATGAGTTACGAAGCCCGTGGCTTCGTTTCCTAATACATAATCGCACAGTTGTGTTATCCGCCGGGATTCTCGGTTCTCCACTCTTAATAACAAAAGTTTCCCCGTGTACGTTGCCCTCTCTCCTCCTCCACGATCTTGGCCTCATCAACGAGAAGTATCATCTTACAGCTTACGAAGATCCCCGGCTTGTAATCCGCTCCTGTAAACCAACCACCGCCCCCGCCCACTCGTATCTTGCCCGCAGGTAACATTCGTTCGCATTTCTTCCACGTTTCGCATACTTTCTTCCGTGTTGCTCTGAACCAACAGTTTTTACAAACAGTACTAACCAATGATAGTACTCCAGATAAATTACTGTTATCTAAAGTATATTAATTCAATGTTTAAATTGATTTTTATTATAAAATTCTGAATTGTTGTTGTACAATAATTGTATTTTATATTCTTTGTCTGAGTATTCGATGTACGCATAATTCGGAAGATTTATAAGGATTATAGAGTAGATTGAAAATGAAATTGTGGGAAACCTATTGAAAGTAACTCGTTCTTTGAAGCTGTCGATAAGATTTTTTCCAGTAACTGCATTACCCGGATAAATAATAATCTGCCATTGAAATTTTAATTCTATCATACAGTTAATGCACCGAACCAAATCTAATGTCGTGCATTACGACGGTGCCCGGACGAACCGAGGGGATTAAAAGCCGTACTTTTAGTGATTACATAAAAAAATCTACCTTCCTTTTGCATCGCGAAAAATTAATTAATATCGTTTTACATAATTGAAAGCCTGCAGGATCGCATGTGAAATTAAGACGAATTTCCTTTTCTAAAATAATAAAATTCAAATATGAAGTTTGCTTAAAGAGATATAAAAGTGGCAGGAAATATAATTGAAAGGGTTTAAATGAAACGCGTTACATTTAAGTATGTATAAAATCAGTTTTGGCTTTGAGAGAACAATTGAAAAGTTCGAAAGAGGAGACAGTGAGAAATATTCTCGAACGTGAGTCACACAACTTCGTCTACATTTACGTGGCATCACTATCCATTTCAAAGTCGAAATTTACATGAACGCGATTCATTCCTGCCTTCAAATAACCGGGTTTTAGATGAACTTTCATCACGGTAACTTTTAATCCCGCGAAAGTCAATATCCACTACTTTGTACTTTGACTCGGCTAGAACGTGTTCACTGCTAAATGAGTTCATCTGTTAAATCTCATGTGATCTTTCATTACTCTTATTAACCATGTGTAATACAGTTACATGGTAATTTTGAAAATTATGCAAGAACTTCCGAACGGCTGCCGTACGATACCGCAGTGGAAACTGTCGTTCAGCGTCAGACGCATAACGAGGTTCGGTCGAATTGGCAGAAAAAATTGAAACGATTAAAGTTAATTAAGCACTGGGGATTAGCGTGAATTTATCAGTGGTCCCACGGGGGGTGTCGATGACTGGCGAATGAATTTCCGTACGAGGAGGGGGAGGGGGAGTAGGCTCGCGGTCTCGTCTACCGCGCGTACCGTCGCAAAAAATCTATTCGCCGGGACAAAAAATATTTACCAACAGCTCCGGGGTTGGCACGGGGGCATGGCTTGCATCCAATAACCGTTTCGCAAGGGATCCCGACCTGGGAGATAGAGAGAGAGAACGCTGGACAGGCCGGGGCTCAGTTTTCAACTCGACGCTGTATAACAGCACATATCCATTTACTGCTTCAGAGGATTGTTTATAGCGTGCGTGTCATAGGTCAACGGTTCTGCGAGCTCGAAAGGACCACACGCTTCCGTCCACTATTTATACGTGCCACGGTACAATGCGATGTTTCTCAGGCACCTAACGAGCCCGAGCGATCGAGACGTGCGCGAACTGATCAAAATCATCACGAATTTCTTAGAGTCTCACCCGATATCTTCATCAGCGCCGACAGTTGCGGGCCTTAAGCGAGGCGTTTAAGCGTGCGATCCGCGAATCGGCCGACGAGTGGAAATCCCTCATTGAAAAGCGTACGATAAACACGGTGCGGGAGGCTTGAAAAAAAAAAAACGAAGATAATGAAAGTCGTGCGAATCTCGGAGTAATGCGAAAGAACGCGCGATAATACCCGCGCCACGGTGTGCCGGGAACGCGTTGTTAACTTACACGAGCGTCGGCTAACGTGCAATTTTGCTACGTTCGCGAAGAAATTGTTGCCGCGTGATCATCGTTAGCAACCAGCACTTGCCGGTAGCGGATTGATCGTTCTATCAAACTGCGGCCCGAACCGGACGTACACGCATACCAAATTGGCCAAATTTTCCCGCCAACTTTTTCCACCGAGCCATCCCGCTCGGACTCTCCCCTACGCTCGGTCGGTGCACGCGAAGCGCAACGAGAATTCACTATGGGAAACCATCGATCCTTCAATTTATTATCTGATACGTTGCGACTGATACGAAATAATTGTAATATATTGCTACGGCTAGACGTAGAGCATCGATACTAAAATTGTTACGTGATTTTAAGCAACACTTAGCGGTCTGGTAATTATAACATTGCGCCGTCGGCTCGTTACGTTGATTTTAATTATTATCGTCCGTTTAAGTGGATAACGGAGTTCGTGATAGAGCATTAACGTTTGTAAACGCGTTAAAACACTTTTCGCAAACGGTAATAATTGAAACAGATAATGTTATTGTATAAGAGGAAACCATCAATTCTAATTACAAGCTAATTAACTGTCGGTCGTTGTGTCTATATTATCACAATTTACCAGAGCGCATTAAATATACCATTTCTATGGGCAACAATTATAGAATCAAAATACAGCGCGAGTTAAAACGTTTAAATAATATCGCGACCGTCCGTGGAAGCGGATTCGTGTTGTATAAATCATCGTTATTTCTGTCGAACTACTGAAAACATCGCAGCGGTGAGAAACGAAGATTCCAAGTGCTCAGAGAGATATTCGACGTAGCCGAGTGGTTCGCGGCGATCGATTCGAAATTTAATTTGCGGCTGGTGGAAAAAGTGCGCCATTAGATATCGTGTATCGCGGAGCGCGCGTACTCGGCCCTCCGATAAGGAATTTATAATATCGTCTCATCGATATTATCGGCCCGCTTGTTGCCGATCGGTAAATACCCGTTTAAATATTGTCGTGTAAAGATGAGAGCGAGCGCGGAAAGCGTGCAAAGTGGGGGGAGGGGAGGCTAAATGAATTGCCGTCGAGTGCCGGAGGCTGAGAGAACGGGTTATTCGCGCGATGGCGGGGGTATCCGAAGAATCGGATAATATATCGTAAAAGCGAAGATCTGCGTACTCTCTCTCTCTCTTTCTCTCTTTCTCTCTCTCTCTATGCGCAATCCTTCGAGCTGCGAGTCCTAGGACAGTTTCGTCGAGCGTGCACGCGCTCCCTAGGATCGATACGCGTCATAAACGTGAACCGAACGATCGGTCCGCGTCACGTCTTCATCTACGGTCGACCTCAACTGCTGACCTTGATTAACCCTTTACGAAGCCGGGAACGATTCTCGGAACGATCGCGGAGCCCGGCGTAGGGCACGTAAGCGAGGTGGTACCGGAGCCGCTTGCAAATGACTGAATCCCCATAAATCAGCGGCATAAATCGATGGCTCGACTCACGGGGGCCCATTAACCAAGTGCGGTAATAAAGCTGTATCGGTAACGTTATTGGTGTCCTCTTAATAACGACCAATTCGAGCTGAATAACAGAGGGCAGTTTGAATTATGGGTGCAAACTCCGGCTCCACCCCTTTCGCGCCTCGGCTCTTCACGCGTGCCCGAGATACCCCGTTCCCGTCGTGGACACAATTATCATTTTTTTTATTCCCTCTACTTTCCGGTAGGTAGTCTTCCTGGCTTCGGAGAACTTTTTACAAATTGCAAGTGTCGAGTCGTTTGATAAATCTGCATATTTTATATTTTGCTTGTACTCGGTTTTAAAAAGAAAATTCCACGAACAATTCACTTCGGTACTTAAACGTTAAGCAGGGCACGTCGTTCTATTTCTCCCTAGAAACGAGCACCGATGCTGAATGAGGAAAAGAGGTGAAACAAAGGAAACGGGGGAAAAAAGAAAAACGGTATCGGATACGTCCGACGAATGTTCTTTCCGTACGTGGCTCTCGGATATAATAATAATATCGGCGAGAGGGATACGGAACGGGTGTAGAGGAGGGGGGGGGGGGATATAGTCGTCACGACGGATCACGTCGAAGTCGTGATCTTCTGCGGCGCGGCGGCCAGAGAGATCGCGCTTGTGATCAGTTCGTGAGGGAGCCGAACGAACGAGCAGATCCTCGGCAACGGCAACCTCTACAGAAAGTTCTGGTGCGTGCAATGCGAAACGTGACAGAACCCACTCGCCCTTCGCCCGTCCCTTCTTAACAATACCCTCGTACTCTGCCCGTCGTCCCCTCTTCATCTCCCGGGCTCAACCGTCCTCCTTCTTATCCGTGTTTATGGTCCACCGTTCTCTCTTCCCTGTGTTCACTCTTTATTCATCTCGCAGTGTATCATAGTAGGTCGAAGTTATTGAACAATGTCGGAGCATAGAATTATAGGAAATGATGGAATTACAGAATTTTCTGCGAAACTCTTCTCATTTATATTTGAATATTTTATTGTAGGCTTTGTCCGTTAAAGCCTAGGGCCTAGGAGAGATCGTATGCAGCGTCGTACCTGCTCTCCCCCTTTGCCCCGCGTAGGGTCGTAGGTTTTTGCAATCGCGAGGAACCGTTTCGCGACGACATATAAATACACGCGAATATAGAAAGACAGAAGAGTCGGTAATAAGTGCGCATTCAGTACGTGTCAGCGAGACGAGATCTAATAAAGAAAAGGTGGATCGATCATAACCAGTGTTAATAAGTGAACTATCCTGACTCATTTTCCATAAATTATACATTTCAAGACACTTGCGTCCTACATTATATACAATTTTAAAATGTTCGACTGATTTTCGATTCGAGAGACTTGGGTCTGTCCAATGCACACTAACACTAGGACGCTTACGATGACGGTGACCTCGGTATCTCGACTCGTGATCCTGATCCTGATCACGATCACGCACGTACACGCCGAACCGCCCACCACGTGGCCCCTCTGTTCCCTCTGACAACGAGCACGGGTGCCTCGTTCACCGCGACTTTTGCCCACTACGCATCACCCATCGTCAATGCCTGAAAACCCATTGCGATTCCTTTCTAATCAACCAGGAACATATTATGTATCATATTTCCATCGACCGTGGCACTCAGCTCGGTTCAGACAATGAAGCTTATATCCCAGTTGAACTGGATTACTGGTCTTGGGTATAGATTGTTAATCTCGAAGAAGCGCTGCAACGTTCGGTAAAGGGTTCTCGCGTCGTGGCCCGTTCCTTTGTTTACCCGCGTATGAATTACGAGGCGTTGCATAAATCACTGAATAATACCTGACAAATCCAGCGGCGATAAATAACGGAACGGCCGTAGCTAGAGTAAAGCTACCGGCGTGGTCCACCGTGAACTCTGTCAGTCCGCGCGTCGCACCGGTTAAATATCTCCGACGCGTATTCGTTTACGCGCCATTTGTCCGCCGATTTACAACTGGCCACCGTCGGAGAAGGAATCGCGTCAACGGAGAGTTTCAACGGAGATCCGCGCCCCTTCAGGTGAATTTAGACTTTGTACTCTACGGAGTGAAAGGCGACCTGGGCCAACAATCAGGCGTCAGTTTCCACCGTTGATGAATCGAGTATTCATAGAGAAATGGCAGTGACGAGTCACGTTTAATTAATCGCCGCTCCGAAAATAATGTCTCTCCCACGGAGAAATGGGCAACGATTTGCTTTATTCCGAAGCCACGTCTGGAACCCATTACTCGTTTGAAAAAGTATCGGTGCTCCATAGAAATTTGCATGCGGAATGCATTAGTTATCAGCGATTTGATTTCCGCGGTGAAATAATCAAGAAATTCGTTAAGGAACCGTGTCGTTGTACAAATTGCTCGAAACGGTTTGGCCGCAGAACAACGGTACGTACATCGAATCATCGAGCACGTCCCACGCTTCCTTTCTTCTCAGATTGCGTTATCCATCTTCCCGCGCCGAGTCTCCCGGCCCATACGCACTTGCGTGAGGTCGCATGAGAATGACGCACAGCCTCGTTGCTAGAAAATGCTTCCGTACGTTCTTCAAACGTCGTGCTTACGAACCGCGTTGAAGATCATTATGTAAAACATCTCGTGTATTTTTTGTACGCGCAATTTATCGCGATTCCGATTAACGTTCGCCTCTGTCACGAGTGCCTCGTCCCGAGGGTAGCGATCAGATACTCGGCACGTAACAACCCCACGCACGGGCGGCGGTTTAATAACACAAGCGCGGAATATTCGTGTAAAGGCGCTTGGCACAATGCGCATCGACAGGGAAGAGAAGTCGATGGTTATAGGGCGTACAAGATCATCGCGTGGAGATCTCGACACGCCCGGAGTTCACGCTCCGGCCGGTCGGGGTCATTGGGCAGCCTGCTCGACAACAAATCATGGCTAATGATCTACCCGTACCTCTGCAGTTACCGTGCCTTATACATATACCTTCTATGAGGCCGAGGAGGCGCATCCACCGTGGCCGACGGGGTCCAGCATCCCTCCTGTTAGTCATCGCCAGCCGCGGCCAGCCTATGACAAAGCAAAAGTCGTCCACTCCCACGGACGTTGCCTTCTCTCTCTCTCGTTTCTCGTTACGTACTTATAATTACGACCGACGTACGCTTTTCAGCTGCCTTGAACAATCGCGCGGAGACTGCGTTACCACCCCTGTGGCTGCGTACGATCCTCGTTTAAATAGCCTGTGTATCCGTAAAATACAATTCCGCGTCCATCCGCGAACACATGGAAACGTCGTATTTCGGTGTGCAGGTCAGATGCACCTTCACATATTAATGGATTCCCCGGGCAGGTGTGCATTGCGTGCGAATCATTCCCTATGCCAGATGATTGATTCGGTCCCCGATCTTTTTCATTCTGACGGATACGTAATTCATTAGCCGCACTTGCTAACCGCGCTAATGGCCGAGGGTTATTTAATGTTTCTTGATGGTTCACCGTGATTTTGTTAGGCGCGAGGATACTGGCCGCCTTCTAAGGATCGGTTAGTGCCAGGAAAATTTATAGTTAGAAGATATACGACTGATAGATGTATTATTAGAAATATTTGGTTTTCGGCTTCCGAGAATTCGTAAACAGAATTCCTGCTTTTTCTCTAATTCTCATAACAGATTATGGCTCTGATCTTCTGTGCGACGTTTTCTTTCATATAAAGTTTATAAATCGATTTTCGAATAAGTATTGCCAATACTTTTGCGGACTGGATTTGCACGGTGGTTCACTTGGCTCTCGTCGTTCTCTTTGTCGTCTTTCTCTTCTTCTTCGAAGTCGTGCCGTTTGCATCCACGGTGGTTGGGTATCAGCGAACGAGTGTGTGCGTCTGTTTGTTGCCCCCGGGATGGCAGGATGCGCGTTGGAACGAACTGGACGAGGTCATCCTACGTTCGTAATTATTGCCTGGTACCCCGCGCCGCCCCCGCGTTGTCGCTCGCCCCTTATACCTCGGCTGCTTAATTAGGTGTCTCGTGAAAATTTACTGTCGATCGCGAACAGGGAGACGACGCTGCGTCGTCGTCGTCGTCGTTGCGTCAGGAAACCAGTCGGAATTGTATTCAGATGAGGGATCGAAGATTTAATGCGTACTCGCGTTATTTTATCAGCCGCGAGCGGCCAGCGCCGTTCCCGGAGGTCTTACTTCCAATAGAATGCAACGGTTCGTTGATATCAGCGTCATGAAAATTAATCTCATCTCGCGCGTCGTGTCTCTCGAAAATTTGAAAATGCATTATCAATCGTCGAGACAATTGTGTGAAAAATAAATCCTGTTGATTAAAACTTTATGAGATTCGACAAAGTCTTGAGACATTTATGTCATTTACTATTCCAATTATATATCAATGGTCTTGCTGTCAGTCTGTGAGTACGTAAGTCGAGGTAAACACGCGAGTACCTACGCGGTCGTCCTCGGGGGTCAAGAGAGTTCAAACGGAGAGCTGTACGCGGATGTCTAAAGGTTCGCGCTGCTCCAGCTCCGTTGGGAGATCGGCGGTGTTCTCAGGAAAACAGATCACGGGGGAATCGATGGTGTTTTCGATTGATGGCGACCAGCGCGCACGGCTTCTCCGGTTGTAGCGGACAAGCGAAAAATCCTCGCTTCGGCATCGCTAAAGAGGAGAGCAGAGAGAAGAGGACACGTACACTACCCTTCATAAGTATCCGATTTTCCAATAATAATTGATGACGGTGAAAAACCCGATCAGATCTCGTCAGAAGTACGCTTCCACGTGATTCATTGGCATTGACATATAGAAGTAAGAATGTACAATGCGTGCTATGAATTGAATTAATTAAACGTCATGCATTATAATTGCATCGATGATTCCTGTTCGGCGTAGATTAAAATACAATCGAAATATGAGGAAACCGATTTCGACTTCATGCAATTAATTTGATTTCTCTCTACGATCACGTTCGACACGGAAGAAATCGTTGACGCGCGTTCACTTTTGGCAGTCACTGTATTCCGAACGTTCGCCTGATACGAGGGTAGAGAGAATCGATGCGATGGAACAGAGCGGCGGTGGAACCACTTAATCGGGAATTTCGCATCGCGTCTCTCCGATCCGAGATATCGGATCGGCAGCCTGGTCGAGAGAGGTTACGACAGGTCATGGTGACGCTCGAGCGATTCCCTCCCACGCGGGCACGCCGCGTCCATGTTGGAGGAGCGAACGGAATCGAAAAATCGCCGCGTGCACCGTTAATCGCGCCCCACGAGGAGATCCGTGCCCGTAGCCCGTAGGCCCGTATCCGTACCTGGTCACGCGTGTACTTACGCGTGCACGCGTGGGTGATGGAAACGTACGACCGCCGGATGGATAAATAATGCCCTTTGTTTCGCCGATGAACGCTCCTCTCGAAGCCCCCGACGCGGAGTTCGAGTAATTCTGCCAATTAGATTTGCGACAATTTATGTGTCTGTCCCTCAATCGTCAATTTCATTATTCCATTTTCACTTCTTTTCATCCGCTCTCTCGCACTGGAAGCATGTCACGGGTTTCAAGATAAGTTCGTCAATAATAGCCAGGCACTTGTAGAGTCCATTTAAATTTCGTTGCCGTGAGCTGAAAAGTGTTTCACACACACAGGGATCCTCTCGAAGCAATATTTTAGAATAGTGTCAATATTATCTAATGCTTTTACGGTTGAGTATCTTTATTTATCTTTGTAGAGCAAAGTCCTTCCATTAATTTATAAATGTTTAATCCCCGAAAAAGGATGCGTCACCCGTGCGGCGATCGATTTCTTAGCCGAAAGATTTTCAGATTTAAATAGACCTCCGCTGTAACTATTTAACCATTGTAAATATTCAAAAGGTTCGTGCGCGTGGCCGCCGACCGGTTCATTTCCATTTTATTGAATAAAATTGTTTTCGTTGCTCGATATTGAAATATTGATAAGCCTCCACTTTCTGTCAATAGGACGCTCGAAATATCGAGCGGCACGATTTCGGACGGGGCCAGACAGACACTATACGTATAATCTCGTGTAAACTATCGTACGTGCACGCGCATACGCGTGCGCCTCCAGTTTAATAAATACAGTCGTCGTGCTCGCTTACTAAAGCAATAAGTAAATCTATTCAAATCTACGGTTCCGCGAGAACGACACATCCTGAATGCCAAAAAAAAAATGATATTTCTTTTTGCGCACGAGAATATTTATTTCATACAGTTTGGAAATCTGCAAAACTGATCATTCATTGATTTCGTTTTATGTATTTGCGGCTGGTAAACGCGAAACGCATTTATTTATTTTAATCATTATATTTTCCCCCGTCGTTGCTGTTCCAACGGCGAGAAACGCGCCGCGGGGCTCGCTCCGTTTCATTTGAATATTTATTCACGCGCCTCCGGCTCCGGCAGCGGCACAAACGTGATTCGGCATCTTTGTTCTTGGCTCGCAGCAACCAGCTACGGAATCTTCGCGCGGTTTCCGCGTAATTAGATCGAGAACATCTAGCTGCCGCGATTTCGAAAGGTTGCGAGCATCCATCAGCCGGCGAAACTCCGAGGCGAGCACCGGTGTGGCAAGCACGGAAAACAATGACGCTATACGTTAACTTGAGTTATACGCATATTTATCGTTGCTGTTCCAACGGCGAGAAACGCGCCGCGGGGCTCGCTCCGTTTCATTTGAATATTTATTCACGCGCCTCCGGCTCCGGCAGCGGCACAAACGTGATTCGGCATCTTTGTTCTTGGCTCGCAGCAACCAGCTACGGAATCTTCGCGCGGTTTCCGCGTAATTAGATCGAGAACATCTAGCTGCCGCGATTTCGAAAGGTTGCGAGCATCCATCAGCCGGCGAAACTCCGAGGCGAGCACCGGTGTGGCAAGCACGGAAAACAATGACGCTATACGTTAACTTGAGTTATACGCATATTTGTACATGCGAATTAAAGACATCAGTTTTTTGCGAGACTATTTCGTGGTTTCGATTGAATATATATAAGAAATGAAATGTTTAATTAATGAGATCGACACATACATATAAATTCCTTCAATTTTGTTAATAATATTGTATTTATTATGAAAAGCTTCGTGTTTGATAAAAGATAATTATCTGAAGGAAATTGAGAAATAGCTAGTCGAGAACGTTTGAGAGTATAAGCAGCGGAGGCTTCCCGTTATCGATGCACGAGGCGGCTATGGAATCCGGCACGCGGCCCGAGAGGATAGGATAGAGAGCTCCGAGGCGGATGTTCGTATACGCAAGACGGCTCTCCTATATTTTCACCGGGTCCGGCCAAGCGAATTTACGTTACTACCGTTCGCCAATCGGCAATAAAAAGGAGCGCGATGCGTAATGGAGCCCGTGGTATAACGGATACACGAGGAAAGGTCAGGGGTTCGCTCGCATTTCAAGACCGAAGCGAACGGAACGTTGCCAGCCTGGTGCGTACGATCCCGCCGAGGAATTAATATTCCTGGATATTTACGGTTCCATTACGTAACCGTACGCTCGGCTGACTCGGCTCGGACGCTAACCGATTTATCACGTAGTGATACAAATTTCTATGCGTGCCTACGGCAAGTATATTGCCGTCGTGATTAATCGCCTCCTTACGATTGTAAATTCAATATTAGCAAATTTGACATTGTGAAAATTCTGCAAATATACAATAATTGCTATTTTTCTTAATTCATCTCGTTGAATTATTTTTCAAAAGTTTCCCACTGGTAAGGACCCTTAAACATGCACGCTCGTTAGACGTACTTTGATGCAGCATAACGCACGGCACGACTCGGCGATGTTTTCTGCGCACGTTATTAAATAAGAATTTTTCCATCGGTCCCTTGGGAAGATTCGAGCGGATGGAGCGAGATTGCTCCGCAATAAAGATGTATCGGCGGTGCACGCGATACGGCCGCATCACGGGCCTCGGATCGTTCGGTCCGGGTGTTTAAATCGTAGATCTGATTTATAAGTTCATCGAGAGACGATCTCGTTGCATGCTCGGGACCTTTGCTGCTTGTTGCTCGAGATACGGCGCTCGTTATCCGGGCGAGCGGCGTAAAAACGGGGAAAATTTATACCCACACCGATGCACGTGACTAAACGTTCAGGGTTGAGACGATTTAAAGCCGTTTAAAGCCGAGCCGGACTTACGTATTCACACGGTTTTTCGCGTCGTCTCTTTCTCTGAATTTCTGTCGATCCGAGTGCGACGTCATAACGAATAATACTAATTATTTGGATATTTGATAAATCGATTATGAATCGCGTTTGCTACGAACTTATCTCTGCAATCAATCGCCAGGAGCGACCGATACTGAATACTGAATCGCAGTAACTTGGCGTGTGATTTCGTGCTAAACGTACCGCGAAACACCGCAAAAGCGGAGGTGTTAACCGCTACGCCGCGTACATAATGAACCATTACGGCAACAGAAATAAAAAGAAAGAAAACGTAACTGGACAGAGAGAGAGAGGATGTGGAGGACGCTGATATAAGAGATCGCGCGGGGAGAGGTAAAGGAAAAAAAGAGTGGAGAGTCTCGGGCCTGGAGATCAAGAGAGCAGGGAGGAAGACGGGAGGTACGTACCGCGAGAAGAGAAGACAGAAGATAGGAACGAGATCGCGGGGGACGGCGAACGAGGGGACCGGTGGGGTGACGGGGGGAATCGGAGCGGGCAGACGAGCGGGCAGGTACCCCGTTTTGCTCGCGATACGCGCTCTCGATGGGACCCAGGGCCTCCTCGCCGCGGGTTCTTCGGCTCACGCGGGACCGCTGATCTGTGACCCGGATCCTCCCTACCTCGGCAACCCCGGCTACGGGTTTCACTTTGACTCAGGCGAAGTCCACGGACACGACGCACACATACCCTCGGCCGTGCCGGAATCTTCGCGGAACGGTACGAAACAGTGGCTCGCAATGAAATATCGTCCACCCCTACCGAACTGTTCACGGATCTAATTCACTTGATCATCGGATCGACATTTTTTATGGATTTATACGAAATCCGAAATTAAGCCAATTCAGGATTTGTATTTACTATAGCGTTTTGACGTCGCCAAACAATTGGCGAATGTTCACGGAGTTATTCGAATTAGTTACGGAGCTTGGATAATGTATACGGCTCTGGCCGTGAGTATACGATTTTGCGCAAGTTTCCCCTATGCATGAATATATTCACGAACAGAGGAGAACGGAGGAGGGCTCGCCGGTAGTGGGAGGGAAGATGAGAACGGAGCGGCGTGCACGCCGCCGCACGCATCATCCGTAAAAAAGCATCCTCGGCTCTTCCTCACGAGCGTGGTGGGGAATTTTTTACCGAATACGTAATTCTACGGTCAGGGTTCAGCCAATAATCTGGTTCATTCCAGGGGAACGTAGAGTACACCGTGGAGAGAAGAGATCCTTCGGCGTGGCGTGCACTATCGAGCTGGAATCTCTGTCTTCCTCCTCCTACCATCGCATCGGTCTCCTTTTCGTGATGCTGCCCCTTTCCTTCTTCACCCTTTTTTTACCATCCTCCCTTTCTCCGTAAGCGGCAATCTATGCCTTCCAGGCGTCCGCCAAGATATCTACGTACACTACCGTCCATAAGTATTTAGTCATTTACCACTTCGTCATCACCAAGTCGGTCATCGAACTAAAACCGTCTGCGAAAACGTCAGATAGAATTAAATTAATTTTTACTCGAGCCTCTTAATAATTCTTGTTTATTTACTAGAATCCTACTTGATCGTGCGAGACAATTTCTGAGAGATCGAACGGTGCATAAGATCGCTTTAATGATCTGTTATATTGCTCTCGATTAAATTAATTAGTGTAGAAAATCGAGCGAAATCCCTCGGTATTTCATCCATTCCTTTCATCGCTCTCGCCGTATGCTTAATCAAGCTATCAAGCCGCGAATCGACGATTTCCAAAGAGGTTAAATAGCGAGCTCCTCGATTTTCCCTCTCGCCATTCTTCTCTTATTTCCTTTAATCACCGCGGAATGCAATTCTGTGAATTCATCTTCATTAGCTTATTGCCAAAGCTTATTGCTCTTAATTTTCAACCTTCGACCTCGCAATTGCAATAACACGAAGGAATAACTTTCCCAGCGTAGAACTTCTTATCGTGTCTTTTTTTTTTAATGCAAATGAGCAGACGTTTATCGAGTACCATCGATGGCACTTCCTCATTTTCTTGCGATCGAGTACCGTAGGATCATTTTCTTGTTCGTAGCCGAAAAAAATCGAATAAACCGAAACGAGGCGCAGAGGCACTGGTAACGTTCCCGCTTCCGGTATCTTCTTTCGCTTCAATCTGTTCGGCCCGCAATTAAAACGAGGCTTTCCCCATCTATCTTCCCCGGTCTGGCTCGCATGTTCGCCTCTCCTTCCACCTGGTACGCTTAATCGAGCGAGCAAGCTCAAATCACCGATTTCTGTGCGGTGCAACATCCGCGTAATTGCGAATACTCGGTGCGCGCATAATTGCCCGCTCGCTCCTCGATCTTCCACCGCCTTTCCTCTCTTTCTCTTCTCTATTCTACTCCGTAATCGTGTAAGTACAGTCCAAAGGAAACGTCTTATCCATTTCCTTCCAAAAATCCCTTATCTCATACATAGAATCCAAGTTCGAGATAAAATCATCGATAATTCATGTAACGTTTCATGCGATGAACATAATTCTACGCTAATTATCGTTGCATTTAATTTCCATTCGGAAATAAAATAGACAAAAATTAATGGAAATCACGCACGATCCTCTGCTGTCTAAGTCGGAGCACGGTAGACTTTTGAGAGGACTGTACGCACGTAAGTAAGTACGTAGGTACGCGCGAAAGGAGGATGCAGCACACGTGGTGCAATACTGCAAAGGAACGGCTCCGGCGCGTTCACGCAGGATAACTTCGCATCCTTTTCTTGCCGCTGCTCGCGGACCGCTTTTCGCGCCGTCACGACCTCGTTTCGATTGCTGTTCTCGCGATCCGGATCGTTAGCGATTTTTACGATCCGCCGCTGAATCGATATAGTCGATTTTCTACGAGTTCCACGGACGCGCATCCTCCACGGAATCCTCCACTTTATCTCCAGGCATTGAATAAATATCCAAATCCGTTCGGGGCTATTGTTGCAATATTTTATCCATTATATCCAGTAGGATTTCTATTATTTATAATACTTTCGATGTTCATACTGGATTTCACATCGGAATCGTATCTGCGAAATATGAAAGGAGAACAAAGAACTGCTGCACTTTCGACCTGTAATTGCTGACGATCTAATAACATTTTGGAAATTCTACGGACAAAGTACAGACGTAACATCAGTGGCGCGTATTAATTCCATGGAATGATCATTTTCTTGAAATTTGAGTGGAGCAAAGAAACTGGCGGTTGTAAAGGAAACGGCGGCGGGGGAGAGGCGGGGGAGACCAGAAGTCGGGAGTTAATCCATGTAAATCTAAATTAAGTCCCGCGAGCGCTCGTGCACCGCCGCTAGGATAATTAGCTTCCCCGCGAATCCGACTATTTAATCTGTGCGCCGCGATCCGCGCAGAGTCGCCGCAGGATTTGACCATACCGAACTTGTCCCATCTTTTCCGTTTCATTATACGCGTTACCAGCCGCTCCGCGCAGGGGTCCTCGGAACTTGTTTAAAAGAAAGAGAACTTAAATACATTTTCGTCACCGCAGGGCTAAGAAGCGTCCTATTTATTTTAGTATAATTGAAATTCTATTAGCCTGGAGAATTTGATGTAATTGAGTTCCTAAAGAAATCCTAATCCCGTTTAATCGACGTTCATTAGTGGGTACAATTTCGGATGATTATGGGCAATCTTATAATTATCAGTCGCTATCAGTGAATTTTCTATGAATGCGGGGGATGGAGTTCTGACGTAAAGATTTAAGAAACAATGTGAAACGGTCGGAGGAAAAGTGACGAGAACGCTTCCGGCTGATTGGAAAGTATATTAACTCGGAGACGTAATTCCTTGGGAGCATCAAAGCACGGCGATATTTTACCGTTCGCCGAGCCCACCGCCCACTTCCAGCTCGGAGCGAGGCGAGGCGAAGTTTAGGGTAGAGGTACGTCACGAAAAATCGGTCGACTCACGACAGAGGGGTGAAGGTGAGGCCTACATAGACCCCGGGGTCGATAGCCTGCAGCAGCGCGGCGGCGGAGTGACTAAGAGGATTCTAGTGGAACGTACAGTGGCTTAAGAAAGTATTCCTTATCGCTGAAACCACTTTTATTGCTTGTACATCAGTCACAATCGAGTTCAACACTGTTCCAATTACGTAAAACACGATTGAATATAAAATACGTGTTTTCTGTTACATATTTCATAAATCACATTAATATGCATTACACATAAACTGATTTAACGTCTGTCAATAAATAAGACATAATTACGTATCGTCGTAATTCAGATTGGATTTCTTCAACTGCTTCCGCAGCCTCGTTACTGATAAACTTCCCGGCCAATTGTAGTTATAATATTTATACGGCCAGAAGTTTGTTATGGCAAGTTGTTGGAATACTTTCGCGAGCTACTGTAAACGGGCGAGAGAAGAGGAGCCCGGGGGAGGACCGGAGAAGGAAGCGGGAGGATGGAAGCGAGGGTGAGATCGCAGAAAACGGGGGAGGCACGAACGACGGCGACGGTCAGACACTGGCCCGGTTATAAATGAGGAAAGCAATTTCCAAGTTGGCGACTTGACGAGCTCCGAGGCCCATGCTCGTGCTACTCGATGCGGAAAGAGGAACGTTAAAGAAGGTGACGGAGGGTAGAGGGGGGAGGCGGCGGTCGGGGGAAGAAGGGTGGTCCTGGGTGCAAGGTGCCGAGAGACCGATGCGATGGCGGGTGGAACACTCAGGGAGGGATGACTAGACGAGGTAGGCAATATGGCGGGCGATTAATGGCTTTAGTTGCAGGCCGTGTCCTTTCGGGAACGCGTCATTCTCTCCCAGCCTGTCCCCCGAGGGACCGTCTTGCTCACGTCTATCCGAAAGTTACTCGACTCGTAACTGAACCATGTATTATACTGTACATATATTCCATGCAATTATACGTATGAAATGTTTCAGATAACGATTGATACAATAATTCACGCGATCTAAAGATAATTACACTTGGTATTGAATAGAAACTTGGAGACCGTTCTATGAACGATCAGAATCGTTTCGGATGGAACACAGTCTCGTAGAAGAGACTGTACCTTGACTAGACTGTCTCCAGACGTTTCTCATTACTACCGGCCAGTTAATAGCGCGAACCGTGATCGTTTGGTTGAATAGTTCCTGAAAGTGGCTCGAAAATTTACTACCCCATTCGATAACGCGCGGTACTACCCGTCGGTGGAAGTTCGCTTTACGGCCTTCGTTTTGCCGGCTTTAATCGCGCTGACGGCAGTTCCTTTTGCATTTCAACGACCGATAACCAGACGAAATTTTAAGACCGCCGCCAGAAATGAAACATCCAAAGGACCGTACGTAGACGTACGTATGTAACCCTCGTAACGATAACGAAAACGATCAGAGTTCCTCTACCTGTTGTGTACGAGTTATAAAGTTTTATTGAAGTCGCGTCCAAGAATCGTCCCGACTGAATCATTTATGCTACCCGCCGAACAAACTGTGCCACCTAAACACAATGGAGTAATTAAAATCGATGCAATTAGAACATTAAAAAATATTTTAGATCTGATATCGAACGAATAAGAATTGTTCGATAGAGCGATTCAAACGTGAGACGTCGAAACTTGTATAAAGCCAGGGTCTGTACGATAAATCTTATCCACGGTGAATCCGGTAGCGAAGTGCCGGTAGCAGAATTTTAATCCGCGCCCATCTTAATCGTGGGTGTGGTGCTCGTAATCAGCTCTTTAATTCCTGTAAAATCAGGGGATAACGAGCAGCTTCGTCCGTTTCCACGTCGTGGCCCCTCGTTCTTCCTCCCTCGCCGCTTTCTTTCCTCGTTCCTCCTTTTGTCGGCTGGCCGGCGGACCCGAACGCCCTAACTCAGCGCCACGTTCACGGATATGGAGGCGATCGTTACGCCGAAAGATCATCAATCACCAACGCGTCGGTTTAACTCGGCTACACGCGAAACGGCCGGAGCCTCCTCCGCCTTCCTTTTTACATTCGGTTACGTGAAAATTAACGAAGACAAAAGGACAGAACGATGGGTCCAAATCAGAAGCAGCGAAATGGAGCATAGGAATTTTTCTAATCATTATTCGCGAGCGTATCGCGGAGTATAGCGATAAGAAAATAAGGTCGTCCAGGCTTCTTTAGGATTAATTTTGAAAAATTCAGGGATGCCTGACAGCGGCGACCAATTAAGGGGTAAATGGAGCGAGGCAGGGAATAGCCCGCAGTGAAAATAACCACGCGACCGCCATCAAGGCAAGTGGTGGAAGGGCTGTTTCAAAGAAAGGCACGAGACGTGATCGGGGCGCAGCGGGGCGAGGCGAGGCGAATGTATATCCATGAGATCCGAGGCCCCGAAGCTTTCAACCATTTCCGGTTATTCCCGTGCGCCGCATACATGCATATGAAGAGGAGGCGACGACGGCGTGTCCTATACGCGATATGACAAAAGACGAAATATGGGTTGGATCATCCAAATGTTTTGGCTCTGTACGTGGCTCTCGTGCCTTTCCACCGCTACCCCCTCTTCGTAATCTCTGCCCGTGCCTTCGTAATAAATATAAAAGTACCCCGGGACAGGGAGAGGACGACGGTGGGATAGCTGATAGTAACGCGGGACTCTGTTGCCTCGTCAGACCGGGGAAAGGGAAGGACAGGGTGCCAGTATATTATTTGGCGGGCCTCCAGCCGGCCGCGAGGCTCACTTCGTGCTTTTCATCTTAGGCATAGATTTCCTCCTCTCGTTTTTTTATTTTTTTTTTTCCTACATTTTTCACGTCTTTTTTTCGTGCATCGAACAAAAGGGGGATGCGCGGTACACTCGGGGCGGGCCAGGTGAGCGGATATCGATGACGGATGCCGTTCTCTCGATTTCTTTTTTTCCCCCGTTCCGCGTATGTACGTTGATTTGACATTTTCGTCCGCGCGCATTGTAGACCGGCGGCTGAAAGGCCTGAATGCTCGGGAATAAAGAGCTCCCGGAGCCGGTGAACGCTCCGGGAAAAAGATGCGGCCACGATTCCGAACTGATACCGCGACCGGCTCTGTCTACACAGACCCGCGGTTCTTTTCGCCGTTTACAGCACCGCAAGACGTTCCGCGCGGTACAGGAAACTCGTACAAAACCGTGCGGCACGCCTGTCTGGATTATTCGAAATGACTCGAAACGTCTCTGTTCCCCGCTGCGTCCTACCGAATACGTGGGAGTCAGGAAATTTGCGCGCAGAAGAGTATCATCGAACAAATGACTGTTGCCGGCGATAGTTGTTCCCATTTGCGAACACGTTAAGATATTTGCATTTGATACGTTTCTGTCAGATAAGCGGGCTGGCTGTGTATATACTTGTCTAGCGGCGTTGTACCGCTTACACACCTCGGAATATATTGTATGTGTACCGGCTCAACGATCTGTACACAGATTTCTCGATTCGATCGTTAATGTACATCACTCGGATAAGGATCAGCAAGGGCATCATAAATATAAACCGGCAAAACCATAACTTATGGCTTATTAAACATGATTTACAGCAACACGGGTACAATGTAAATTAAATAAACTTGGAAGAAAGCGGAATCGACCCGTTCGATCAGTTCTTTCATACGCAACGGTTAAAAAGGATTAGAACCGAGCAGGGCTTACGTTTCCTGGTCCGCAAAAGGCTTGCGCGCGGTTTCTGGAGGACGGATGCGTAACAGGAATGGATAGAGAAGCGGCGCACTCAAGCAGGAGCAGTCGCTACCTACGTGCTCGTATCGGCGAACGCTTAGCACAGAGAGAGAGTGCATAGCCCCGCGTGGGAACTGGAGCACTCTGCATACGGGGAACGGTTGCGACGCTCCACGACCAGCGAACGACTCCGGTGTCCAAAGACGACGGAGACAACGGGCGAACGGAGAGAAGGATCTGGCGCGCTCTGCTGGCGCAGCACGAGGCGCACGGAGATCCTCTCTATAAATCACGGACCGCGAGCAGTTTCTCTCCGTGTTGGAGGCGGAACAATATCCTTTTCTAAGGTCCTCGCTCACTACCGTGCGCCTACCGTATCCTCGCGCACGGTTTCCCTCGCTGATACAATGCCATCCGGCGACGATCTGATTAAATACGCACGGTATCACAGATCTTGACAGCTAATTCTCTTTATCCTTCACTAAAGCTGCTAGTTCTCAACTCTTCAGGATGGAACGATGAAAAATATGAATCAAATTAATTAGCCGTTGTCTGATCTGCGTGAAAACTGTCGGGAATTTCGTTTGATTACGACCATCGGGTCCAGTTAGGTATAATCGTCAGGTTGCTACTATGTGTATACACCGTGAACGCGAATGTCGATAAACGCGACCCGTATCGCTAACGAGACCAACGTCCTGAATCTCGTACTCGGTTCCTTAATTACAAAGGGTACGACTCCAGTTCAGACAGAAAATCATATTATCAATATGCAATTATAAATGCAATACTGTAACGTGATAAATGTCTGGTGGCAAAACTGAAACACACAACGTTATAAAATTCTTAACATATTCTGCCCGTATCAGACGACCAATGTTTATGTATATTGGATTTCTAGTAACGACACGTGCAATATATTAGAAAATGGTCACGCAATTGGAATTTTTTCTTTGCACCCCGGCGCGTATCCAGGCTCATCCTCCTCCCACCCCTAAGTCGGCTATTTTTTTTTATTTTTTTTGTGCACGGCTCGGCGCTCCGCGCCGCCTCGAGCGAGCATTATTAATGACCGCGGAAACCGCGTCAAAGATCTCACGAGCGTGCGCGCGAGCGTGATCCGTCTGCGTGTACGATACGGATTTTTTTTAGCCGCCACTGCCGCCGCCGCCGCCGCCGCCGCCTGGTGATGAATGGCGGTTAACCGTAGCCGGGAATGTTCTTGTCCCAAGCGCAGAGAGAATCGGCGAGGCGAGAGGGAGATCCGTGGATCAGCTACTAGACGCGCGGTGATTTAACGCGCGCCGAGCCCGCGCGCGTATGACGTGCCATTGTGATTTAGGTGCTTAGATATTAACGGTTCCGATATACGCGAGCCGAATGCTTTTCAGAACCTATATCGCTTTCACGGGGATTTTTCACCGGATACCCAGGTTCCCGTTGATACCAAGAGAAAGACTGCGTAGCAAGCAGTGTCCATCACGCGCTGGACGCAATCTCGTAATTAATGGACGATACGGGATGTCGCGTGGTAGCAAATTTGTTTATTAGAGATGTTGATTAACTGTGCAGGTTTCGTCGTTTCTGCTAAATCCGAGCATTAATGTAACCATCCCAGGTGTACTTTGAATTATTCGGACTCCAAATCGATCACCCTTTTCGATGATTCGTGAACTCGCCTCTTCAGTTCTGATACCATCTGACTCAGCCTCCCCCGGAATGTACAGAATGACACAGTAAATTTCAGCATTCTATTCTTTCGTTTAGTCCGATAGAAGCGAATCTGTTTTCCAACATTGGAAAAAGCGATTTCTTAAGTTGTTTAAACATAACAAGACCTACATATTCCACATATTCCTTTGCCTGGATTTTTGAGCAATAACGCAGCGCTTCCGCGAGCTCTTATAATTCTTCCACGACGCTCGGTAGTAGAGAGATTCCTCAGATAATTCAGTATAACTGCATGTAAAATTTATTTACACGCTCGTTTAATGGAAGACTCTTTTCAGTAGCCGCGTACTCTAAATAAATGAAATTGCAGACAGCAGGTGTGTCGGAATAACTTCACGGCTGAAGTAACGGTGGCAGGGTAACCATCCACGAGAAGGGGATATTAAATGATTCACGGTGATCAAAATTTATTATTGTTCTACGAAAAGTATCATCCCCCGACCCTAACCCTGCAAATCTATCCATCGATTTTATTTTAATCAACAAAATTTAGGCACACGCACGTGACATGTTAATAAAAGCTCGCCGGCCGACTGCTGCCTGTACGTATGTACATATTTAAGATTTTAACATATGTAGGTACATTCGGAACACGGATACATGCACGGGAGAGCACACGGAAGGGTCTGCATATATGCATAAGCGGCGGAGTATGCAGTGCCGCGGCAAATCGTAATGCTGTAATAATGGATGCGCTACCAGCAACAGTTGTCCAACGGCGCGGGGGGACAAAGACGAGAATACATAGCTCCGTCCCGCAAGATTTTTCGTAGACATTTTCCAAAGACCGTTGAATCGATATCAAGCGTACATTTTTTCGTACAAAATCCGTTATTATACAGATTCGATATAATTAGTTGTATTACGACTGCTAGTGCCAAATTCGCCTCGATGGAGCAGACATTACCTCAGATACTTTAAGACCGGCGCTGATAATTTGCAAGCCATTTCGGTATGTCGTAAAGTTGCGACTTACAGCGTAAGTCCACCGTCGTTACGCCGCTCTTATCCCTGTTTTATCTCCCTCGCAACGGGTAACTCTCGACGCTAAGGATCCATTCTGATCCTGGCCCTTGTCCAATGATGATCCCGAACATCCTTTACAGACAACCCTTTTTACATCGATACGTTATCCCCTTCTCTCGCTTCCACCGAACGCTTCATTAAATTATATCCATTTTATTATGTACACTTTATTTATCAAGTCCGCCTATGGAAAATGTTTTCGAAATGATTTGGAAAATGTTTTGTGAGCGTGTGAAGAGCGGGAGATTTCGAAAAGCATAAAAGAGATGCACATCGTTTTATCACGCGTTTTGAAGAACGAGAACAGACGTAAGTACACGTGTAAGTTACAACCGCGGTTTAAAGCTCGCGTCGAGACTCGTTTACGACACCATACCGGCACCGTTGTTCGGTCTGTATTCTGGCAGGAGTGGTGGCATCAGCTTAAAAGCCGATTCACACCTTCCGCGGTTTATTGCCACCATATATCCTTGGGTAACTGTTCATTCATGTTGGCACGCGTATTGAAATACGACGGCATCCCCGCGCCATAACAAGTGTTTCAATTGTATCGTCGTATCAATTTTTCCTGCCAACTCTGTTCGCACGAAATTCGTACAAACCCTCGTTTCATTTTTTATTACGTATTAAACACACACGTTGATCACATGAGAAAATCGTACATTTACAAAACGTCTATTAAGGTCCGAGCGGTGGTCGAATTTCTTGGCACGACAGGTGTGACTGCCTCGAAAATCGTTATCAGCAAAACGTTCGTTCCCGATCGCATGCGATGTTACGATACTATTTCGTCAGGGCACGCGACCGAGTCGCGGCCGTTTATTTGGTTTCGTATTTAGATATATTTGATAAAAGGGGCTTTCGTACCTCTTAATGGATTCTTTAGAGCTGTCGGAGCCGCGGACGCAAGTTCTCCCGTATCACGAAACCGACTAACGTATTTACTTTAGCCACGCGACACGTTTCGCAATCAAAAAATAATTCATAATTTGATTTATAATTCTTATCGCTTTATAGCCTGAATGCACTGGCTTAAACACGACATCGCAACGCTAAGAAAATACTTTTCCCTTTTACATGTACAATGAAAATCAAATGTAAGATCCTAAATGTCTCGGGTTGAAATTCAATGAAAATATTTAAAAACGAAAAAAGATGGTCAGATTCTGTGTTGATAATTTCATTTAATAGGGTTTGAATATACTTTTGTATAACGTTTAAGTATAATTTACAATTATGACGCTGTGTTGATGATTGGCTCCATTGAATCGTTAAAGCTAACTGCGCCTGGCCACGAATTTCTCTATCTACTTAATTAGTACTTTCTGCCAACTGGAACGGCGTGTAATACCTGCCTAACGCTGCACAATTAGGGATTCTAAGAACTGAAACGTAGACAGAAACCGAACTAAGTAGTTGGAACGTGTCAAAGGGTGGCCATCCCTTCCCATGAACTCTCATTACAACGGACAGTAATTACACGTGGTGTTAATTGGTTATATGATATACGAGCCTAACGTGTGGGAAAAGGAGGCCTAAAGTGCTGATCATTAACCACGCGTACGTGTTACCTTACACTCTCGGCTGCCTTCTGTATCTGCGTTCAGCGCAACCTCGACACTCTGATCCTTCTTTTTCACCGCGATGAAAAATGTTCCGCCCTGCAAATTTATTACGGCCGATGCGGTGATCATAAAAATGTACGAAACACACGTGAGTTGATGGTAATTATTTGACGAACGTGTTCGAAATGATTGTAGTATGAAATTAGATCATCCTGCAAGTACTTTGCCATACGCAATTGATTATGATCATTTTCATTAATTCGAAATAATTTTATTACTCCTGAAGTATCCTGAAGGGATAGGATGTAATAAAATTGTATACGATCTTTTTTATAGGTACTAGTAGTACCTACAACTTTTATTTAAAGCATTTTTCGATATTTCGACGAAAAAAAAATTTTCGATTTTTCCGAGATTTTTCCAACGGGTACCCCTTCAGATTTTGCGAAATTTTCGTTTTTTGTCAATAACTCTCAAACCGTTAGAGATACGGGAAAATTGCATCAGACCTTTCTTGTAGAGGACGACGAGATCTACAATTTCCATATAAAAATTCTTCGCTAGCTTCAATAGTTTACGAGTAATTTGCAAAAAACTGTTTTTTCGTTTTTTGCAAATATCTCGGAAACTATTAACGNTCGTCGTCCCCTACAAAATGAGCCTAAATACGTCCCCCTACGTCCATCCGTTCGGGAGTTATTGACAAAAAGCGAAATTTTTTTCCAAAAGTTCGCTGTTTCGAGGCTGGGATGGTCGGATTTTGTCAACATCAATAAAATGCCATATAATCATATGTAACTCATTAAATATCGAAGTTAGAAGAAAAATTCACAGAACCTTTCGTGTAAAGCACGTCAATACCTACAATTTTTATTCGAAACATTTTTCGAAATTTTATCTTTCCGATTACATAACCAAGTGAACATCCGTGATGATTCAGTTACTTTATTATACGTAAGAACCGAATCTTGATGAAGGGGTTGTACACCTCATACGTGTACACGTTCGTTTAGTTATTCGTACCGGTGCTCCCATCGTTCTGTTTCTTGTACTTGCACGAAGCCGGTGGTTCTCGGCCGAGGGCAGTAAAGAACCCGGCCGCCCTCGGAAACATCCCCATAAAGTACATTTTATCTATCGTAAATCGATGCCGCGGCGTATTTCACGGGGCACCGCGCTGTTATACAATGCAGCTCAATTAATGCCAAACTGTTGGCCTGATTTATTTCTTAACTCGGACAACCCGGCCGCGACTCCGCATGATCGCGATAATCGTCGATCCCGTATACGGCGCGTACAGTCTGTCCCGGAACACGCTGCTCCAAATCGTTTACGTACAAGTATAATTTTCTGCGGATTAAAAGTGTCACGGTTTTACAATATCTTTCATATATGTAATAAACCTGTGATTTCTCATCGTACAGTCTATCATACGTTTGCTCAATTCATTTTTCTCTGCACTGTTGTACTTTTTAATAGCAACTCTTATCATAGATTAAGAATCTATCATTTTTTATTAAGATATGATGTATACTATCGTTGATATAATGAAGCGTATGCAAATTTCGAGGGATTGAATGTTTGGTTTTGAGAGAACGGTTCTTATGGTAGCGAGTGTACCGACGCGGCTCGCCATAAGCGCATGGTATGCGGTCTATGCGGTAAACAGATTAAACTGCCGTTTCTGCCACATTAAAATACGCTTCTACACGTGGTAGTACGCTTCTTCGTCCCGGCGTCCCTATCCGTTAAGAGGCCATTGGTTTTCTACACGCGGAAGATTCGCCGCGAAGATATCCTTCGCTCTGACGCGAATAATAGTCGATTGTAATGTCCGGCGTGGCGCGGCGCGGGACGGTTCGGAGGGCGAACGAGCGGAACTAAACTCGGTGCCGCGGCTACCGTCGGTTTGCTACCGTTTTGTTTGCTAAAACTTGTCAACGTGACCGATATACCGATCGGTTTTAGTGCATAAGTCTCGCCGTTTATTGTTTGCTAAACGTTCCGCCTCTGGATTCGATGTATATACATGTTACCACCTGCGTTACACTTTAGCTCGTGTACCGAAAGCTCGGTCGTTTTTATATTTACTGTGTTTTCTAATGTCTGTTGGAGATGTTCGGTCCTCGAGTCGAAGTAAAACTGGAAACGTGCAGAAACTTCCTGGACAATTAAGTAATTGAAGTGTCGATTCTCATCGGACAAGGGAATCGAAACTTCGCCCCGCGCATAATTATTCGCCCGTTGGCCGGTTTAATTATCTAAATTAAATTATCCCCGGGCGCGAGGTTTCTCTGATTAATAATAATTAATTCATTCATTACTATACCGCGTGGAGCACGGGTTTCCAATCCGGTGATATAGCGAATGTGATTCTCCCGTTTACACGTTATATTTACTCTCGATATGAAAAATGTTTACGCTCGCGAGGCGAGCTGCGTGGGAAATCGCGGCCTGCCGGTAATTTCTCCGGCCTGATTCCGATTAAGGATTATCTGCGCAGCATCGCTTTCAACGCTCGCTCGTAAGTCATCCTTTTCAATTTTCAACCAAATATTTATTGAACTTCTGCATACACGCGATTTAATGATCTCCAATGTTTGATCAATAATTAACTACGGATTATTAGAAAGTCGTAATGTGCGAAAATTATGAACAGCGTGTTAAATGTTTATTTCAAACACGTGAAACTTCTGATTCAACCGATTGATAATTGCGCTTGAAGAATTATTTGGAAACGGGTTTCGGCTTAAGATGCGTCCCGAAAGCTCTCCGAATGGCTCAAGGAGATTTGGCCCCTGAAATACGACTTTCGACCGTGATCACGTTTAGAATCTCCCTCCGTACGGATAATGCCAGTCGTTTTGGGTTTCCAGTGAAAATTAAAGAGGGTGACCCGGACGAAAGGGTACGGTTAGTGGAAAGAAAGCGGGAAAGAAGAGAAATGGTTCGGGAAAGGGCGAAGGAGAAGAGAGACGGCGATCACTGGTCTGATTTCACGCTCGGGCTGTTTAGCGATGGACATAGATACGAGACACCTTCTCGAGCGTGCTGCAACAGCGGGATACCAATCCCCCGGTTCGGAGAGATCGCGACCTTCCAAGTCGAGTTTTCTCAAAAAACTGGTTGGGATATCGCACGTAGCAAGAAACGCGACTTGTACATCCTCTAGTATCTAAATTATGTATAATAGGCAGTGATCCTTTTCTCTTCCGCTAGCCGAAGCAGATTGTTCTTTTGTTCGATAAATATATACAAAAAAAACGAAAGGGTCGAGGCACTTTGATCGCGGGAGACGCGTGAGAAAGAGGTCTGACGTACAGTCGAAAGTTTTCCAATTTCTCGTTAACAAGCCTTTGGGAAATTTTGCGATGCGGAGATCCTCACGCGGAGGGTGGAGGGCGTTGGCACAGCGACGATTCACCTTAAGCAGGATTTATAAAAAAATGCATTCGCATCTTCTTGGAGCCGAGCCGTATGACGAGCAGCGTCACGTTTGCGGCAAACGACGCACATGGCACAGCTGGAGTCTCTGCATAGAGAGTCTACGTGCCGTCTATCGTGGCGTATACGTGTCGGATCCTTGCCTCGGCGCTCCCCCTCGCCTGTGCCTCTGTCCTTTGCACCGACCCCCCCTGTCCCCCATAAAGCCACGTAATACTCTTCGTCTTCGGATCCTCGGGAACTGCCGAACGGCCAAATAGGACACGTCCGCGGGCGCGTAGCCCGCAATTGTCGCGGTCGTACCGGGCGTCCAACTGCGTTTGCACGCTCGAGACCATATGCCTGTCACGTATACGAGGCCTTGCACGTTCTCCGTGAGCCTGGACACGCATGTGTGTGTGTTTCTGTCCGTGTAGCTCGCACATGTGCATCGGAACGCGCGAAACCTCGTCAATGTTGCAAACGCACCGATATTTGTAACCGAGCGCGTTGTGAAAAATGTAAATTTCGAGGTACTACCGATCTTCGCGAATCAATAATTTGTCGTCTTTCTTTATTGAACCATCGAATCCGATGATTTTCGTCTTCGTAGAATATTTTATTATTACGCGATTCTTGGAACCAATGATTTTCTCCCTGTTAATTCCGGTATGAGAATTTGTATCTGGTTCCTGAATAACAGAAGCGTCGCTATTCACGCGAATCGGAATCAACAGGAAACTGCAACGACGCTTCTGTCACTATTCAACTCTGAAACCGTGTCTTTTCGGCGGTCGACCGTATCGGATAGTGTGCACCACAGCCCCGCCTCTGTATGCACAGGTGCACACAGGTATACTTGTGTACGTTCATACGTAGAGAGCGTGGTAGACGCAAAGCAGGTAATGTTTACGAGGCGAAGAGGGAAGGACCCTCTCCGCTTCGTGGTTCTTGAACGGGGAGGAACCAGAGTAAAGCAGGGTAGATAACCCTGCATCCTAGCGCTAAGATAACCCGAGTTGACCCGCGGGTCCTCCTTGCTGAATAATTACGGGGAAGCCTCCTGTTCCCATCCTCGTCCCACTAACCATCCTTAACCTTTCCGTTTCTCCTTGATCCCCGTCTCCCTCTCCCTCTGTCTTGCTCTCTCCACGTTCATCGGCTTTGGTCCTTCTCGCCCACTCTGCCCGTTTCGTCCTCTCGATCCCTGTCCTTCTCGCTGGTGCATAGAAGCAGCGGGAGACTTGAACCTGGTGGCTCTTAGCGATGGTATCGACCTGCGGAGAGTCTTTGCCTCCCTCCTGGCCCTCCTCTTTCCAAACCGTCGACCCTCTTACCCACCTCTTCGCCACTTGCCCTATCCGCTCGTCCCCGGCCCCCTCGCCCGTCTCTGCGGCCGTCCGATGCCATCCTCGCCCTCCTTTACAACCTCGCTCGTCTCCCCTTGGGCATTCTAACGCCCGCTACAGGAAGGGTTGCTCCGTGACTGCTCCTTAGGGCCGCAGGATCGAAGACGAAGGAGCACCAGGATCGGATGCTGTTAGCGTTCCTCGGTGTTGGCGCCCGATGCTCTCTCTACTCTCTGCCCCGGCCGGAGACGTGCATACGTAGATGGAAGAGAGCGGAGCCTGGCCGGGCCCGAGCTAGGCCCGACCCGAGTCACGAACACGCACGGATAGAGGATAGATCGTGCACACCGGGCTCGAGCCTCTTGTACCCTACACGCCTCCAGGGGCGGATGGTTTTGCGCTGCGCTCGACCTTTTCTACGTGGATGTAGATTACCGTTTACATAGCCTTTTGTTGCACGCTCTGCCTGCCGTTTCCTTATCTGCTGATTATGGGAATGATTCGTTGCCGGATCCCGGACTCCGAAACCGACCTCCCTCGTTATGCCGTACCTACGTTCTCGCACACAGCCGTTGTATCATTCGAGAATGCTTGTCGTACTTGTATCAAATTAAACTTTTCACCCGAAGACGGCCGATGGTCTTAATGTAAAATGGCATTGGGTCGACGTTTAGCATTTCGTTTGACGTCACGATTACCTGACACTGAATATTGTTCTGTTTCAACGAATGAATAAATAACACGCGTTTAATTAATCGTTAAAACTTCGTCGTGAAACACACGTGGCGTATGCCTATGTTGTCACACATGGAGTACGCGAACATCGGCCTGTCCAACTAACACAGACACGTACGCTGCGGTATGTGCGCGTTAAACCGCTCTACCGCGGAAACGCGTTAAACCGCTCTTCACCCTCTGGGGTACCCCGCGCTCGCATCAACCCTACTCGTGAACTTCCGGTCCTCGACCCTTTCACCCTTTTCATACTCGTGTCCTCTCGCATCCTTCAAATCCGCCCCTCAACCCCTTCGCCGGCGTTCCTCTTATCCTTCCATTAACGGTGTAAGCCCGGGTTCCGTAACGCATCCTTAAAAATCGTCCACGGCATATTTAATGTTTGGACTTTGACGCTCGGTCGTAGTAAACCTGGCGCTGTCCATTAGCGCTTCGTTACACGGGCCTTCTTTTCCCGCCGCGAGACCGTAATGCCTCGTGAATATTCAACCCGTAAAAGTTCAGCAATAACGCGGTTTCACGCCGCGCACCCGTTGCCTGACCATCGCTTCCTGCCGTACGCACGCGATGCTGACAACAGATTCTCCAAGCGTCCATGACACGTCGCGAGCTTTCATCAGATTTCGTCGTTTGATTATGCCAACTGTTTTTCATTCTAAATATTGAGATCCGACGGAACAAAGGTCGGAGAACTGTTTCCATTTTCCACGGGTATCCTCGTAATTCTCGGACCGTGTTGCATCAAAACCGTGCTCTCGCAGTCGGTATGTTAAACGAGTGTTAGCTGCTACCACCTTATAACGACTTTCGCACGGCACAAAAACCGAATCTACATTTCGCTTGAAAAACGGCACGGCTACCGCGTAGCAGTAAGGACGTAGGTGGTCTCGTTGGTTGGATGCTTGCTCAAAGCGAAACAAATCAACAGCCCGGTGTCAGACATCAGTCCCCCGGTGCACACTGTTGCGAGTGAAACAGTCCGCGCGTACACTACTCTCCATAAGTGCCTCGACGCTTTCGAGTATCCGACGATGCCTTTATACGTTTTTACAAAATCAGACTAAATATTTAGATTGATAATTATTAACGAATTGAGCCCAGATTTTATTCCTCGTTTAATTTATACGAAATCAAGTGAAAACTTGGAAAATACTTTAATAGAATCATTTTCAAATATTTCACGATGTATACGTCTACGTGTGTCGACGAACTTTTGTCTGATTTATACGATTTTTTTATTGACCGTGGATGAGTCGAAATACTTGTGGACGATAGTGTACGTGAAGCGATAACCGAAGCGGATTCGGAACGAGCGTATGCATATCCGTATGGAAAGGAGTTCCCGTATCTCACCGGTCAGAGCCACTTAATTGACACGCGGCGCGTCCCTAACACGCGGCGACCTCCCATCCGGTCGCTGCGAACAGAGTCTACTCCGCTCTACCTTTTACCCTCCCGGTGTCTCTCTCCCTCGGCTGCGATCGCTGGTCTCGTTTTCCTCGTTCTTTCTCGTACCTCCGTTACACACGCGGCGAATCACGGATCTCCATCTGTCGCGGTGCATACACACACGGCCCGCCAATTCCTCGTCGCGTTGCGTTGGTCCAATCATGGAAATGGAAATGCGTCCCTACTTTTATCTCCGCGACTGCACGGAGTTAATATCTAATGCCTTTATAAAGTAAAACAATACATTTTTCAATACGAACTAATAACCGATTGCAGTGACCGATACGGTCAAGGGTAGAATGAAATTATTTGCATTTAGCAACGATGAGTTCCAGCGTTACGTTGGAATATATCCTGATAGTGCTCTCACGTATTTTCCCACCTCGATTGCCCGGCAAGGTATGGTTACTATAGGCGAGAAACCGAAAAAATCTGGCTGCCTATAAAGGCAACTTCGACAAAGCGATTTACCTTATAAGCGACAGCACGCGAGCGCGCCTCTTAAGTGCGTACCGTATAACCAGCAGAAAACTGCGGGGTCTACACGCGAATTCTGATTACGTATGCGTAAGAAACTGATTACACACGCCGTGCCTCGGATGGTCTCCGCCGTTTCCCATACCGCTTGTTAACCCGCGACGTTCTCACGAGCACCCCTTTTATTCGATGATCGAAACATCCCTTACCCAAATTTCGTACATTCTTCCTCGTTTGGAGTTCTGTCAGCGAATTGAATGTACGAAATTCTGTAGACTTGTACTTGTTTCGACAGTTTCGACGTCGACGTTATGTTTCTGTATCGTGTATAATTTTTGATTACAGATATTCTCACGGGCCAACAACTGGTGAAAACAAATCGAGCGTATCGGATAATCGGGGGATCGATCCTAGCTATTTACCAGTGACAACCGTGGAACCATCGTCAGCTACGTCCCCCCGGAGATCGATTCACGTCCGCGAGTAGTACCTTTCTCATAGGTAGAGGAACGAGGTGGAGGAGTATCGGTTCGCAATGACGCGGAAGACGCGAATTTCACGTGGCAATTTCACGGTATCGCCAAAGGAGAAAGAGACGAACGCGTTTTGCCTGATCCCCACCGATAGAACAAGATGAAGCGGTGGATGGGAGGAGCGGAGGGATACACGAAGAGCTGACGGTATATATAGGCTTCTTACTTGGCACCGAGGAAAAAGAGGATCACGAATGAAGACGGAGTCGGAGGAGGGGAAGAAGTAGATGAAGAAGAAGAAGAAGAAGAAGAAGGAGACGAGCGGTGGAGCGGGCAGTCAGGTAGGTAGATGGGTAGGTAGGTAGGTAGGTAGGTAGGTAGGTAGGTAGGTAGGCAAGCAAGCGGTCAAACAAGAGGAACTTAGAGGAAACAGGGACGGAGGTATGGGAGGGAAAACGAAGGAGGGGATAGTTTGCTCTGGATTCCAAGCGTGACCCTGTGCTGACCCGGCGAGAACATCTCCGCGCATCTTTCTTTCGCCCTCGCAAACACACGTACACGTACCATTACGTGCGCGCCGCGCGCAACGTTCCCTACCTACACGCGTGCTGCACTTCTCTCTCCATTTGCCCTCTGCAATTATACACCCCCCTGCTACCCCCTGACCGAGCGTAGTTACCACGGGCTATCTTATCTCACACGCTGGACGTAAGTACGGCTACGTACACGTGGCTGGAAGAAATACGCGAACGTGAGTTACATACTCCGCTCTCTGCTCCAGACGCTTGCCCGTTATTTAAATCAGATACGGAAAGAATGATTATTAAATGACGCGTCCAATCGTGAAACCGTCCGCTACCACGACACGTTAATCATTAACGCGGATAATGTAATAATGAACTTTACTTTTGATATTTCGAATAGGCGAATATGCGCGCTATTAGAAAGTCGCGACAACAGTCGAGACAGAGAATAATGTATCGATTAGAGAATTGCAATGACAGGGCTAGACTCGTCATTTGTCAGGACTAAGAAAAAAACTAAGAGAGAAACGCGAAAGGTATCTCGGAGATTCTTAAAGAGGGGTCTATTAATGTCGGCCCGCATTTTTCTTGCCGCCTAATCACAGAGTGTTCTCTATATCTGGCCCGCTTCTGTCGAGTTTTTCCCGGCGCATCCGCCACTTTGAGGGAGTCGAACAATTTCCGGGGACGCGACGGAACCTACTTCCCGGCTCGTTTTTCCGTACCGACGGCAACGGCAGCCGAGGTGCCACTACGCTTTTTGCCATTTTCGAACGAAACACCACTGTCCTGCCGATTTAAGCATACTTCACGCCGGCTAAGCGATCCGGTCATTGTTGCACCTTCTTGCGCTAAATTGTTTGGAAACTCGGCAGAATCTACGAGCCCGGACTTGATGTATTCTCACTCCGGGCGAGGGAGTTTCAACTTTTTCCCTCGCATATTTACTTATTCGTTTGGGTAAATAATTTTTGTTATTTCACGTTTTGTCTCTGAATCGATTCAGAATTAGAGTCGACTAGGATGTCGTCGGGAGGGGCTGATTAGTCGACCGATCCGGAATTAATTGCAGTAGGAAGACAATGGAGGCCACGCGTCTGATTAAGGAGAACGCCCGGGCATCGGATGTGTACGTGCACTTTACCCGTTTCGGCTGGTTTTCAGTAGCGGCGAAAAGCTCGCGACGAATTAGAGAGATCCGAAGCGACGGATGCCTGCGATTGGATCCAGGTACGGCGATGGGCAAACGGGAGGGAGTCACGTCTAGCCAAAGTCTGGACATTTCCAGCCCGGGTGGCGTGCACGTTTCCCGGTGTACGGCGAGGAGGATGAGGCGAGTTAACGAGCCAGCCGCCATAAAGTCTAATGCATTTGTTGTCGTTGACGGTGCACGGGCGCCTGGGCCAATGTTGGCCGTCCGCGGGGTACGACGGCCGTTGCGCGCGGGCACAAGGCCGTGGAATTTACGCAGTGCTCGTAAAACCCCGGGACGGATTGACACGTCGACGGTAGTAAACGTTGCCGCTTGCCACCCGCACCCGCCAACAATGCAAAGTGCTGCATTACCGACTTCGCATCGGGCCTCCGTGAACCACCGTACAGTGTCTGACAAAAACTATTAAACATTTTTGTACCACCGGAATATTCTAACGTCCATTGAAATCTTAGATCCTCCGAAGAGCAAAATAAAAATCATAAGCGCGCAGACGACGTGATTTCTCGTCTTACTTTTTTATAATAAATAAAATATGTACAATTATATTAGTGATGTAAGGTGTTATCTTTTTATTACGAATGTAATTCCTACGTCAGTGGTTTCTGCTGTTCGGACAAATCTTCTTTCCGTCGGACAGACATGCCCGGGCTTTCGCCCTTCGCCCCTTCACGGCTCGTTGCATTTTGCCTACCTTATCACAACTGCCACCGTCCCCTTTTATTCACCATTTTATTCCATGAAACACCGCTGTACGTTCGGTCTTATTCCCGGCGCGAAACAGACCCGCTACCCTCCATCTACACGGCATCGAGTGGGAACGTCCTCTAATAAATCAGTTTATTGTCCCTCGTCTGCCGCGTGAACCTTTTTATGCGCTTTTAAAGTAGCCGACGGCTGGTTTGCTTTATTTAGCTTCGCGCTTTAACCTCGTTGCGCTCTTCACGTCCGTTTCGACACTCCTTTTGTTCCCGACCTGTTAATCTACCGACTTGCAGGATAATTGTTATCCTGTTACTGATTGAAAACACGTTCTTTATTTATTTCTCCCTGTTCCTCGCTTGCCTGTAATTTCGATTCGGCGTGCGTGCAGGATCTTCAGCCGCGTGTGCGTACGCCGTTTCGGGTGGCGTGTGTGCGCGCGTATCGAAGTCGAAGTCGGGGGCAACGGAAAAGGGAGTAGGGAGACAATAACAGAGCCGCGTTTTCGGGCAACGACCCGTCGCCATCCCTTCACAACCACCATCCACCCCCCTCGGGTTCCGTGTTCCAAACCGAGCGGCGATCCACCCTCCTGTCCCCTTGCTTCATCTCCTTCTCTTCTTCCTCCTCACGCTTCACTTGTCGAGGCATTACGGCATTACTCTTCTCGCCGGACAAAGACGTAAATTAACGAATTCTTGACCGGAGCCCGATCAGAAAAGGCTAGCGATTAATTCCAGTTGAAACGTTTCATAAAATCCATTTGACGTTTCTCCGATTTGCGGTGTAGGTGGACGTTGATAAAAATATGCGTGACTGCTACGAAATCGGCAGTTTGCAGACGGTGATTTATTAAGGCGCAGCCCACTGATGAACATCGAGGCATTAATGCCGAAACCATTATTTTTCGCGTACGCCGCTTTTAAAAATACAGTGTGAAACGGATTTGCATGCGGCTCGTGTCGAATCTGATAGGGACACTTTATGCGGTTATAAGAGATCTCAAGACAGATACATATTACAGCCGGTCGAAAAACTGCACTTTTTATCCCCGATACTTCACGTGTACAACTCACTAACTGCAATTGGAAGTATTCATAATGTTGTTAGCCTGATGGTTGCGTGGTTTCGTTCTTAACGTTTTTATTACGCGCCGGGGCAGCCGGGGGAAATCGTATGAAACGTGAAAGTGGCGAAGGAAAACGACGCGACGGCTGCGACGTCGGGGACGTGGACAGACGCAGACGTCGACGGCAACGACGTCGGGCGTCCAGGAGAATTTCTGAGGGGCCAATTATCTCTTTTCCCGGGGCAAAGTTTTACGCTCGATCCCCGAATATTATCGCCCCGCCATGCCAGTCCGTTATCTGGCGAGCCCGGTGTGAACGAACTCGAATTCGGGGGTTGTCCCTCGGCTTTACAGTCCCTCGAGCTCGCTATCCCCCTTGTACACTCGAAGACAAAAGAACAGAGGATTATAAAGTAGCTAATTGAATGACAGGTACAGTTTTTAATACCGTACAGTGGGTTTTGAAAAATGGAAACTAATCATAAAAATGTAAATGTATCTAAATATATTTTAATAAAAGTGATTCACTAAAAACACTTCTGTCTGATATTTTACTTGAATTCGCCGGGACTGTTTTATCGGTACAAATTTTGCTCCTTACTGTATGCCCGACTATTAATTCGGCTACGGAAAGTTCTACTGCATTAGGCATATTCGCATAATGGTCGTAGTAAAGTTGGCCAGCCAGACGAACATTCGGCGCGTGGTGCGTGTCCCCGAGGAACGGTGGAACGGGTCGATGGGACTTCGAGCCGGAAGGAGAGAAACGGCCTGCGAGGACGACTCGACAGAATTCGACCTGCCGCGACTCTGACAAAGCCCGCTCCGGATTAATTATTGTAATTATATCACGACCCTCTCTGCTTTATTCTGCGAGCGCCACGTCCGCAGACGTTACGGCCAGTAATTGACCAGAGATGCGCGCGTGATCCTCCTGACAGAGTGGGCAGCAACGTCGAACGTGAATCTTGTTCCCCTCGGATTTTGTCAAAGACCCGGCCGGTCGTTAATCACGGTTTCAAACGTGTACAACATTGAATTATTTATTAAAGAATGGTAAAGACTGAAGCTAGAGAGAGCGAATGTACATGATGCAGGAAGGGATAATAATTCGAACGTAAGGCTGGACTTATTCCATCCTCGATTCCTGACACCTTCCAGGGACTTACGCTCGCGGGGCTGAATTCTGGACACGCTCGAGCGGCCATAGTGGACGGGACGATAAAAACCGAGAAACGTGGAGCGTTTTATTTCTTGGCCTCGGCGCGCGGCACCGGCACACGGTATGTGTGTTGTCCGTTCCCGTAGCTCTGCGAAAGCTCCAAGAAAATTCCGTTTACGGACAACGTGCCGCGCGAGCAAAGTTGATGGCCGGCTTCGGTTATCCGTGGTCCGTGGTGCGTGCGCGAGACCCACGGGACTGGACCATCTGTCCACCTACCGCCTCGAAACGAGCCGGGGTGGCGAGTGCCGAGATTTAGGCGGCATAAAATCGAACGGGAAGAAGCAGGAACAGAAATAAATTTTCGAGACTCCATGAAAATTGTGAAATATTTGAAAGCCGGTTTATATGCAACGAAGAGATGCTCTCGCGACGTTAGATGGCCGAGGAATTCTTTCGAGAATTAAGTCGTAGTCGAGCGTTGGGTAGGATCGAGCGTGTAAGCAATAGATGAACCTCGGATGATAAAACGGTTCGTGTAAAGTATCGCCCGCAATGTAAACCCGGAGAACGGAGGAGAAAAAAACTCGTGAAATGGAATCGAGGACCGTTTGTCATGCACGCTCGGAGCGCATGTAAGGAACCGTTGCGAGCGGGTAGCCGCGATATAAAAAAACGTTGGCACGGGGGGAGCGAGGAATCCGATAAAAATCAGAAGCGGTAGAAACTCGTTTCGAGACGCAATGTCCTGGAACCAATTAATGTCGTTAAATGTTCCTAGGAAAATGTGACAATTATCGCGATTAAATAAAAGGTCTCGCGTTACTGGAGCCGTCCATCGGTGATCGATAAATTGAATTATTTTATATAAAACTGGTTTGGAAGCGTACGAGTATTTTAAATCCCGATGACCGTGCTTTAGGCCACGGTTGAAAACGAAGGGATTCGCGTAGACTATGACCGTGGCTTAAGGGAGGTGGGCGAAATCCCGACGATAAGTCGCGGAAACACAGGGAGTACGGGCGACGCACATTCGCGATGCGTGCATGAAAGCTTCGGGGTGACCAGCACCACCCCCTGGGGACAGAGGGAAGGAAGCGAACGTGGAAGCGGGCAGCGAGGTTTGGATAGGACGCGGATAGGAGAAGGAAGAGGACGAGGAGAACGAGGAAGAGGGAGGTGGGCTGGCAGGGTCGTCTGGATGAGAAGGGCAGCGGGAGAGAGGGGCTGGGGTAGGAAAGCGGGTTGCGTCTGGTAGCGCGACTTGACCCCGGTTGACCCGAGACTCCTCTTTCCTCCTCCGCCTACTCTTCTTCCCACCATTCTACCCACCTTCGTCCACCCCGCGCGCGCGGTTCCCTCTAGCCTCATCCACCCCTGACGTTCCCTCCCTTCGCGTCTTGCCATCCCTTCGCTGCCATAGGTAATTATTGATGTGTCCGCCGCCGTCGCTGCCGCCGCCGCCGACACCACCACTACCACCACTACCATCGTTGCCGCCGCCGCCGCCGCCTACACGCTCTTCAGAACGGTACTACGCTGGGGACGAAGGGGTTGAGTAGATCGAGCCGGGGGTGCGTATACGCATCCGGCCTCAATGGACGTGTACGCACCAACACCCTCGCGAGTCACGCGAAACACGCCAAGTTCAGGTATTTCCTACTGCCGCTTCTTGAGGTGTGTTCGCCCGCCTCTCCGAGCAGAGATAACGCGTTCGTTCTTCTCAGTTTTCAAAACTTTTTCGTCTTTGAAACCAAAGGACTGATCAGATAATAATTGTAATTCGTTCTTAAGAACACAGTCACCGATTTTTGTTATTATATACCGCGATTGGTATTTAATCGCGAGAAACGACTTGTTTAGGAGACTTCGTCGAAGACTCCTTTAACGATATCGATCTACGTAATTACTCGTTGCGCGCTACGTTTGAAACTGCTTATTATATTCCGTGTTCATCCACGTGGATTTCTATGAAAAAGGAAGAGAATTAAAGGCCGCTTTGATGTTACACATAATTTTTTTTCTCGTTCCTTTTCGACGTTACCCGCTAACAATACCGGCACGGTTGAAGGGAGAGGTCTAGACACGGGGCTAGACAGTGTGCGTGTACGCAATGATATGCGCTCACCGTAAATGATTGCATGCACTTTAATACCTTTAAAGATAGAGCCGTTCAGCTATTTATCCAGTCCCGCCTTGCGCGCCGCGCTCGCCGATAAGATCCTAATAAATCAACTTAAACGTAAATAACAATGCGTAACTTCATCGACGACGTTTAACCAACAATTTAACTAACCGTACTAATTACGCAAACGTTTTCATTGTCCAGCACGTAGTTAAAACCGAAATTAATAAACCCAGCTAATTATAGGAATTAGTTTTCATTTCCTGCTTGTTATTTCGTTTCGTTATAATTTTTTATTAACTTCAACGACGTACGATAATAAAAGGTATAATGAAAGCTGGTGACTTGGTGTTGTCCGCCAGTCTGAACGATGACGGTAACAATCATTCGAAGAGAATGATCCTGCACCCACGGCAGCGTGGCGACGTGTCGGCCTTCGTGCTTGAAAAGCAGAGGGTAGACACGTAGTTATCGATCAAGTTAAGTCGACAAAATGGGTAGCCTCGTTAAGGAACTTCGTTACACCCGTTCCTCTCGCCTCTCATGCCGCACACTTGTTCTTCTTCCCTCGTACTCTATACCCAAAGTAGCTTTCAAACTCACAACTTTCCACTCTACAGTGAGTAGTGTATATCAGTCAAGTAGCAAGGTTATTAGGCGCCGTAATCGGCATTACGTTGTAGAAGCTTTCCGTCCCATTCATCCCAGTTTTACGATGAACATCCGTCGGTTCTTGCGTGTACGAAAATTCCCGGACTCACGGTTAATTAACAAATTCGCGTTTAATCCGAGCAGCCAATTTGTAACGAAGCAACTGGGATTGTTAAACAAGAAAGACTTTGATCTAACGAAGCTGTATTTTTTCTATGGTTAAAGTTTCACGCGTTCCCATTTGAAATCGGAGAAACTGGACCCCAGTGTAAACTTCTCGCTCGTTTTGTCGTTGGGATGAGGCACGACCGTGTGTGCAGCATCGCTCGCGAGGCAAAGATGTTTTAAGCGGCATTAATGTTTCAGACTTGGAACGCTGCGAAATCTCGGGCACACGCCGTCGATTTGTCTCAATTTCGCGTTCCCTCCGACCGGGATGTATGCACGGAAACTATACTCCTGTGTAAACGTTCCCTTTTCATCCCCCTCCCTATCCTTCGGTCCTTCCACCGTTGAAAAACACCCTTAACCCGTTTTTCCCGTCGTGATCGTACCGCTATGCATTTCGAATTATTAAATGAAACGTTCGCATCGCGTCGAACGGAGAATCGAAACATTCACTCATAATTATTCTCGATAATTAATAATAACAACAACTGCGTTCATCGTTGTTCCTTCGAAATATTCACCGAACTGATACGCTAAAACTGGGTAACATATTCAACTTTCATACCGTTAAAAAGGGCCAGAGAGTGCATCGCGGAAGCGGGGAAGAGAAAGAGAGTCCGACACGCGTCCATTCATCCCCGTGAATGCCACGTTTACATGCATAATGCCGCGACCGTAATGCGTTTACCACGTCAGCCGTGGCAGAATTATGCTACTGTTTAAAAAGAGCAGTTTCCCAGTGGTTACACGTGCAAAAGAAAAGAAATGAAACGAGAGAAACCGGTACACAGACCGGGACAACGCACAGGGATTGAAGGTGAGAGGACAATGTTCCCTGAATCGAATTAGAATCACGTGTAAAATTAATTTCTCTAATTAATTCGTTGTACGTCTTCGAAAAATTTCGTGGTACAACTAATTTGTCCTATCTCGCTCCGTATTTAACTTGGATTTCTGTGCTGTTTAAGAAGGCAATCTTGAAAATGTATTATCAGATTTAAATAGAGCCTCGCGACGGGACCCGGCAATACTTTTATTCATCACCGTAGGGTGGATGGGAAGCGAGAAACGGGAAGAGAGGCAGGAAGAACAGCGTTAAATACCCACAGCCCGACGCGACCCACTGGCACACTGTTTCCATGCAAATTCTGTTTACTCTTCCTCCTCCCTCGCTCCCCTGTCTGGCTCTCGCCCTCTTTCTCTTCAGCCCGCATCCACCGTCCCCTGTAAAAGCGAGAACGCACGTGTGCACATCCGGTTTCCATCGTTCCCCTTCCTGCCCCGCAGTCCTACGGGTTTGATCTACTCCACATTATCCCTCATTTAGAGTCGATTCCATCATCTTCTGCTCGACTCGGTTCGAGCAAAACAAACTTCGTTAACGATCGCCGAATGCGAACTATTAATTAATCATCGATGTCATTGTAGTCTTTACGAACAGTCCGGTGGATGCGAAATTGAAATCGTGCTTGCTTATAATTTTTTACGTCGATTATAGAGTTCTTAAAAATGAACGGGTCTCGTCGTTTGAAAATTGTCAGGGGGCTGTACGTTGAATTGATAGCGACAGTGGCAAGTCTATTTTTCTACCCACGGAACTGTCCGCCGATTTACGGCCGAGTTCTCCGGTTTTCGTAGCGTTTAAAACGCAACCGTGCAATTTTCTCGCGTGGTCGATGCAGCCCTCTCTCGAAACGTCTTTCGTGCCGACCGTGCGTCGTATCGTTGACTCGAACGGCGGCGTGCGGGGGTTGAAATGGCATGGTTAGGACAGGGACGGGGGGGCCCGGCGCGCGGGGTGGCGTCGGGACGGGAACAAGACGCCGCGCCGGGCCACGTTAGGTACCGTTTCGGCAGGGTTGCGTGAGAGCCCGACGAGGCCTCTGCGTGCGTCGCTCCGACGCGAGGTGGTTGAACCTCCACAAAAAGCTGGAAGCTCAAAGCTGCTCGGTGGTGCGGCCGACGATGCGATGGTGGTAGGACGGAAACGGGAAGAGAGTAGAGAGAGAGAAAGAGAAAGAGAGCGAGAACGAGAGGCCGGAAAGGCCGAGGGTTGGAGGCGGTGGTGGCAAAAGGAAAGAGGAAGGCTGACGACTTTCTATCTTTCTTCGTTCGCGTTTCTACCTCTTTCCGTCCCGACCTCCCCCGCCTCGCCTCTGTCCCTTCCCTCTTATTCTTCTTCTTTTTGTCTCTCTTTCGCTGAACCTGACGGTAGTGCCGGGTCATAGAAGTGGCTAGGATCTAACCTCATGGGACGGAGGATGAGGGTTTTGTGCGGTGCTTTCTACGTGCACACACGCCCACGCACGTACATCGTACGTACGTACGTACTCAGTGATGTAACAACCTCGACAATTTTTGGGTGTCCTCTCTTAAACACGAATTCCACGAAAAATAGCTGGCTCCAAAACTTATTACGTTCCTACCGCTTTTACCTGCCCCAACGTTCATTATTACATTTAAAAAAAAAAAAAACCGCTTGTTCCTGTTTTTTATATCTACAGTCTTGATTATCCTTCCGATGCAATTTAATTATTCTTCTCGAGCAGTAAAAATATACGAGATGTCTATGTAGCCCGAGTGTACACTTTCAATAACTCGATTTTCATCAATTGTATGGTTACCCTCGAGTTACGGCATTGTACTCAAGGAACCCGGACTGCCACTGTGGAGCCGTGTACGTGCATAACTGTACACAAGGGAGGGTTACGGTTCTCGTTCCTTTTTCCCAGTGTCCTTACGAAAAGGACATCTTTCTCTTTGTCGATGAAACCGAGAAACCCCGCTCCGTTCCCAACGTGAGAAACGAGCCGGGAGAAGAAGTAAGGAGGAAGAGAAGGAAAAAAATTGCGAGCTGGGTTAAAGGGGAGCTTGGCGAACCCGGTTCGTCGTTCTCATTATCGTCTCGACTTCGATTGTTCCGGCTCGCCGGGTACAGGTGCAACCAGGTACACGCTCTATTCCGTTTCCGTTCGATTCTTCCAGATCTATCGCGGCGAAGAAAGCGTATATACACAAACGTGCAGTAGCTATGTACAAAAAGAACTGACACATCGTTTACGTCGGTATTGAGACGCTTGGGATTAAAGTTAGTTTCTTCAATCAAAAATTCATCTACAAACGTGAACCGGTTCATCTACTAAAATATTGAAAGTTCGCATAAAAGGGGTACACTTTTCATGGTTGATTATGACGATTACGCTATGCGTCTATCATTCAGTGTTCACCTCCTTCGCTCGATCCGGCCTGTAACCTGGTAAAGCGCAGGCAAACTGCCAACGCAGTTCGCTCGAAACAACGACCGAGCAATGCTAGCCCTCTTTCCATGACTCTTTAGCCACCTCGCATTCAGCACACAGACGCGCTCGCGATTCTATATTAGCGTCGTACGGGCGTAAAGTGCAAAGGGGTGATCGTTACGTCGGTAACGACACGTGACGGTCTTTTTTAGAACGAGGCCACTAGATGTTCCGTGCTCCTCCTTACTTATCCAGTCGAGCAGTTTCACGCAGCCACACGTATTCACTTACATCGACGTCTATAACGCCGAGAGCCGTCGTTTGAAAATTATTCAAACGGCCGATCTGGTTCAATAGGAGAACCTAATGACACGGCACGATCCTCGTTACAATTGCTAACGTCCCGTGTCCCACTATAAATTCATACGTTCTTGAAATATTTTCGTGTCACGAGGCATCTTCGAGCCGTTTTTCCTCTTAAAATTATTATATCGAGCGTTGAACGGACAGGGGAAGGGGGGGGAGGATGGTCGGCCGGGACGGGGGATCAAAATTATGCATGGCACGGTCGTAGACGGTGTACGCCCACGTTTAAGTCGGTACGGTTCCATCTGCCATTTCAAGGTTGAAAGTTCTTCCGCGTGTGAATAAATGAAAAGCGTTCTCCCTGGACACGGTGCACCGAAACGACACTGACTTCCGTATTTATAAACTAAAAGCGTACACGTAGTAGGCCAGCCGGTGCTCGGCTAAAGAAATTCGCGACCGAAACTGCGTTACGAATGTACAATCTAATTTTCATTAGCCACTTTGAAACAAACAAAAAAAAAACCCAGCCGGGTCTCGAAAAACGAAGCGATCAGCTAAACGCTTGACAGAAATACTATTTTGTATATCCAACGCTCGTCAGTTTATCGAAAATAAATCTTGTGTGAAAACGTTGAATAATATATTCGTAAAACTACTCGGATCCTTTCACGTTGTATAACCGTGTACACGCGTGTAGCTTGTAGCTCGCGGAAAGAAACTTCCGCCTACCGTTTCGTCGTTGGTGGTTCTCCCACACGTGAATAAGTGAACAGCGTAGCGCTGCGTGTCCAACACATGCCTATTTACGCAGAGCATACACACGGACGGGTCGTCGGGCGTTTATGTGTGTCAGCGGTCGAGAGAGAGACCGAGTCTAGGCTCATTAATAATGGAGACAATTCTATTACAATGCGAAAAAGGGGAGAAACGGCACGGCCTGTGCGGTTAACACGGCGATGTCTACCGTGTGCGTGGCCGTGTGAATATCTAACTAGCTGTGTGAACTCGAGCACCCGGATGCGACCCTCGAATCGTTCCAATGAAACTGATCGATCGCGCAGGATCACGTTTTTAAGGACGGACCTGACCAAGATACTTATCGAGCCGCGAGCTCAACGGCCAGTGATCAGACAGGTGAATGACAACAGTTATTAATAAGAAGCAATTAAGCGGCGGGGTAATTCAACGGTGCGTTCGGTTTTTTACGTGAAAAGCTTTTAACGCTAATGCACTAAATGCATAATTAAAACGAATCAGCTATCATTAACTTTCTAAAACGGTGCGGCTCGCCGCGCAGCCCGATTCGTGACTTCGCGCTCTCCGGCAACAATTTTTCAACGGGCGCAAGCGAGGAAAAAGAAACCGGGCACAATTATGAAGATGAAGGGACTCGATCGGTGAGAGGAGCTCTGTGCGTACACGATACGCAATCACGGGTATACCTGTTTATGGGAGCCTCACGGGGTTAAGGAAGGTTAGAACCCGGGCCGGTCAAGACGAGATAATTGTGTAATGCGGCCAATTTGGAGAAACCTTTTTGCCTTGCGAATAAACCTGTGCGTACAGTCCCTCGCGAAACTACGTTTTTTATCATTCAGTGCACAGTTCTGTTATTCTAATGAAACGAAAAAAATCAAATGTATGATTCTGAATTGTATTCTGATTTAAAAAACCAGCAGATACTTGAGAATCTCATATCTGTACAATGCACACGGCGATGCCTAATTTATATTTCGCGCTGTAATCATCATACGTCTACTCGTCTTGCACTTTTATATATTCGTGGATTATTTATGGATTTCGTGAGTTCTGATACTTTCACGAACGACTGTACGTAGGTACAACTCGCGCGGGAGCTATCATCTTCTACGTAAAGCAGCGTAAGCACTTGTACGCGCCGTGTTCATAAGATAATTGCGTAATCTACTTGTGCGCCACAATCAACCCCCATGGACGGCGTCTCTTCTCCCCGACACCCCGGCGTCCCCTGTTTTCCTCATGTACGCGTATACATTGACCAGTTGCACGGAAATACACCCGGTATCGCGTTCCAAACTGATAACCAGAATTTACCGCGTCTTCATTAAATACAGTAGCCATAAGAAGCCCACGGCTACGTCCGAAACACGTTGCTAAAAAACGAACTCTGTTCTATTATACGCATTGTACGCTCGATTGGACGACAGTAAAAAATGTTCAAGCTAGCTTGCCTTTTACGTTGATACGAATTACGAACAAGTGTGGTTTATTAATACCGAAGAGAGTTGAGAGTCATTCGGCACGTTTCGAGGTCGCCGAGAGTATTGCACATCGGCGAGAACCGCGTGAAGAAATCAATTGGTCGCGCCTACTCGCGATCGGCCGATCCACTCAAGTGCGTTCGACGATTTCGACACGGGTATCTCCTGCGTACATTTGAATCATGAGAAACTCGAAAAGAAAAAAGACCGAGACATGATTTATCTTTCTTATGTACAATAGAAAGAATTCCCTATTTTTAAATTAATTATTGTTTAACCGAGTCGCCTCGGTTTTGATTCGTCGAGATGCTGACTGATTCTTATTCCAGCGGTCTATGTCTGGATCCGATCCCGGCGCCGTGGAAAGAGTTTCGAGGACACGCAGGACGTCTTGCGAAGCGCATCGAAGATGAAGATAGGGAATCAGAGGAGGCTCTCGGCTGGGGAGGCTGATGACGCCGGCCGGACCCGGACCTAGGTGCCTAGGTGGCGTAACGGAAGAGAAGTGGAAGTCTCTGTGGAAGGAGGCGCGCACAGACGGTGGTATCGACCGGTCCGGAATCCGGAGTCCGGACCTGCCTCACGCCACTCACTCTAACCCTAACCCTAACCTAACGCCGCCACATCGCCACCCGACCACCATCCACAGTGTCCCACTACCACACTGCACCGTCTCTTCGCCTCGCCTCGCTTCCTTTTCTTATTCTTCCGTTACAACGTCCACGCTCATAGCTCTTATTGTTGCCGTACTCCTAAGAGGTCGTACCACTGCTGCGACCGCACAGAGAACCGGCTAATTCCACGTGAAGAATGAACCTATTTTTTACAAGACCGATCATGCAAATTCAGAGATTCCAAACGGAAATCTGGAAACGTATTTCCAGACCTTTTTTTTTTTATGCACCACGAAGACAGAGTTTGTATATGGACAATGGGGAAACATGAAAATGTTTATTGTAGCAATGTATCTTATCGTATGAATCCGTTTCACGATCGTCGGTAAATAACTGGGCTATTTGCAGCCCGGTAGTGCTATCATAGACAATTACCAAAGCGGGCCGCGATTAAATATCAACGCTATCCCCCGACAAAACCGCGCGCGTTACACGCCCGTCGAAAGGTAAACGATATCGTAGATAACAGTTACGCGTAAACTTCATTTAAATATTGACATCGTTAGCAACAATGAGAGGGCTCTATGAGGTCGCGTTAAACATTTCGACGACGGTGTAAATAGCGAGCCGCGCGTCGATTCGAATTTCAATCGATTAATGATACATCCGCTAGCAAAAAGAGGTTCCGTATAAACGACTGCCGATTTCCATTTATTAAACGACAAAAGATAAACACACACGTTGCCCACTGATTTTTCACGCTGAATACCGCCGGTTCCGTTGATAAAGAATATTTATCGATAAGAATTATCCATTCGTCGTTGGGCATTTTCGTGGTACGATACGAAACGTTTATTTACACTTGTGTAACAGTATCTGTTACTTTGACTCGTTCTAATCCTCGCAACACCGTGTTAATTGCGGGCTAAGCGTGTTACCCATTGTTACAAGTTCAACCGCGTGCTTATGCGAATACGTAACAAACATAATTATTATCGCAGGCCTGTTCACACGATTTTGTATTATAATTATAAATTCGTCATGAATCTGTGAATCCTTGTCCAAGTTTTTAAACAATCCGAAACGACGCACGCCGGACATCCTTGATGTGACAAAACGAAGGAGAAGGGAATAAAAATGGGACAAGGCCAGCGTGGGAGAGGTCAGGAATGCGAATAATTTCTGGTAAACAGAAACATTTCTCGGCCAGCTGTCGTGATATAAAACCAGTTTGGTTATACGAGAGGGTGAAGTAGCGGCCGTTATCCGGGGTGGCGACGGTCGTCAAATCTCGGTAAGTGCACTCGTAGGAGGCCAGTTTCGGTTTCCCGTGGGTTCGGTGCGGGCGCGCGTGAGTTTAAAGGGAGCGAAATATCGGCGGCAACAAGGCAGTTAACGGTGCAGCGGCCGTCGTAAAGAGCGAGGGTAGGTAAAGAGACGCAGTAAAAGGGTGAGCTCGGGCGAGGATGCAGGAAGGTGCAGGCAGGTAAATTCCCATCCCTCGATAGTCTGTCGTTAAACAGAACCCCACCGCGTCCTCCCCCCGCGATACGGGGCCACAGAGTTGCGACGCAGTCTCTCCCCAGTCTAGACGCATTCTCTCTCTCTCACTCTGTCAGCTCACCGACACGCATTCATGGTCGTTCCGCCCTTACTCACACCGACGAAAATTTACTGCTCTATCCTATCCCTCCCTTCCTCTTTCTTTTCCGTCCCTCCTTTCGCTGTTAATGCCGCGCCGCGACTCTCGAACACGTACACACGCATAAAGATACGGCCCGTAAACCCCAACAAGCTCGAAGACTGCGGATTCGATTGTGTGCCGGCACACACCGACGCGCGGAACAAACCGATTACCACCACCCGCGGGATAACTTCTACGAGCATAATGAAAAGCAGATTAAAAACTTTCGCTCGAGTATGGCCGAGAACGACGCGAAACGATCGGGTAGGGTGAGAGCTCCCGCGGTCTGCTTTTCCACGTATACTATACTACTTCTTCTTCTTCTTCTTCTTCTTCTTCTTCTCCTCCTCCGTTGCCCGATACTGGTTAAGAGTTATCGAGTTGAGATAGGTCAGCTTTATGTACTACTTGCATCCTCAGCCGCTTGTTTGTCCTATAATCTGGCTCGGAATCCCTTTTAGGGTCATTGTGCGTACACGCAACGATCACGAGTACGTTCGTTCTTGATGAAACTCTCTCGAGATATTCCATTTGGATTATTTTAATTGGAAATGTATTAAGGAAAATTGACAGACACTCCGGATACTAAATTACTCACGTATTTCCATTTATGTCTATGTATAAAGGGCTTATCATGAAAATCGTTCGAGTGTTCTTTTCTCGTCGCGCCGCTACTGGCAGCGAGTATATTCTTTTGTGATTTTGTAGTATGGCATCGTTCATAGGTAGACGGGGGCGGAACCGGTAGCTAGAGGCCAGCGATATTTGGCATATCAATAGCGGATGGCGGCCACTCGGCCCGGTTCATTTGAATTTCAAAACCTTAAATACGAGCCTGTATGTATAAGATAAAACAGCCGATATACTGTTTTAATAAAGCCCATAGCTACCGTGTAATGTGCATGCCGGGCTGGAACCGTTTCCAGCTGGACGTAAGCAGACCGGCATCGAAGTTGACAATAAAAAATCACCCTTCGACCCTTTTTTCTCTCTACCCCGCATTTGCATCGAGTGCTACTTGACGATTTATCTTCCCTAAGCCAACGTCCAACCACTGCACTCATCGGATGGGACTTTTCTATCGCGACGACTCCGAAAGTTTAATCGCAGAATTAATTTAGAAATTCACAACTTTCCCTGTACTTCGTTTTCCGCGTAAAATTCCGCTTCATTTAAAAAAATTACACGATTTTAAACGTCAACGTGCAGAATTTCGTTCTTCTGTTTTTCGAAATCCGGCGAAGTTAGGGGTTAAGAAAAGCCAGAGGGAAACGTTGCTCCAAGACAATTTTCCCGCTACGCGTAGCATCCCTTCCGGCTGGCGGGCGTAGCAACGAAAATACCTACGAGAATCGGGCACGAATTTCGCGCGATCCGTACCGAAATCCGAACGGACAAAAGGTATCCGTTGCCGTTGATTGATCGGGATACTTTCATCGGGGGATCCGATCTTTCGGACACGTAGCCGCCTAACATCCCCTGCAGACCGAATTTTCCTTCTTACGTGCGCCGGAACGACGCACGTGCATCACCGCGTCGCAGGGTGCGCACAGACACAGGCAACTCGGCACATGCGTCACACACACACACACACACATACACACGCGTGCGGGATCTTGCAAGAACGGAAAATCGAGAGAGGAAGGAACGAGGGTGAACGAGATCAGAGGGAGAGAGAGAGGGCGGCACGCAGACACTCGCGAAATTACGACCTTCGCTTACGTCTGGATACATCGCTCGAGCGAACGAGCTAGCGCCAGCGGACGACCAGGGTTTATAGGGCTGGCGGAGCCGCGGCGAGGGGCAGGAGGTAAGGGCGGACAAGTGGCAAGAGGAAGACGGCGTGAGAGAAGCGAGCCGCGGGTGCGACGGAGACGGTAACGAGAAAGAGGAACGAGAGAAGGGGACGAGGGCTGGTCGGTGGACGGTAGGATGGGTTAGAGCAGGATGGTGGTTACGGAGACGCACACATCGGCGTGGTTTTACTGTTTCGGAAGTCTAGCCGCCCCCAGGCCATCCACCCCCCTTTCCGGCAACGCGGGGGGGACCTACCATCCACCCCGACGACCACCCTTCATCCTCTCATGGGGGTGGACCACCCGCTTATACGACCTTCCAGCCCCTTTGGCCAGACCGGCACACACCGAAGTCGTAAACCTGCACCTTGCTCTCTACCTCTGCCTCTCTGTTTGTCTCGTTCGCTTGCCACCACCCCCCGGACACCCTCCTCCCCTCAACTCTTGCTTTTGCTCTCTGTCCCCCGGCTCTCGTTTCCACCCTCGCCACCCTTGTCCGACCAGGCTGCCTGCGCTCCCCGCCACCCCGCGTGCCGGGTACCTCGCGCGTGGATACCTCGAATGCACCAGCTCTTTCTCATCGTCTGTCTGACACGCACGCACGCTATCGCTACCGCCGCGCTAGATGGATACAGATATGTACACACGTATTACACAGCCGCCCCGAGTCGCATAGGTGTTCGTGATCACCTTCGCTCGAACGTGTCACCGTCCGGCTTGTAATCTAAACTTTAATAACTAAATAAGATAATACGTTCTGTTTCCTCGAGCAGCACGCATATTTAAATAGTTCCACCGCGATACGCCTAAAAATTTCATCGTCGAGTAAAATCCCAATTTTTCACGATCGCACGGTCTTAAAGTTTACTAGACACAAGTTTATCCCCCCGGCCGCGCGGAGCAACTGAAATTCAGTTCGCGCCGACGTAGCTTAGTTTATAGCGGGATTTTAGATGCGTTTTCATAGAATTAATACAGAGTTTAGTTTTGCGACCATAAACTAGATCCAGACGGCAGTAAAGCGAACGAAATGGCCGGGGACAGCGCTGTCTCGCCGCGGGCCATTAATGGATCATGAGACGCGGCTAACTATAAATTGATAAGAGAACCTGACCTGCTCCATTAAGACCATAAACTTCCCTAGACTCCTACCGTCTTACCCATGTTTTTTCTACCTCCTTTTTTTACTCCTCCGCCTTTTTCTCGTGTCGTCGTGCCGCTTAAAAGTTACCGGCTGCGAAGTCGCTCCTTTGACAAAAAGATTGAAACCGGGCCACGTTTATTAGTAGTTTTACTCGGTTTTAAATTCGAGTTCATGCGCCTCGGGATCTGCTGTTGTTCTTGTTTGATAAAATAAGATGCAACGAAGACACGAGGGGAAAATAAATTCAATCGCCGTGTCCTTGGCGATTTTTCTTCGTCGCTTCGCGCCGAGTTAATTCTAATATAAAACAGTTGGTTCGCCGTGTACGCGGATCCGTCGCATAAATTCGGCAATGGAAGTATTCGGGGCATCTCTCCGATGCGAATCCAGTGGATTCTGCGGGCAGAGTGGCGGCGTCTCGTTAATACGGAGCCCAGAAGATGATAAACGAGGCCAACTTATATCAGTAGTCTCTGCTCTACGGTCACGACCAAAAAGTTTCGCCGGCCAAAGTGGCGGCGCCGCGCAAAGTCGGAATGAGATGGGGGTGGCGGCCCCGGACAAACGGAAGTGGCAAAAGGAGAACGAGGAGGCGAGGGCGGGTCGGTAAGCCGGTTTTCGACATTGACTAAACGAGATACGGAGACATGGCGTCCGAAGGAAGGATGGTAAGTACATCGACCACCCCCGTCCCATCCCTTACGAAGTACACTCCGCCTCATAAAGCGTTCACCGCTGCTAATATCTCCATGACGATTCATTTAACTACTTCGAACAATTCTATTATCGTATATTTGCAGTAACGTCCTCAGATTTTGCTTCACATCGCTTTTGAATATTTTAAAATTTATTTCCATAACATTGGCACAATAAATATTTAATTGGCAAACGTTTGCAAATATTGAAACATGACAGAGAGATCAATAATATAATTATTACTAATTATCTTGGATTTTAAATATTCGTTTTTCGTTGGGTATGCTGGACGGGACTGTACCTCGTTTAGGTACCCGCGTCAACCCTCTTTTAACTTCCCCTTGAATTCTCCTCCCGTTCGCCAGGACCCGTAGGCATGCAGCGACACCCTCTGCTCCAGGCTTCAAAGGGCACTAGCTGGTACTAGGAAGGAGCCCTTCTTCCTCTGATGCCACCCCTTGGACGTTATACACACTCTCTCTCTTTCTCTCTTCCCTTCTACTTCTAGAACCTTTCAACCGCCTCCGTCGTCCCTTTCTCAAACCCCATTGGCAATCATACTGCCATGGTATCTCCGTTGGAAAATGGCTACCTGACCTTCTGGCTTCTGGGACGTCTATCTGATAGTCAAATGGACAAAGGTAGAAATTTGTGTCGCGAGAAACTAGCGCATTCCGTGACTGATCGCTCGCCAAATTGCTCTTGGACGATTGTTCCGAGTGATAGATCCAGTGCCCACGTGTAGTATCAAACACTCGTTAATTTCAAGCCAGTGGAACTGATACACGTAATCAAATACTAATAAAATCAATTGTTCACTCGATTTATTTGATGATCCAACGATATTCAAATCCCAAACAATTCCTAATAAAATCTCCTAGCCTTGAACTCTCAAAAATCAAAAGTTCAAAATTGATTTTTCTATTTGGCTCGCAGTGCGGATAACGCGTGGCAAACCGCGCGAGGACGATTTTCTCGCGACCTCGATTCCAGCCTCGCCTCATCGTCGCCCTCATCGCCGACTTTACACGGTGGATGGGGGTTCCTCGTCGCCGGCATTTCGTGCCGTGAAAAAGAAATTTGTGGCATAATTTCGAATTTCTTGGCGCGACGGGTGAACGTCAGCATGTAACTTGCTTGCGATGCGTGACATGTGTAATAGGTACATTATAAGTGAACGTCAATCGTATCCAGCATAAATAAAAATCTTTACTTAAATGTCCACCATACGGTTTATTTGACGTTTAATATTAATAAAATTCTGCACAGTCTCATCATCATCATCTTTGAAGATGAAAGAACTTGAATTTTCTATTTCTCGGAACGACGATGCCCCAGCGTTAACGAATTTGTCCGAATGAACGTTTTTGATTGAATTGCAGATGTAATCAACCTTCGAATCGGATCACAGCCACTGGATGCATTCTGATAAATGTGATTGAATCAAAGCAGCGTGAATTAATGCAGCGTGAGTAACGCGAAGTTGAGATGGTAAAGTTGTACGCCAGGTATAAAGAACAGAAGCACAGAGGTAATTGAATTTTCCTATTTTCCCCGACTTACATCCTGCTCCTCATTCCCCTCTTTCGGGGAAACTCAATTATAGCGGCTAATTGATCGTGCCCTGCAATCCTTCCTGTTGGTTTAATTTTAATTGTTCGCTTATTGCTTTCATCTAGTTAGTTCAATTGGTGTAAATTATTTGCGTGCCAACAAATGATAGCGGTGGAGGGAACGGAGTGGTGGTAACATTAAAATGTCGTTGCAGTAGCAGCCGCGGGTTCCCTCTAATTGTACGCCTTAAATCATTTAGACTCCTCTTCTTATCGGCTCATTGTTTCAAGATCACACAAATTAGTATGAATCATATTACTGCATGTTTCATGTTCTCGTAATGGTAAACTCTATAAAGGTTTCATCCGAGATTTTCATGAAGCGTGAGGAGTACTTCGAGAAGTAGGAGATGATGTAACGAAACAGTGTCATATCTTGGCGATCGAATTACATAAGACGAATCCCGAGTTCGACGGTGCTATTAATTTTTTTAGGAAATTTCTTGTAACATGTTTTCGCGGATCAGGCCGTAGCTACGTCCGTTCGGTTCCGTTCTTGCTCTCTCGGTAATGTCGGTGTCGGCGTGACAAAGCAGAAGTGGGTGGACAGAATGAGTGGAGCGCGGTCCAAAATGTGGCTCCTTCTCGCAGGACGTCGAGGACGAGGACAAGGACGAGGACGAGGGTGAAAGGGGGGTGTTCTAGGGACTAGCGCGAGGGCGGATCAATACAATCGCTAATCCGGTGCATTGTGAGGCAAGGCGTGGCGTAGCAAAGAGGCGAGGTGAGGCGGTGGTGGTCTTGCTTGCCTTCTCATCCCCCGCGTCTCAACCACCGGTTTCAACCCTCTCCACCTACTACCGCACTCTCTCTATCTCTTTCTCTCTCGCCCTTCCATTCCATCCGCCTCCTGCCGTCTCCCTATGTTTCGACCCCTCGACGAGCCTGCCTCTGCCTTCTTCCTTCGTAGCCGTTCCCGTTCGGCCCACCCGCGCCCCTACAACGTCCGTTGCCTTCCACCGTCTTGCCGCACTTCCGTTTCCAACCCTTAACCTAGCTGTCGACGAACCAACAACCCCCTTGGCGAGCTACGCTCCACGATCACCCGTCAGCTACGAAAATGTAACTTACGCCGTGGAAGTAAATTCGTCTTTCAACCAGCTGCTCCTTTCTTCCTCTTCTTTCTTACGTTACTTTTTTTTTCCCCCCTCGGCCGTTACTTCCTTTTCGTCTATCTACCCATTACGTACGCGCGGCCGACCCGACTTTGTTCTCCGCGGGCACTGGCCAACGAAATCGACGGTAAGAGGATTGCGATGAATTAGAGCAATGAGGGATTTCGGTCGCCCCCGAATGTAATTCTTTCGATGGCGGTCCCTTTCAAACTAGCTCCGTCGAAATTACGTCCGCCAGATATTGGATTAGATCCTTTCTTTTTTCCCTCCCTCGTACGTTTCGAGTTGAACGCATCGATAAACGTACAAAATAACACGATCTATGATAAGATCTTGAAAGGAAATGAAAGTCGTTTGGTAAACGAACGAGCGTCGATCTTGAGAAATGTCAGAAGTTTGCCGGAGCGTCAAATTCCATGGACCACGGATGCGCCGCGTGGACCGCGGACGATACTATCCCCCCTGCATCCTTCCACTCTTAAGCGGGGATGGACCCAAACAAACTCGTTCGCGAACACCCGAAACTGTGTTACTAGAATAAACTCCGTTCACAAAAGCAATTTACCGGTCGCCCGCGAACTCTCTCGCGTAGGCGCTCTTGCGCGCGTACGTTCACACAGCGCGCCAGGAAACGTGTGCAACTCCTATTTGCGGTGCATCAAGATAATAAAGAATATTAATGGACTGAAACAGGCCGAAGCTGCCACGGACACTTGCAATATCTCAGACGTTTCTACATACTCGCTTTTAATTAATCATTTAACAATTACGCCAGACCAAAATCGCGCAATGCATCAACTTGAGACGTCGTGTAATTAAATAAATGACGAAAGCATAAATCGCTTTTTAATATTCGCATAACGTACATCGATTCATCGTAACGAGAACAGCATTTTGCGTTATTGTCACGGGCAATGTATTCGCGAATACTCATCGTTCCACACCTCCCATTTGCGAAACTGTATTTCCTATAATCTGCGAGCAATCACTTGATAATTGGCTCTGCTATTTGCACGTGTATCCGTCGACGTGGCACGTCCTCAGACGGCTACTCGATTCGAACCGATGGAAACCGAAGAAGTATCGTTAAATGAAAAACGAATTCGATGAACAATTGCACATAGTGTCTCTGAACGACTCTGTACGATACGATCGTTCGTCCGACACTCGTTCGGTTGTAACAAGTTGCGAAAGAGATCGATTACTTGTGCGTTAATTTTTGTATCGCGGAAACACGAACGATCCGTCTACGTTGACAGGCATCGCACCGATTGATTTACAATGAGCAAAGGTGCGGCGGAATCCGACACCGATATCATGCCCAATGGCCGCGGACAATTATCCTGGTGGACAAAAGCTACGGGGGTGTACGCGGCAATCCCACACGGTGCAACGTTCTTTACGCAGCTGACGCGGCGTAGAGTCGTATTAAGGAGGGAATCGCGTGGGCACGCAATAACACGCGCGTGGGCAAACACCCGCACGCAACTTCTTCGTCGCGCGCTGAAAAACTCGAACGTTTCTCCTCGGGCCAGAGGAGGTGCAAGGACCTCCCGATATTTATCTGCCATTGAAAACTGTACGCTCTCGTCTTCCCGCCTCGGGACGAAACTTACGAGACCCGCTCGTCACCTCCTACTCTAACAAGACCGTCGCCTTCCCTTATGTTACACGATTCATGCAGGAAACGTTGCAGTAATTTTCAAGGAATAACTTCGTATTATAAGAATTTTTTATAGTAACAGAAAATTCAAAATTGAGAAACCGAACGACTTGTTTTTATATGAGAGACTTTCTGTCAATATGAATTTTGTTATAAATCGATTGATTCCTAAAAATGTATCGGTCCTGTATAAACATGAGACGGTGACCATTTCTGCTCGTATCGAGGGCCGCGTTTCATGTTCATAGGAGGAACTCGAAATTGGAAAACGGCCGGTCCAGAAGCAGCGAAATTAATTGAAGTCTGAGTGGCCGCCGATGAAGGGGCCGAGGCATCGGACGGAAAGAGGTAAATCCGAAAGCAGGATGGAAACAGATGGGGACCGACAGAGGGAAAGAGCACTCCGATGAGAAACAGGCCGTCTGTATTGCGAGCGAGACGGAAAAAGGGAGGACCGATTGCGGAACTTGGCGCAGACATGGTGTTCCCTACTGGAACCGGGTCGTCTAGCCAATACTCACTTTCTAAGTGTACCTCTACAAACCTGAGTGGGTCATCAAAAACGACCGAACAGCAATTATTTAATTTAATTTTTTACTATATACGATTTCTGCAAATTATTGACAAATCAGCTTTCCTAATACTTCGTCTCATTAAATTATAAATAAGATTTTTCACAATCTCATGATTTTAATTTTAATCTGCATTCAATATTCGGTCTAGAAACATGATAATTATTTGAACATGAATAGGAGTCTTTATATAGATAAATCGAAATTCATGTTCAATGGAATGCCACTAGTGCTTATAGAAAGCTGGAAATTCACTTAATAAATTACAGTCATTAAAGTTAATAAGTTAACTCTGCACGTATACTTGAAGAGTTTGAAAGCTCCGAAAGGACATGGTGGCGCCATTTAACTACGAAGAAGTGAAACTAGAAGACCTCGGTGGAACCAAGAGTATTTCAATCTCCAATGGTTCAATCCTTAATAACAACTTTGAATCAAAGTTAAAAGTAGCATAACTGTTCTCGATTCTTTGCAATCTGTTGCAATTTTGAAATTATGAAATATTATTTTACAACTGATATTCCGTAATAAACTCATTATAAATAAACACTATTTGTTTATTTAAGTTACTCTGCAGTATTCTTTAGACATTTTATTTGAGATCTTGTACCTTAAAATCGATACGTTAAAAGCTAACACATTTGAAACATATCATCGTTTCCAATTCCGCTTATTGTTGGAATTGTTAAAGACTGAGATATTTTAGAGAAAATTCGAAGCACGTACCTTTCTGTATTCCCAATTCTGTCTGCACTTGAATTTGGAAGAGTATTCATTCCCACGTTCCACGCACATATCACTCACTGGTATTCAGAGTTGTTGTTTATTCTTAAGATCGTTTTAAGCATCTGTTTAAGTCCCTGTTTCCTGTACAAGATAGGGACTGGAAAATGGGATAGATAGGGATAGCAAATACTTAAGACGATCTTAAGAATAAACAACGACACTGAATACCGGTCACCGACATTTAATTTTAATTTTACTGCCTGAAACGTCGTCCAGAAGATGCTGCCATCAGTGTAGAGAATTCGTACCTACTACGTATTTCTTGAGCCGAACTTCAGTCAGTCCTTCTGCACAGAAGGCATCACAGCGAAGAGGGAGTGTATAATTTTAACCACATAGCACATGGTTAATAAATATAATAATAGTTTATAAAAATAGTATTTCTATTTAAAATAAGATTTGCGTTATAAAATCTGACATTTAAACGAGCATTTCAATTAGAATTTAGTTTAAATGGAACGAGATATCGAATCCGGCTTCTACTGTGAGGTTAACTAAACGTGCGCGAAACATTAATACTACATTAAATTCTTTAAATCTTGTCAAATATACAGAGTTCGTAATATTTCGATATAGTGTAGAATTTGTTTAATTTCCCTGAAACGAGAAACAAATTGAAATTCCTGTTACAATTTGTAGGATGCACGTTCACTCACTGCATTAAAGAGATCGTGAAATGGGGAAAGCTTATTCTCTTCTGCTACGCCCTTTTCGTAATTTCAATGTCGAGAGTCGAGCGCAACGCATCATTTCACAAGATAAGCCGACGCCTGCTCCTCACCATCCCTCGGTGCAGAAACAAAAAGCGATCGTAGAAAAATGTAAGCTGTCGTTTGTTTCGCTGACCGTTCGTCAGCTCACAAATTGAACAATTCCAAAATGCCACACGATCAATTGCCTCGTGTTACATAATAGTAACTTCGGTTTCAGTGGAACCCGATTTCTTCGAGATTCATAACAAAAAAGATCCCCACTTGGACGATCGCTTAAAGAGCGTCTTCGTTCAGTCGGCTGATCCTCAGGTATATTCAATTGAAAACGAATGATTGATCACAGTCGATCCGTTTATTGTTAATTAAATTTGTCGTCAGGATGAGCCTAGTGAAGTTCTGACTTCGACCAGACCACTGCCACAAAACAGGAGTCGACCACCCCCGAACTTGTACAATGGCATGTACGATCATAAAACACCGTCAAGCGCAGCTGGGAAATGTTCTCTGAAAAACGCGATCCAGTTTATAAACAACCATCAGCAAGACCCTGAGAAGTACACCATCGAAAATATATCGCAAACGTACAAGCTAGATAAAAAAGTAGTAGGTAAATATACGTCACAGGAAACGATGATATGATCCCTTGAATATTCTTTTAATCACTTTCTTATTCATCCAATACATTTGTTTCAGAGGACATTATAACGAATTTTAAGCTCTTCCAATCGATGGATTCTAAACTTGATCCATTCAAGCCGAATATAGAATAATTTTGTACACCGTGATTGTAAAAATATGTATATAGTATAAATAATAATCAAAATACAATGCTAACATCTTTATTTCGTTCCGCTACAATAAATTACGCATATTTACAAAATACAATCATACAAATTCCACCACCAACATTTACTGTCTTACCATTTTTCGAACATTCTATTATAATGGTGGAACGAAACGTTCAGAGTTGGCAGTAAGGTACAAAATAATTTTAACAATTATTAACAGTTCGCCAGTTACGTATATCGTTATTAAACTGTATTTTATTCACTAAACTTTTACGAATCTATGTACACAGTCTTCCGGTTATGCATTAACTCCATACATTTGGAAAACCTAGAATAGTAAAAGATTCTTTTTACCCAGAGCACATTCGATCAATTTTATATAACTTACTGAACAGAGTGTGGTAGATGGAAATTATGAAAATTAAACAATGAAATCGTTTGAACATGGTTGTCGAATGAGAAGCGGTGAACGGTCCTTCATCGACCGGGTTTACTTCTGGAATGGTTGCAGTTTTCGTCCTCATCCAGTCAAATGCGTCCATTTTTAATCTCCTTTTCAATTCCGCTCCTACCTCATTTCTAATTCGACGATTATAATTGTTTAACCATCGTATCTGTTAAAATTTATTGGAACAGATAATTTATAGAGCTTCATCAAATTAAATAAAGTAATTAAATGATTGAACTCACGTGAGCGGGGGTCAACATTTTAATATCAATTAACTTTGGCTCGTACGGTACCAGCGTGACATCCCTGAACTTTAAAAAAGTCTCCGAGGTCTTCTGAAAAATGAAATACATTTTTATTACAAATTTGCCTAGTGAATAATCGATGTAATCAAATCACACACATCAGTGAAATCAGATGTGCCGGCTTCCACCGTTTCGATGATGTTCTCTAAACGGACGCCGAAGTCCCCTTCTTTGTAATAACCCGGTTCGTTTGATAAAAAGAATCCTGGTTTAAATTCGACCGGTCCGCAAACAGTGTCCGACGACGCGGTCTGCGCGTACGACACAGCAATAGGCGCTAAATTATGATTATCGTAAGAAACCATTACTTGAAGAATATACATTAATTGTTAATTAATGCTCATGCATTAATAATTCGTTCATACGAATTTGGAATATTCTATGATTTTGTTCAAAATAATGAGACAAACATTCGTGGACAGACAGGAAGTGACCGATTCCATGGCCAGTCCCGTGCAAGTAGTCGTAACCAATATTCCACAACGGCGTCCTCGCGACGACGTCCAGCTGGTTCGACTGTAAATTGCTTGGGAAGATTAACGAAGCCAGTTGTATCGAACCGATCAACACCCTCGTGTACGCTTTCTTGTGCTCTTCCGTTGGCACACCGAAATGCAACGTCCTCGTGACATCAGTCGTTCCATCTGTTAAAATCGATTTTAATCTGGTACCGTGAATAATTTATTTTGCATGAGAATTTGTAGTCTACTTATTAATAAAACAAACCTTCGAACTCTTACCTAAATACTGTCCTCCGGAGTCTACGACCAACGTAGACGCTCTTCCAATTTTACTATTCGTCATATTGTTAGGCTCGTAATGAGGAATCGCTGCGTGAGGTCCGTACCCGACGATCGTAGGGAACGAGATGCCTTTATTGTAATCCTGTTCGTAACGAAATTCGTTCGCCAATCTGACTACCTGCATTTCGTCCCACTCATCGGGGTTCATATCGTATTCCCGTTCGAGGTATGCTAAAAAATCGCACATAGCTACGGCATCCCTTAAATGCGATCTCCTCATCCCTTCGGCTTCTATCTCGTTCTTCTGCGCTCGTAAACTCAGTACAGGCGACGGGTTCGGAAATCGTTTCTTAGGGGGAATCTGTGAAGATATATAATAAATGACCGAATTTCTGTTCACGTTGGCTTATAGAAAAAAGCGCGAATAAAAATTGTGACATTTATTAATTTTCATACTTTTGTACAAAATGAAAAATTGCTGTAGGAACTAGGAACGACACAAGTGAAAAATGCTAGTAATTTGGAAAATAATTTTGTAGATAATTTAAACGTGATTGCGCTGTAGTTTGAGTGCGGGTAAGGGAATTGCTCCCTGATTTCCGATGCCGCGGGCGTCCAGGCGTCCCGAAGCACCGGCTAACATGTCCGCGAGAAGGTGAAACGGTTTGCCATCGTGGTTACTGGAGAACGCGTTCGCGTTTAACCCTATCACTTAATGCACGCATACTGTATCCTCGGGAACAAAGTGCAACAATGAGTACATCGCGTGTCTATGCATTGAATGAGGGCGAGAAGCGAGAAGCGTTCGGGTCTATGAAGGTGTGTCAGCTCGTCACGTGGGGATCAAGCTAAGCTCAACAAACTCTACGAGGACAGGAGAACATGCCTGGCAAGATGTGCTCTTGCCTAGGATTATCCACTCTCTAATACTTCGTATAAACGCCGATATACACACTAGACTAGTATCAGTACCATGAAACGTGTTCCCCCGCTTAAAACACGATTCGATTCTATTTTCATGTAAATTTATTGTTGCATATTCAGTTAGATACGTACACAGTTAAATATTTCCATGGACGCACCCGGGCTGTAACTGCATTCCGTTGGTAGCCACACCAGCTTCCAAACTTGAGACATCGTCCGTAAATCGTACCAGATAGACGTGTAATTATGCCATCTGTAACCATGTTATCTACGTATATAATAAAATATATCGAGTTACAAAAGAAAACACAAATTTAAATCATACATCGTTGCCTGTTTATTTACGAAAGGGAAATTTCTTTATAATAAATCGAACTTACCGGACGCAATTTGCATTCGAGCAGAAATGCATCTTTAAATGCTGCTGGACGGATCCGAGGATTTTCTGTTCAGGCGTGTACAGGTGTATCGATTCCTCGGTGATGATAGTGTACGCCCTGAGGACAGGCGTGTGAGGTAGATCGTAGCCACGGATGTTGAACAACCAGGCTATCTCGTCCAGAGCTGTGATTACGAGCGCGTCGGTTCGATACAATCCCATTTCCCTGCGAATCGCCTGGACCTTGTCTTGCCAGGCCCTTCCGGAATACTTATATGGCAAAGGATATGCAGGGTAAGAGTTGTAATTTGGCCGGTCGATCTGCCAGATCAGGTCCACCAGATTGTTGTGCACGGGAACCAGTTTTACAGACGAGTTCGCTGAACAGGAACGCTATTGTTAAATTCACTCCCTGGGCTCAGAGCTACTTTATTTTTATTTCTCAAAATCTCATAGAAATGTCATAATCGATGATAATAAATTGCAATTAAATGAAATTTAAAATCAACGCTGTATAGCTTCTGATGTATTGCGTGTTAAGTGATTTATTTAGACAGATATATGGCTGATATTTCAAACTATCATATTTACACTACCTAAGTCATAATTCCAACTTCCCCAACTGTTGGAAGATACAAGCGTTGGATCGGCGCCAATGCGTACGTTAGATTCGTTTTGAAATTCATGCTCCAACCATTCTGTCAGACTAGGAACCTGCATCAGAGTGTTGATAGAATAATATAAAATAATTAAGTGCGAATTATAAGTATACGAGACAGACAAGAGAGCTAAACTATTACAACTTGGTCTGTCTGCACGTGTTAACACAGTAACTACTTCTGTTCTCCTTATAAGCGAATGCAAAACATTACTTGATTATTCTCTCAATTTCAATGCTATAAGGAAATATTTTATTTTTGATAATGATTAAAAAGACCACTCAGAAAGCTCCACTTCCCATTCCCCTCGCACTGAGTGCAAGGGGTGAACGATCATCGATGACTGGGAAATTAAGCAAAGTTAACTTCCCAAGTCGTCCTCACGCTCAGGGAAAGGAGCCACGTCTCGTCATCGTGGCTGCATCGACTCTAATTTATGGATTAGAGAAGGCAAGATCAACTACAGAAGTGATCCTGTGAAGTATGATCTTAATTTTCCTCTGCCGCCACTGCCTTTATATCGTAGTTAGCTTGTGATACTGGCAGCGAGAGAGGCACTCAACTCTCTTGCCCTCTAGTGGCAGTATCTCTCTGTCAGTGGGACTCTGCCTTTCAAATCATCATGATGTAAAATGCAAATCATTACTAATATGCAATTCACTTTTTAATAATAATTTCGTATTGCGACACTTAAGAAATTGTAGATATTATTTTTTTTTAATATTATTCTTCTAAAATTAAATATGCTAATGAGATGCGCGCGATTAGACAAATTACAATAAATTGTTATTTAACAATTTTATCAATAAATTGTAGAATTTATTATATAGAGATTATTTTGTACTTACGTCCTTCCTACCGCGTTTCATAAGAATCCAATTGCAATCAAGCTGATGATCAGCCTGAATGTGGTATCTCCCGTCCGTCCAGAGCACAGCCTTGTTTTTAGTGATAAGAGCCTCGCCTGCGCTTCCGTAAAATCCGGTGATATATTCTCTCCTCATATCGTGAGGATCCAGGGTATCACTCTGATCGAAATAAGAAACGAAAGTCAAATCTGATTGTTCCAATATCATCCCTTATCAAAGATTAAATAGGCATTTGATTTGATTGAATACGCTATATAAGGGGACAACACTTTCACTCGCAATCAGGAAGCAACGCAAATCAGAGGAAGTTTCGATAGATCTAGGGAAACGGGTGAACTGATTGCTCTTAATTACTTTTGTTAAATTAGTGACGAGATTATGGCAAGCTTTAGAACTCGGCAAATCTCACGCTGTATAGTATACCTCCACGGGGGCCTTGTGGCCGTAAATGTTTCGTGTCTGAAAATTTAATGATATCCAACAGAAATACATGAGTAAACTTGAAGTAAAATTTACTTAAAGCCTATCCAAGAAATCGTAATTATAAAATATATTCCTACAATCTTCACTATCATTTCCATATCTCTTTGCATCTCATTAGTATAATTACCTGATGCGCATCGTCCGAAGTGACTAAGTATCCATCAAGAGCTGGTCCTTGAACAGAAGTGGTCCGACTCATCTCAGACCTCAGTTGTCTCAATCTCATCGTCGTGTCTTGCCTGTTCGCCGGTTGTCTGTGAACCGTTGCTGGACAGTGGGACCTCTTGGCGCCATTATAACTCTTCGGACTGTACGCCGCTGTGAAACCTACAAAAAAATAATCGTATACATATAAAATATTATTCATATATGATTCTTAAATTAAAAAAATAATTGAAACACCTTCTGGAGGCGCCGGGTATCGATCCCGGTACCTCTCGCATGCTAAGCGAGCGCTCTACCATCTGAGCTACGCCCCCGTGTTGAAAACGATAGTTCCATAAAATCGTATATAAATAAAAATTGAACCTTCAATAAATTTAACAATAATTTCATTATATATACCAGTACTATATGTGTATTTTTTTAAGCAGTGACTAATAATATTAGTGCTGTTTGATTCTCAACTGCATTGACTATATTCGAGAAGATCAAGTAGGTCTTCGAGTTCATCGATCTGCACATGTATAAAAAGGGACAAGGAAGGACCGTGGAAAGGTACACGCATGTCTTGTGGAAATCCAGAGGGTGTGCTGAGTGGTGCTCACACAGCAGGCAACCAGATCATACGAGGAGGTCAGCGAATTCGAAATCCGCGATTCGATTGCCTCGCTATTGACCCTTCCCACGTTTCATCACTTCACTTAATCAAACCCACCCAGTTTTAATTATTTAAATCGCATTAATTATATAATAATATCCAATCTACCGAAATTTAATTGCTTTTATAATAAATTCCTGTTTGCATGACAAATACGAAACTGCAGGATACAGGGAAAATCAATAGACAACGGAGGCCAGAAATTCTGTGGGAAAGACACTGTCTAAGACTAGTCACGTAAAGAGGGGTAAAAGAGGGGCAACACGGTTAACAAATTGTTTAATTTAATAATTTAACGTAAATATCAAGTAATATTAAATATGTTACTAGGAAAGTAGGAACGCGTTGCAGGTCGGTTTTACCCCGGTGTAACTTTACAATTTTCACCTCCCCGCGGGAGTTTTCCACCCTGCGGGTCCAACGCGACATGCTAGCGCGGTTTTGCGTTCTGTCCACGCTCGAGCCCGATTCAGCTGCCCACTCCCATCAGGCTAACGAGCAAGACACATTTTATTTACCCTCGGATCCGGATTTCGAATTGTTTTCTCATTCTAGCCATGAGGTAAAAATCTAATGTGAAATAAATGATTTTGAAGTCACGGATTTGAACAATCCAGCTGTCTCGTCTAGAGCTGTGATAACGAGACAGAGATAGAGCAAAAATGAAAGATTTAAAGTAATATAAAAACATTAAGTCGGATTATTCTACTTCATTTGGAATTTCGCCGGTCTCCCGAGTCGTCTATCGTTCGTACGCATGCACTGCCTCGTGCGCGGCCACGCAACCGTGACTATATAATTGCCCTTTTGTAAAACGCAACGTGATTTGCTTACAGAAACGAAAAATACTTGGACAGGCTCGTATAACAATTCCGTTCGGTAACTCCGGAAGAGATTCCGCTCATAATAGATCACGATTTTTCTGCAAATAAGATAAACTCAGGATGTTCTGGACTGTAGCTATCCGAAAGATCATAACCGCGCGATTACTATGATTGCCGGACTCGTGGACGATCATTCGCCATACTTGTGTCATGATCACGTTCGCATATTGTTTACATAATCAAGCTTTTCGCGGCCTGTACTTTTGGTAACGCTGATTGCACGTCTCCCGTCGTCTATAAAAGCGACGTTATCGTCGCGGGAACGGTCACAGATACAAAATGCGGTTGTTTAGTCTCTTAATTTATGGATTCGCGGTGGTCTGTGCGCAGGCCGAGCAGGACGTGCAATTGGAGATTCCTCAGGGCATCCTTAAAGGGTTAAAGACTGAGACCGTGCTTCATAACAAGCCTTACTACAGTTTCAGAGGTATCCCGTACACCAAACCGAATGTCGGACCCAACAGGTTTGAAGTAAGAATATATTCTTTTTACAATTTATATAACGCAGTAATTTGCTCGTAAAATCAATTATTATCAAAGAAATTCGAAGTCGACATTCTTGAAAAGCAAGCCTCAACTGCAAAAATTGTACCCTCAATAATGAGACACTTTTTATATTTTTTAAACAATTTCTTCATTTTGTTATTTTAATAAACAGTCACCAGAGCCGGCGGAACCTTGGGAAGGTGTGTACGACGCAACCAAGTATCGTCCGCCTTGCCCGTTTTATTGCATGATCAGAAAAGGTCTAATTGGCGAAGAGGACTGTCTCTATTTAAACGTTTACACACCGGTTCTCGATAAAGAAGCTCATAAACCTGTTATGTTGTGGATTCATCCTGGTGGCTGGAACGGCGGCATAGCAGACGATACCATGTTCGGGCCAGATTTCTTAGTAGAAGACGACGTGGTGGTTGTTACTTTTAGTTACAGGTTTGGTGCACTTGGTACGTTAACGCCAAAGAGAACGTTTTATAATAAATTTTACGAATCTGCTAGTTTAAAATTTGGTGTAGATTACAATCAAAAAAATCTATAATATATTAAATATCTCGATTCTGCTCACCTCACTGGCTTAAGATTAAAATCGTAGGAAAAAGAACCAGTGAGTGGAAAACGTGCGACGAGCACAGAAATTGAGACGTTCACTATGTCTATTTTGAATCGCAGGGTATTTGAACACGGGAGACAAAAGTGCGCCGGGAAACGCTGGGATGAAAGATCAAGTGATGGCACTGAAATGGCTGAAGGATAATATTCATTATTTCGGTGGTTCTCCGAGCAGAGTCACTATTTTCGGTGCAAGCTCAGGCGCTGCTTCTGCCCTGTATCATATGGTGTCTCCCATGTCTGAAGGTAAAGCGTAAACTGACTTTCCATTATAAAAATATACAATTTATAAAATTCCGACGAGATGAACAATTATTTTTTAATCTGCTATGAGTGTAATAATATTTTTAATCCAGGTCTGTTCAATTCTGTCATACTACAAAGTGGAACAATGCTTAATCCGTGGGCGATGACGTACAATCCAAGGGAACAAGCTTTCATGCTAGGCGAGGCCCTCGGTATACATACTACGGATTCCGCGGAATTAGTACAAAAATTGACCGAATTCGACGTGAAAGATATTATCACGGCTACTACGGAAATAACTCAGAAACAGGTATAGTAAATATATTTTGTTTTTGCCGAATAAATGTGAAATAAATTGACGTTCGAATTATAGAATGGGTTGAACGGACACATGAACGTTTTCGTGCCGAGCGTGGAGGTAGACTTGGGACAGGACGTGTTTTTGTCGAACGATCCTTGGACGTTGTTGAAATCTGGAAAAATAGCGGATGTGCCTGTAATTTCTGGTGTCAATGCCGATGAGTGCGCATTTTTCGCACCATGTGCGTAAGCAATGTTCACCGAGTCATACTCGAAATTACAGATCCACTGATTATCTAATAGAGTGATGAGTAATCAAACCTCTGCAAATATCATTTAATCAATTAAATTCTTATTTAGCTGACTTGCAATTTTACTGATAAAATAATATTATACACATGAATTTCTCCTATTTCATTTATTCAATATTTATATTATAGTATTAATCGACGCTATTGAAATACTGAATTCGGAACCGGAGCAATTTTTGCCAGACGATTTGAATTACACTAGCGCAGATGCGAGAAAGGAGGCTGGACAAAACTTGAAGAAATTCTACTTTGGGGACAAACAAGTCTCCAAGGAGGATCTAAACGAATATACCAAAGTAATTTCTATGAAGAATTAATATCAGAACGTTATAGTTAATTCGCTTATGCTTTACAGATGTTGAGCGACGTGTACTTTAATGCTGGGGAGCTGTTGTCACTCGATATCATGAAAAATCGAATGTCGTCCCCTATTTATCAATATATGTTCACCTTCGATTCACCGACTGGTTTCATGAAAAATCTGTTCGGTGTTCGCGACGGTAATTTATAATTAATTTACGAACGATATCTCATTGCTTATTAATATTCAATATATTATTTGCTTGTATTGAACAGGAGTTGCACACGGCGACGAGTTGGGCTACTTGTTTTATTCCAATGCCTTTAAGAATCTGCCAGAACCGGGATCCAACACAGCGAAAATGACAAACATTTTTACTAAACTTTGGACGAATTTTGCTAAAGACCAGTTCGTAATTTCGTTCGTATTTAAATCATTTGTTATTAGAAAACTTAATTAAAATGTTCTCTGGTTTTGTTGATAGAAATCCAACGTCGCACCTGGACGAAGATATCACAGTGACTTGGGAACCAATGGGGAACGAGAATAATTATCTTAATATCAACCAGGCACTGAAGATGGAGAAGAATCTGATGAGGGATAAGCATGATTACTGGAAGATGATATACAAAGACATTATGCCCTGATTTCTCCTATGCACATACTATTATCAGTATTCATAGATAATTGGTTTAAGTGATAAACACGTAATTGTATAAAATTATAAAATATAATCTCGTTACTTCAAAACGTTCAGATTTCTTTCCTCGACTATGTGTATCTTAATTTTAACGAGATTCGATTTATTATTTAATCATCTGTTTTTATACTCTACTTTTCTACAAATGTACAAGACTGAAGGTTTGAATTCGAATCGTTGGCCGCGAGATACGTACAGCGAACTTTGGCACGCCGGAGACAGCCTCGGCAAAACTGGCTATGCTAATTCGTGGCACCAACACATTTAAATCGGCATTATCATCAAGCCCGTGCTGCTTCCTACTTTCCATTCACCGGACACCGTTCTTCTCGTTTCGCCTCGTTCTTGGCTATTGGTTCACCACTCGCATTCCTGTCCTGCTAGCACCAGGCTTGCATACTCTCGCGGGAGGTCGTGGCCGCCGAACCACCGACCGTCCGTCCGAGCGAAACTGGCTATGGATCACCGGGTTCGAGAAATCAGCGGCGCGAAGACGCGAAAGAAGAGGGAAACGAGTGGCCATCTTAAAACTAGAGGTGACCAAAACGTCATTCGCTTTCTTAGTCGTTACCGTGTTGCCGTCGTTCGTCTACCATTTGTTCACCACTCACTTTTGTGCTTCGTCGGTGACAGGCTTGCAGCTAGATAGAAGAGGCTCCCACGTTCTGTTCGCCAAGTGACCGCGTAACGTAAAACCATTCATGAAACATGAATGGAAACAAATCTTGGAATTTTCATTTCACAGGTCTTAACCAAATGATTGGGGACACTGCTTAACAACAGTGTTGATAAAATCTCGAAATATCAAAAGTTTTTTTTTTTTAATTAGAAAAACGCTTGATATAGAAGTTGTAGGCACTGTCGTGCTTTCCAAGAAAAGTTCTATGCATCTTTCTTATATAACTTCGATATTTAACGAGTTAAGTACGATTAATTGGCATTTTATGGGTATTGACAAAATCCGACTGTCCTACCCTCCAAACAGCGAACTTTTGAGAAAAAAATTTCGTTTTTCATCAATTACGTCTAAACTGTTAGACTTACAGGAAAATTGCATAGAACCTTTCTTGTAGAGGACGATTAGATCTATAATTTCCATATAGGCTCATTTTGTAGAGGACGACGAGATCTACAATTTCTGCGTAAAAAGAATTCGCTAGTGCCAATAGTTACCGAGTTATTTGCAAAAAACGAAAAACAGTTTTTTGCAAATTACTCGTAAACCACTGATGCTAGCGAGAAACTGTTAGATAGAGATTGTAGATCACGTCGTCCTCTACAAAATGGACCCACAAACGTCTCCCTAAGTCCATCTGTTTGGAAGTTATTGGCAAAAAACAGAAAAACAGTTTTTTGCAAATAACTCGGTAACTATTGGCACTAGCGAATTCTTTTTACGCAGAAATTGTAGATCTCGTCGTCC
>NW_017163310.1:0-4890 GCF_001652005.2 Ceratina calcarata | reverse complement strand
TCGAATAATAGTTGAAGGTACTGCTACTACCTTCAAAAAAGATCCTATACAATTTTTTTCTATTTTCAATACTTCAGGAGTAATCGATTAATTAGCTCGTTCATCGCCAATTATTCCATAACTAGTGGAGTTAGACTGAAATTGTATAGGACGTTTCTTGTATCTCACAATTGGAGCTACAATTTTTGTTGGAAGCATTTCTCGCTAGAATGAAAAAAACTATTTGCAATAAACATTTTTCTTTATTACTCTTCGACAAAACATTTAAGCTACAAAATCCTACACAAAGTAGGATACATATTTTAATGAATCTTGAGAGACGTATGTCAAATTGTGTTCGCTAACAAATTTTGAGATAAGAAAAATATCTGCTTTAGTTTTAATAATTGAATGAAAACAAATCTTAACACTTTCATTTCGCGATCCTGCTGAGCGTGAATCACAATAGTTCATAAACTGACAATTCTTTCATCTCGTCTATGATTTTATCTCGTTGTCCCAAATGTTTTTTTATTATCTCTGGCCACAATGTCTTACGTCTTATAACTTCTTCAATTTTATAAAACGTATAAATAATCGACTTTCTCTGGAATGAGAATAGGAAAGGCTAGAAGCAGTGGACTTGAATTTGCGCGCACAGTTGAACGGCACGGATCATTCGACTTTATCGAGACACAATCGAATGACATCGAGTTTTCTCGGAGAGGACAAAGATGATCGAGATGCTGCGATAGTAGACCGTTTCTCGAGATGATCTTCAGCCTCTCTCGATCCGGCTGTCATGTAGAACCAGCTGGTAGTTATTTCATCTTTCTATCTATGGACCGGTTTGTATTATTGCCCAAGTCTCTGTCACATCATGTCCATCCGATTATGATAATGTCAGAAGTGAAGAATAAAGGCAACTGCGATTAACGCGATTAGGATACTTCTAATTACGAAACGAATAAAATTTTTCAATAATTGATTCTTTAAATACTCGAGGATATTAAACTACATTTTATAATAGGTAACGATTTAAAAAAAGCATTTATGTACTAGATTACATATAATGTACAAAATTATATACTATTAAATGTTGATTGCTCTTGGAATCAAATTAAAATATAATTATTATCAACTGAATATTAATCACCCGAAGCAAAGGAGACTTGATCGATCTAACCAGTTCCAATAATCATCACTCATTTATTTTCTTATTGAGAAACCGTGGATTGAGAAAAGCGCGTGCATTTAATAGCACGATCGCCGAGAGCGGGAACGCGATACACGTAAAAAAATGAAATTAATATTAGAAAACGGGAAACGCGGTAAAAAATGCGTTTTCCGTTACGTGTCGGTAGAAACGCGGCGGGTCGATGTTGTCGCATTTGTTCGTCACTCACTTTCGCGTTTCCATCGTAATAGGATAGCATTTACGTTAAGGAGGTTCGTTGATAGTTATAGTAATTGATGCCTTCGTAGGTGTATGCAAGTACGCATATACACACTGTATGTACATTCGGTTTCGGTGCATCATACGTCCATGAGATATTCATAGAAAGTTCCACTTCTACTCTAAGTACTCGTGAACTTCGGTAAAGTCAATATGAAATACGTAGCGATCGAACATGAATTGTGTCTCATTGTTAAAACTTGACATACTTTTAATAAAATTGTAATTATTTGATTTACTCAATTCTCATCTCGCTGTTTTTAAAAATGTTTATCTTGAAATCAAAGCCAGGTTAATGCAATTTTACTGTAATAATGGGGTGTCTTCTGCAATGTAACAGAACTCAGTATTTGGTAGAAATCCTGAATGCAAGAAAGACGTCAGCGAGTACGACTGGCATGTGAGTCAGTTCTTTGACTGGTACCGAGGTCCGCGTCTCGACTCGCCCCTCATCCAGTTTCATGAAACGTGGACCACTTCGAGATGATCTTCAGCTTCGTGTTACCAGGTTTTCATAACGCGGGACGTAATCTTTAATCTGGACCACTTCTCTCTTATCCCTCTGACTGCTTGTTCCACGTTTTCGTCCACGCTACCTCCGCCGAGTCATTCGCTCTTCGTGTCTGTTTCTCGATCGCCGAGAACTCGTTTGCCTTGAGGAGACGACGCGGTTGCCGTCGTCGTTGTCTTATTTATCGGATCCACGGGTCTCGTCGGCAGACGAAAGGAGGAATGTGGGAACAGCGGTTTATGCAACCGAGAAAGTATGACCGTGTGAAAAACCCTGGGTATTCCCTCTTCAGGGCTGGGAGTCCGATCAAATGGGCTTCGATTTGGGATGGCTCGAGGCTTTTTACAACAGGAGAACAGGAACCACTCTGTGTAGCCTCGTCCAAGGGTTGTTTTTCTATACCTCTCTTCAATTTTTTTTACAAACAATTGTTATATAAAAAGTCTTGGTTTAAAGTATGGCGAACTGTATGTTTAAAATGAAGCTACGTTTTTAGGGGAAGATTGTAGATCAAGTAGTTTAAATTAACGACTATAATCGAGACGTATGAATAAAAATGCTTCACGCTTGATATACAAGTTTACATCGACGATATAAGTGCAAGTATACCCTTCAAGTAGTTTAGCCACTGATATACATTAGTCTTCCCAGTTTCCCTCATATGATTAACTAAAATAATATTTAATTTATGTTTCATCTACAATTTCTGACTATCTCACAAACCCTTTATTTTGAAATCATTATTAAAAACTAAAATTAAGTGCTAAGTGATAAAGATTCGCCTCATTAGGAGATATCGTCAGCTGCGCATCAACCTGTTTCATTGCTCATTTACAGTAAAGGGTGAGAAGCGTAGGGAAACGTGTCAGAGACGAGACTGATTTCTTTTAAAAATTCGTCAACATAAAATACGTGAGACGTATGCGTCGGGGTATGCACGTGTAAATATGCGCGCGACGGGGGTGGCCTCGGTGGCGGTGGCGCTGTCAGCCATCATCGGCGGAGATCGATAACCCGTTGGTAGATTTGTGTGCGTGCACACGTTCGCCCGGTCCACCCGTCGAAGGGGACACCGAAAAAAAAGCAGATCCAAGAAAAAACGAAGAAGGTTGCCGCGGCGGTAAAAAGACGTCATAAATCCGGTTGCCACGGGGTGGCAACCGGGCGACCCTCTCGTACGCCATACGATCCTGGCCGGTGTGAGACGGCCGGCTGCTTAAGTGGCCGCGTATCGGTTCCTCCGCGACCGGGAGGCGACGTCTCCGACCGGCCGGCTCGTCCGTCGAAAGTCGCCGCGAGAAAAAGACGCTGCGGAGGTTTTTATCGGCTCCTTTCGAGGGACGAAGCGTCGCCATTGCCCGCCACCCTGCCAGGCGAGCATCCGCCGACGGAGGTCACCTATCCTGCGAGTCGGCGGGCTGCGTACGCGGAACACCAGCCATGCGCCGCAAAGGGGTGGAAACCACCCTGCGTTCGATCCACCACCGTCACCGTCTCGGTGACGACGCGGTGAACNTTTGTATATGAAAGAAATAACATTTTTCCCTGAATATGACTTGAACTCTTTCATTTACACTTTCCATTCTCTTCAGAGAAGAATTCACGTTTCTCATTTTACAATATTTATTTACCTGTGTATTATTTCTAGTGTTAATAATTCGAGTTTTTCTCTATAATAAAACTTATTTAAAAATTGTGAACTTTAAACATTTATAACTTTGTAACACATAATTTTAATAGACTGACGCATGACCCATTTGAAGTGGAAAGGTCTCCCCTTGAAGCTCGTTTTTTATTCATCCCGATACGACTTCCCGTTCCGGAGATATCGTCGTGTAAAGAGAAACCTGATTTTTATGGGCTGCTATCGCCGTTCTTCTCGCGCCGCGCGTACTTCTCCCTCGCACGTTAACCCAGTTACCGAACGGCCTTGCAAGGCCGGCCGGCAAAAAATGTGGGTTAGTGCTGGCAGTTCCCGGTACCGTTATTTCCAACGACGAAGCTTCCGAAGCTTATATCTCCGGAATGGATTGAGATATCGGGATGAAAAAAAGAAATGGTCTTTCTCGTCTTTACGTCTTTTATCTAATGAACGTATTTATAATTCGATATTCAACGTAATTTTTCTATGATTATTAAGCTTATTAATTGTAAGTCTAACTTAAGTATCTTAATGAGGATAACAGTTAAGACTATATATATGTACGTTTTGATATTATATTACATTGTAGAAAGGAGAGACACGTCCATAGTATCATACTTTATAATACTTGATTTTATTAAACGATTCCACTAATACTTGTGAGTTAATATTAATACATATGTACATATTGAAACTTAATTCTGAAAACTCATATCGTTCTATTTATAAAAATGAATCGAGAATTCAACTGAAAAACGAAATGACCTAATTTCATTTGTTTAGAGATCCTCTGACACAATTTTTCAACATTCCTGCAGGCAGAAGATCCAAGAAAAACATCGAAAGTACTGTTGCTTCAGAAAACAATCGCGAAGTCCGTTTGATCTTAAAAAGCAGAACGAGGCTTACTGCCAAACAGATTAAACAACGGTAAGGAGGTGGCCTGCGCGCGTTGCCATGATATTAGAGGAGTATCAACATTGCGGGAGTTTATTCTAGCCCGGTTCAATGAATTAATGTTCAGCCGTGACGTCGTCGCCGAGTCGAGGGTTGAGCTGGACGCTGAATAAGTGTTGTGAGAGGTAGAAGGAGAACGCGGAAACCGAAACGTGGAGGGGCCATTCATGGAAAGAAATGGGTTAGAACAAACGAGATACGCGATTATTAGGAACCTAGGAGTCTCGAGCAACGAGTTCGGCCGCGATTTCGATCGGTCGAGCTCATCTACGACGACGTTACAAGGGTTGAATCTTTTGTAACGCGGCAACGAAATATATCAATCCGTTACTACATTGCTTAATC
>NW_017163309.1:0-225 GCF_001652005.2 Ceratina calcarata | reverse complement strand
ACCCAAAGTAAAAGATAGGACGCTTTAGCGTTCGTGGGAACGTCCGCCGCGGACGCTTCCCGCTTTTCGCGACTGTCCGCCGGTGTCGCGAAGACGAGAGCCGGCGTTGCGACGTCCTTGAACGTCGCGAGGTCACGGTCGGATGTAGACTTGGACGTTCTCTCCTATGTGCTAGAACGGACTCGTTGAAGTTCGACCTCGGCTCCGTCGACGCGACATCGGTCA
>NW_017163308.1:0-225 GCF_001652005.2 Ceratina calcarata | reverse complement strand
TCGCAATTACGTACATTTTCGCTGCTGACAAGGGGAACCCCCATCTGTCCCCCTCTGATATCGTTCAAACTAATTAGGGCGAAAGAGTATAAAAAATTAAGGAATACGTGTTTCGACCTAGGTGCCAGCACTCAATAGTTATTGAAAAAAGTGTTGGTGAAAGTTTTGGTGGCCTTTATAATGCAATACAGAAGCCTGTGTTTCAACATGAGTGCTGGCCTAATG
>NW_017163306.1:0-225 GCF_001652005.2 Ceratina calcarata | reverse complement strand
AATATAAATATAAAAGAAAGTTGGTAGTTTTTAGTGTTAAAGTGGGAACCAAAAATCCTCGATAAGAATTGACAATAAATAACAAACCGAGTAAAAGTTACTGAAACGGGATATCGTTAAATAATTAGAGAAACGAACGTCCGATGTTTACTGGTTGACTAAACATTTTTTCACGCGCCTGCTACTCACATGGAACACCCGTTTCCCCGGTTCCTCTTTTTTTTT
>NW_017163305.1:0-225 GCF_001652005.2 Ceratina calcarata | reverse complement strand
GATCTACAATTTCCCTATAAAAGTTTTTCGATAGCATTAATAGTTTACGAGTTATGAACGAAAAACGAAAAAACAGTTTTTTGCAATCTGAACGCGAATTCGCCCGTCGAATCTGTGAACTTTTAACCATACTTTTCGTTTTTCCTCAATAACTCCCGAACGGATAGACATAGGGGGGCGTTTGAGGGCTCATTTTGTAGGGGACGACGAGATCTACAATTTCTG
>NW_017163304.1:0-225 GCF_001652005.2 Ceratina calcarata | reverse complement strand
CATCCGGTCGCGTTATCTCGACGCTGCGCCGCGCCGGGGAAACCACTTTTCGCGTTGTCTCAGACTTCTCCTCTTTTCATTATGATAATGGCTGGAATGACGAGTACTCGAATCCCGCAGCGCTGGATGGAGTTACTTTCTTGATGAAGATTGAAAGTTAATGTGGAACCGAGCCGCACGAGCGCGACTCGCAACTTGTTTTGGTTGACGAGTGGAATGCGACTG
>NW_017163303.1:0-225 GCF_001652005.2 Ceratina calcarata | reverse complement strand
TTATTATTAAATAGAGTACATTGTATTCTTCTATATATTATTTCTACGCGCTTAAATGAAAATCTATATAGATAGATCGCTTAAAAAAGCCCGCTACGTGAAGCAAACAGGAATTCCTGTTTAAGCGCTGCGTTCGCTAGAATTGCGAGATCCGCTTCGATCTCGGCCATTTCCACTTCGTTCGGAACGTGGTGTAGTCGTTATTCTTGCAGAGCTGTGTAAGGT
>NW_017163302.1:0-225 GCF_001652005.2 Ceratina calcarata | reverse complement strand
AATTTGGGTTAAATTATTTTAATAGTTTCAACCTCTGTCATAAAACATATTATACATATATATACATATACATATATATACATATATATACATATACATATATATACATATATATACATATATATACATATACATATATATATATATATATTTATGTATATATAAGTGTGTGTATATATACAGGGTGTAAACCTACAGGTGGGCAATATTTTAAGGACGTGTTCT
>NW_017163301.1:0-225 GCF_001652005.2 Ceratina calcarata | reverse complement strand
TTTATGCTAGGACCGATACGGAAAAACATTAAGAGACAAAGACCTTGCCTCGAGTTCTGTTTCGAGGCGTAGGGCTGCTCACGGTGGTCTACGGACCGAGCCACTTGAAACGAGAAGGAATTCTCGAATCGCGGTCGAACTGTTATTCTGCGATTAAACATACTCCCCCTGTTGGGGAAGGCCTTAACAAACTACTTCAAAAATATAATTGCCCAATGTGTAAAA
>NW_017163300.1:0-225 GCF_001652005.2 Ceratina calcarata | reverse complement strand
CGACCTTGGCATTGTAATTGAGTTGACTCAAAATTTCAGCATCGACTACTGTCATATCATGTCACTTTCACTATACATATAACTGTATTGTAGTAGATCTCTGAACTGGCAGTGAATTTATTAATAATACAATAGACAGGTTCTTGAATAGTATAAAATATTATTAAAAATAAAAATAAGCATTCAAATTCAGATTAAACAAAACCACAAAATCTTAACAAATAG
>NW_017163299.1:0-1027 GCF_001652005.2 Ceratina calcarata | reverse complement strand
CACGATCAATAATATCGGTTTGATCGATTGATCACGGGTAGATCACGAATCGGTACAGAGATTTCGCATTAGGAAATTCAAGTTCAAATCAGTGTAACGGCCACGTGTTAGTTCGCGAAATAGGCGACGTGGCAACTCGATTGCCAGTTCACTCAGTCCTTGTCAATTAAACTAAGTAAATTGTATAATTGTGAATTGTCCGCGCGCACTGTGTAATTGACAACGAGCTGATTTGCTCATAATAAATGTTCTGTGCTGTAATACCGCGTTGATGTTAACTATCCGACCCCGTCCACCAGGGAGGCTTGCGGAAAGCCAAAAAATTCGCAACATTTGGTCCTTCGATCCGGATAATTAATAATCAGTGCGTGAACGGCTCTAGAACATTGTGGAAGTGCAAGTGATAGTTAGGACCACGTGACGATTTCGAGGTTAGTCCGCCATTAAACCTCTCTCTCTAGTTCGCGCTGTAGGACCTCTCTCTCTAGTTCGCGCAATTGGTCCTCTCTCTCAATTTCGCGCTGATCGAACCTTGCTCTTCAGCTCGCGGAATTTAATTTCTTGTTAGTTCGCGTCAATCAGACTACTCTTCCGAGTTCACGTTCAAAGTGATCGCGAAGTGTCGTGTCCACGTGCCGAGAGATCGTGTGCGTGTAAAAGTGCGTTCTACGCCACGACAATCTCGGCAGATCACGTGCCTTAAGAACGCGAAATTCGCGACTAGAACGACTAGACCACGTCTCGTGCGCGAAGAGGTCGGTGTGTAGTGAGTGGCCCACATTCTTCCAACGGTAAGCTCCATTTTACCATCTTTTGAGACCACGCAGGATCACGATTGGCCTTCGGGTGATGCACCCATTGCTCAATTAAGCATTTTTGGTTGGCTTGTACTTGGACCAGTTCACGCAACGTCAACCTTGCAAAGAAATACTCATTTTGGCACTGTCAGACCATCCGATCAAGAGCTTATTAACTTGATTGCCAAATTTTGGGTACAAGAGGAGCCTCCCATGGACAATAATTCCAA
>NW_017163298.1:0-225 GCF_001652005.2 Ceratina calcarata | reverse complement strand
GGGGGGATGGACCGAGGGCTGTTTAAAGTGGTGCGTGCTGGCATGGAATACAAATGCATCTCCCCAGAAGTATTATTCTTCCTCGCTCTCTGGGGGACACGGTTCGATTGAATTTAAGTGGGATTCTGGGAAACAACGATTTCTAATCGTGTATATCACTCGTGTCGATATCTAACTCGATTTTCATACGCAGGACAATTTTCCCTGAAATTATTTTTAATATAG
>NW_017163297.1:0-225 GCF_001652005.2 Ceratina calcarata | reverse complement strand
TACTGTTTGTGCGTATTGCGATCATTTCTTAAAAGTTCCAATAAATTCGTGAGAGCCATAAAAATCGAAGCGTTTATTAAGTTCATTTGAAATCAACCACGGGCCTGGAGAATTTACTCGCTTTCACCATTGCGGGGTGAACAATAAAAAAACAAAACTTCAAGCAAAGCATAAGAAAAAACTACCTGTGGTAGGAACCTCTGAGGAGTGGTTACAAATTCAGGC
>NW_017163296.1:0-225 GCF_001652005.2 Ceratina calcarata | reverse complement strand
CTGTAAAGCTTGCGAATCATTTTAATTCTAATGCTATTCTCATGTAAATATGTTCGCTATGTAGATGTGTAGGTAATTAATTTTCGAGAAAGTAAAACGAACTTTTGAGAAAGTATAGAATTTTCTAAAATGATAAACGTCGTACGTAGAAGAAAGAGTTTCTCTGATTTCTCCTAATTATATGTATTTCTAAAAATTTCTCACGATACTCATTTTTATTAATAA
>NW_017163295.1:0-225 GCF_001652005.2 Ceratina calcarata | reverse complement strand
CAAGCTCAGCCAATATCGCTAAGCCAGTATCAGTGCTCGTAGGCTACTCTGTGCGCCGTGACGGTGGGTAATATTGGAACGAAGGCTGATTTATGCGCCTGACCTGCAGGAATACGCGGTTTTGCGTTAGAGAATGCGGAGAGGTTGATGCCACGCTGGGGCAAAATTTATTCTGGTTGAGGGCGGAATGCGCATATGCGCCAAAATGCTATTCCACTCATTGCT
>NW_017163294.1:0-225 GCF_001652005.2 Ceratina calcarata | reverse complement strand
GAGCGGTTGTTTTCTACAGCAGGAAACATAGTTAACGAAAAACGGAGTAGATTATGTTCCGAAAATGTAGAAATGTTAAGTTTCTTACATGTAAATTCAAAATAAAACCATTCAGGAATATATCTAGTGGTATAATTAATTACTTATTATTAAAGTGTTAAAGTAAAGTGTACCATTCATAAAAGTAAGAAATTATAAATAAATAAAGAATAAGAAACATAACCT
>NW_017163293.1:0-225 GCF_001652005.2 Ceratina calcarata | reverse complement strand
GATCTTTTATGATCTTCGACAATTAAATATATATATTTATTTTTTAGTATATGGACATGTGTGTCTATACACGTAATTCACGATTACAGGATTCCGTGAGTATGATTTTCAAAGAACCGAACCGGTGGCCTTTAATTGGCAGTAAACATGCTGGTAGTAATTAAAACATAGATTATTCTTATAGTCACTCTTGCTTGTATATATCATAATAAAAGCGTATTATAA
>NW_017163292.1:0-225 GCF_001652005.2 Ceratina calcarata | reverse complement strand
GTAGTAACGTAGCAAGGAATATGATACGAACGTAAATGATGCTGTCCAGATTTTGAGATCGGAGGTATGTAGACTGTAAATTCATAATTAATCGTTGCTGTTGTATTTTGTACTTTTATTTTGTGCGTCTATTGTAAATCGATTATGTTCGTGCCGACATGTAACAGTGCATGGTGAAGTAATAAATCAAATGAAATAAGTCAGTCTCATAAGAAATTCTCAGTC
>NW_017163291.1:0-225 GCF_001652005.2 Ceratina calcarata | reverse complement strand
CGTCAGTGAACGTGCTCGCTAGACAACCACTTGGAAAATATATTCCGATCCCCCCGCAAGCCTAACTCCCTACCTACCTCCCTCCCTCCCGCAGGTATTCCATAGCCACAAGATTTTCAATAGTATTATACAAATGTTGGGAAACGATCAAATTATAGTCAGTATTGTATTCAATATTGTCCTCAATATTATAATCAGTATTGTACTCAATATTGTACTCAATAT
>NW_017163290.1:0-225 GCF_001652005.2 Ceratina calcarata | reverse complement strand
CAGTTTGCAGGAAGGTAAACGTTTACGAATAATCCTAGCAAATATGTACTCGGACTCGCGTGGCTTCTAGCAAAACGCTGTAAAATTCTTGTTCCGCAGCGAACAAAGAATCTCACCAAGTTTGGAGACAGAATGAATCGCATTCAACTTTATCATTGAGGTTTTATTTTATTTACCCGCCACGTTATTTACTCCGATGCTCGATAAACAATGTGAGATTAATGT
>NW_017163289.1:0-225 GCF_001652005.2 Ceratina calcarata | reverse complement strand
GCCCTAACGGGTTCGGCCGGGAGAACGGGTGTTGAATTAAATCAATAGAATCAGCGATGAACCAAAAAATGAAACCTGGTTTATTCAAAAAATGAATTTGTCTTCCCTGGAGGACTTTGCTGGGTCCGCGATCGCCGGGAATTCAACACGTCCGGTCTGTTGTCCCAAGGTCCTCCGTACTTCTCGCGCGTCTAGCGGCGGTGTCGGCTTTCTCGCCCCTGCCGT
>NW_017163288.1:2146-2817 GCF_001652005.2 Ceratina calcarata | reverse complement strand
GTATAATATCGAATAATTTAATTATCACAATAAAAATGATTAAAAAAAACTGATAATTAAGAATTTTCACTGTTTCCTCGTGTCATTCCTTCGATAAACTCTTAAGGGCTCGGAACCGACCGGACGCGATGCTGGCGAAACATATTTTTCTCCGTTCGTAAATCACACGAAACCCGACGTTGTCGCTCGGTTTTACGATGGCAATAACTTCGAATCGGAATTTTCGGGCTGATTTAGGACCGACGGAAGCGCGAGAAGGGCGCCACACCGACGGCCCCGGCTCATTGTAAATCAATGGGTTTTCGTTTCGTGGCCTGAGCCTTTGTTTTGAATACCAGCACGTAGGTCCGAGGATTTCCCTCGGTGGACAGTAGCAATTGCTTAATTTACTGCGACCAAATTTTGGCCAGACTGGCAACTACCAGTACGTCCTCAGTGTTGCACATCAGCAGGGTTCCAACCCTTCGAATTGCGTGAAATTAGTTCCACTTTCTACCAGGTATAACAGTGAAAGCTGTGCTCACCGCAGCTTTCTCAAGCAAAACTTTTTTGCACTTTTCTTATACTAGTTTTTTAACTCTGCAGTTTTTTAACAATAAGGGTAGATTATTCTGTGTACACAAAAATCAAGCTCAATTATTTATGAAGTCATTTCTCTTTTATTAATTGAA
>NW_017163288.1:0-624 GCF_001652005.2 Ceratina calcarata | reverse complement strand
TCACTCCTAGAAACTCGGTCAACTCGGGATACCAAACTATAATAATAAATAAAAATATTTTTTTCTATATTATTCTATATATTCTATATATTTTCTATTTTTTTCTATTTTATTCTATAATTTCTATATTTTTTTTTAAATTAAACGTGAATATCTTATCATCGTATAATAAACAATTTCCGCTGCATTAACTTGTATCCTTGATTAATTTATCCTACACGAAATGAGAAAATGGATTCACCTAATTAATGATTGATACGATTATGATACGGTGGGAATCCAGCAGAACCAGTTTCTATTGATTAGAGTACGCAGCTCGAACCGTCCTGTGGTGCTTCGCATGATCGATTACTTCATGGAGGGAGATCGAAACTATTATACCGAATGATGGATATGGTTCCCCCGAACACCCTAACAGAATAGTTCTTGCGCGAGGGAAGTTTCGGGTTCATGAGAGGCAAAATGAAATAAAGATGAACCGCATTCGTTTATAGAAAAATTGCAAATACTTTAATATGTATTTTGCTATCTAAATTGACATCACGTTATTCAAAGATGCATAGTTTGCCGATCGAATAATTCCAGAATCCTGTACTTAAGTTCTACCATTATTTAAAGAAGATT
>NW_017163287.1:0-225 GCF_001652005.2 Ceratina calcarata | reverse complement strand
TATAATAGTAAAATAATATATCAGTAAATAATATTAAATCAGTATATAATATTATATCAGTAAAATTATATAATAGTAAAATAATATATCAGTAAAATTATAATAAATAAATAGTATAGTATAGTAAAAAAATTAAGTACTGGTACAATTTTATTGAGATATTATTTAAACAAACGAATTTAAAATTGTAGATTCTTTCAGAGTGTATCAGAAAGACAAAAAGAT
>NW_017163286.1:0-225 GCF_001652005.2 Ceratina calcarata | reverse complement strand
GTATCCTGCAAAATTACTTATTGTTGGATATTATATTCTGATTTAAGTACATGAACCATTGGTCGGTCGGGTGGGTAGACTGGTGTTATGCCCTTGACCCACAAGGCGGACCAACCTATATTAAAAATTACCTGGACTCGCCGATTATTGTCAGTGAGGATACTGACGAGTTCTATAAGAATCCGATGTACTACGCGATCAAACATTTCAGTAGATTCGTCGATA
>NW_017163285.1:0-225 GCF_001652005.2 Ceratina calcarata | reverse complement strand
CTTATAAAGCAATATCGATTTTCGATATGAACAAAAATAAATTTTTGTAATTTAGAAAATATACAGGGTGTCCCAGAAAAAGTGTTAGAGTCGAAGAGAAGCGATTCTGTGTTTCTGAATAATAATTTCCTTTGCCAAAATGCAAAGTGAGCCACGGTTTTTGAATTATTAACGAAAAACACTATCCAATGAGTGCACGCCTAGGGCACGTGCCAAGCCATGGAT
>NW_017163284.1:0-225 GCF_001652005.2 Ceratina calcarata | reverse complement strand
TTTCATCAAGATTTATCGTAATGCAGATTGAATTCAGTTTACGAAATGTTTATTTGGAACGGAGAGGAGTGGAAGATAAAAATTAAATAGACCACGAATTTATTTAAGTAGGCCGAATTATAAGTTCCAAAATATTTATCAGATGAAAAAAAGGATGAAAGGTTGAAATTTGATGAAAAGTTAGACTTAAGGAAAATATTTGTACTAATTTTATGACATAATCGT
>NW_017163283.1:0-225 GCF_001652005.2 Ceratina calcarata | reverse complement strand
GTCGAAGCATCTTTTCGGAAAGCTTAGTTGCGATAGAATTATGGAAGCTGTCAGTAATGTTCAATAAACCGATATAAGTGGGTATGAGCATTTTAGACATTTCAAAAATTTGAGTATATGAATTTCATCACGACTACATGGTATCGCAATATGGGGACAACTGTTTTCTTATGTACACCGACACTGATAGCTTGATTTACAATATTCTAACCGATGATCCGTACG
>NW_017163282.1:0-225 GCF_001652005.2 Ceratina calcarata | reverse complement strand
AGCTGTGGAAATTAAAAATGTCGAAGAGGTTTAATGTGAGCGTCATTTCTTAGTTATCTTTGAGATTAATAAGTGACTGTTGTCTCGGGATAAAATCTTGGGTGAAGGGTTAGTTTTAGCAATTTGTAAATTTAGGGAAAGGTTTTGAGGCTGAAAGAATCGGAGGATCATTAGTTGTTCAATATTAATTTCTGATTACAAGTCACGAGGTAGAAGTTGGTTAGT
>NW_017163281.1:0-225 GCF_001652005.2 Ceratina calcarata | reverse complement strand
CAGTATAAATGTTTTTACTCTTGCCTCGTCTAGCGAAAAAACGTCGCAAACTACCGAGAAATGTGTCAGTTGTCAAATCACTGACAGCTTCCAAATGAATAGTTTTGGTTGCAAAGCAAACATAAACTGCTACGTAGGCCTTGATTTTATTGCGGTTGCGAAACTTTTTTTCTTTAATCATAAATGGACCACAATAATCGATCCCTGTGTTTATGAATGGTCTGG
>NW_017163280.1:0-225 GCF_001652005.2 Ceratina calcarata | reverse complement strand
GCATTTTACAATTCTTGTCGAATTATTCTTGGTTAACGTTTGTAACGAACCGTCACGATACGTCCTACGACCCCGAACGCGGCCATAATGCGCAGCCGCGGGCGCTACATGCGACTACACCGGCCGCCTTTATGCGGCGACCCCGCGCGCGACGTTTCGCGCATGCAATATCGCGCGCCACGTGTTTAAGTACCGGTCCTTGAGCCGGGAAAAGGGAGAGTTGAT
>NW_017163279.1:0-225 GCF_001652005.2 Ceratina calcarata | reverse complement strand
TGCGAAACGTCGGGAGCACACGGCCGGACACTTCCGCCGGGGCCCCCGTACGCCGACGATGGGTACGCGCGAATCGATCGAAAACTCGCTGATCTTCACGCGAGATACTCCGCACGAGCCCACCGAACTCTAACTCGGTAAACGCACGAAGCGGCACCTCCTCCGGGAATAGGTAAAGCCGCACCGTGACCAGAGTGCCCACCCCCGGGCCCAGCTCGTCATCCT
>NW_017163278.1:0-225 GCF_001652005.2 Ceratina calcarata | reverse complement strand
CGTGTCCACTTTCGAACAAAGAAATGAGCAATCTCCCTTTTCATCTCTGGTACAAACAGGTACAAATACCTCAAATCAATTTGGGGTTGCCCGTGGCGCCATCTAGCGTTCATGGCCGCGAACCCGTTTTTCTCTCTGGTGCAGCAATATTGGAGCCTTTCGCTTTTGACAAAAAATTTCGTTTTTTCTCAATAACTCGTAAACCCTTGGAGATACGGGAAAATT
>NW_017163277.1:5700-6469 GCF_001652005.2 Ceratina calcarata | reverse complement strand
CTCCTCCCCATCTGCCATTTTCGGCTGTAACAATCTTTCCGGAACACCCTGTATAATATGCATAACCATTAAAATAATTCTAAAATTCATACTGACATTAGCGTTTATTAACAGGAATGATTCAACATAACGACCATTTGCACGATCATTTTCCCAAGTAAGGACTGGCCTACGTTATTTAATATATTGACTGATATTTTGCAATAGTCAGCGATAATATGCTGCTTCATATTTAATGTCAGTACGAATTTTAGAATTATTTAAATTGAAATATCTCCTAGCTAGCTTTCTCTACAAGATTTTCGACGTACATAAGCTGGTACTTTCTTATAAATGACATCTAGTTTCATCGTTTGATGTATAAACAAATACCCCATTCTATTTAAAAATATAAAGTTGACCTTCAATTCTCCTAAGCACCTCCACCTGCAGAAAAGTTGTGTACACCATATAATGTATCCCTCGAAACTAAACAACTTTTGTTTAAAAACATTCCTTCCTATCTTAAAAAATTTAGAAGTTTTTCAGATAATTTGCCTTAGGCAACTCATCCTGTATATCAAATTAGAGATTGAATACCAGCAAAGATTTTCGTAATACCTCTTCCATTCACTAACGTAGGTGCTCGAGATGGTCTCCATTCCGATTAATACACTTCTATAATCTATTAATCAATGAGTAACCCGTACTCTGGCAAGGCAAGTGCTGGGCAGACAATTCTCTAATCGGAGGAGCAGTCGTAGTAAAGAATATCTGTGGCAATCATATT
>NW_017163277.1:0-1131 GCF_001652005.2 Ceratina calcarata | reverse complement strand
TAGTGACACCCACTGTACCTAAAAAATAAAAGATTTTGACAAAAATAGAATGCAAAGGTGTATCAAATCGAAGCAATTAATTGACAGTGAGTGTAATGTATTGCAAAATTTAGCTATTTATTGGTGTAGATGAAGAAAGGTCAAAAGCTGGAGCTGGAGAATTTCTAAACATGAGATGGAAACGAAGGTCGGGTTTATTTAAAAAATACAAACAGATTTTTCTTAACAAAGTGGTCTACCGAGTAGGGAAAGATTTCCCGAAGAAAAATTACGAGCGATCAGTCATTCGGTTCTGTCTTACGCTACGAACAATAAGCAGAATTATGGAACGCGGAATCAACAGTGGAATGATTTTAAACAAAACAACAGGACGACGTCTCAACATTTCATTTACCTTACCAATCGTCAGAAAAACTTCAAAGCTTGAGTGTTAATGTCTTAAACGGTAATTTTCTTTCAACGTAAATGTTAGTTATTTTTGTATAAACTAGCTAAATGGAAGTTATTCCTGTATAAACTAGTCTGCGCAAAGTTTCAGCAGCCTCTCGAGTGACGTTATTTAGTAATAATTTTTCATGGGATTGACGACATCTTTTAAGACGGCGGGACCAAGTATATGTTAAACATATCGAAAAATAGTTAACTTCAAATAAGCATAACTCAGAAACGGTACGATCAAATCCGTTGAAATTTTGCAAGTATATCTATCAGATGCATAATTAATATTGTTGAAAGTTTCAGAATTATCTCGAATAGTGTTTATTTAGGAAATAAATATCTTAAGATACTTCAGTATTTAATTACATCAAATACACTTGAACGGTGAGAACAAAAAAAATACATGCACGCTGAAATAATTCCAATTCAGTAACTTTCCTGTAATCCTTCAATCACTGAAACCATCGAAAAGCAATTCTCTAAAGTTCAATGGCAATCATTCGCCCGGACCGATGCATTATTCAGGCGCGACGCAAGGATCAAAAATTGAGAACGAAACGCAACTACGATGTAAAAACGTTTTAAAAGGAGAAACTAATTAAAAGTATACGAGAAGAATCGCCGGTACGCTCGACCAAACCCAGTTAATTGAATATCGATTGTCGCGGATCTAGTTTCTCTCTCTCTCTCTCT
>NW_017163276.1:0-225 GCF_001652005.2 Ceratina calcarata | reverse complement strand
TTGGGCACCCCTGATTGTACTATCCGTCGTTGCACCGCCCGTTGCCGCCTTGTCCCCGGCTTTGTCCAGGGATGCACCCACCGGATGCGTCCACCACCGGATTCGTTTACACTTAAAATTCCCATGTCGTGTAATTGATTAATATTCAAATTGAATCTTGGAAATTGACTAATTCATTTAGATTCCTCGTTAGTATAGCTAACACCGTCCTTCTGTAAAAACGTG
>NW_017163275.1:0-225 GCF_001652005.2 Ceratina calcarata | reverse complement strand
TGAAATGAGCGTGACATACGCGATAGTTCCTATAAATTCTGGCGGGATCCATATTCAATAATTTTTCATTCCCTATGAGTGCAAGCCACTGCCTAAATCGGTTTTCGTCTTTTTCTGGATTCGGAAACCTGTACCGTGTTGATTTCCTGTCGTAACACCCAGGTACAGAGCACGGTTGGTATGCCATTTTAAGATCTGAAATTAGTGAAATAATACTATAAGTAA
>NW_017163274.1:0-225 GCF_001652005.2 Ceratina calcarata | reverse complement strand
TATTGCTCGGATCACGTTGCATCCAAGCGTGTGTTCATTCAGCATTGCGTCTTCAAGCGACTGATGGCGCTGGGTAAGAGCCCGGAAGCGCTTTCGCTCGAACGAAGCCGCTAGAGCTTCGTGAAAATCGTCGGTCGATAGTAATCCCGCGCAAGGGGACAGCCACGGCTGCAACTCTTCAACAGATTTAGCCCCACTTCAGGTAGGGAGGTGGCAAGAGGCTGT
>NW_017163273.1:0-225 GCF_001652005.2 Ceratina calcarata | reverse complement strand
AATTATAAGGGACAATTTCCAATAAGGCGAAGAAGGATTTCGACTGGAAGTCAATGACGCAAGTCATAAGTAAAGGAAGACTAAAAATAAGAATTTAGTAAATTTATTTTAAGTGCAACCTTAAAGTCTCGTATCATATTTGATCATTACATCAGTTTATGGAAGTGTTGCCTTCTTTTTGGGACCTTCTTTAATTTTCAAGAAACGATCTACTGCAGTCGAAAA
>NW_017163272.1:0-225 GCF_001652005.2 Ceratina calcarata | reverse complement strand
GTTCACTGTCTTTGAACGGCAGATTGTTGAACACCAGACTTAACAGCTCAAACCCCTTAAGTCGATTCCAGCCCTTGTAGCTGACTGGAGTCGCTTGAATATCATCGCCCAAAGCCCAAATTTTCGCCTAAATCTTCGCCCTCGAGCCGAAGTTCTTAGCCGGTTTGCGGCAAAGCTGCACTGCGGTAAATGCTGACTCAATTAGATTCGTTGTTCTTCTTGATG
>NW_017163271.1:0-225 GCF_001652005.2 Ceratina calcarata | reverse complement strand
CTCTTACGTCTTGAGACTCGGTGGAATGTACGTCGTCGTGGACACGTTATCCCGTGGCGGGATCGCGAAATTCTGCGCAGGAGCTTTGCGGAGTGGCGCGCCAGTGGCCATTGTCTCAGGGCATTGTGAGGGAATGGAAGTGGGCGGCTCCACTTTTAGCCAGGGGTTAAAACTGAAACGGCGATCCGTGCACCCCCGCTGTGAGGGCCAGGCCTCTCTCTCTCT
>NW_017163270.1:0-225 GCF_001652005.2 Ceratina calcarata | reverse complement strand
ATCTTTTCAAATACCTATGACGATTCTTTGTAAGTAGCCAAATAAGCGTCACCCGTTTTCGACGAGAAACTTTGCTGTCACCCGAATATGGGTGACGCGGCAGTCAACGTGTTAAAAAAGGAATACGAATCGAGAGAAAATCATAAATCATTTTGCGATTATTTAATTAACATATAATCCCATGGGTTTTTTGAAACAACCGTTCACGATATGTTTTATATTTAT
>NW_017163269.1:0-225 GCF_001652005.2 Ceratina calcarata | reverse complement strand
GTATACTACATATGTGTGACCAACTCATGAATTCTGCTTCAGAACACGTGAAGAATCTGTACTTCAACGGAAACCACCCCAAAATCAACCTGGAAAGTGGAATTCTGGGGGATATTTGAGGATACACTTATAATCCCTCTCGAGGTACCTTGGGCTGAGATGCATATAATTCGACTTGTGTACTACATATGTATGAACAACACGAATTCTGCTTACAAACACGTG
>NW_017163268.1:0-225 GCF_001652005.2 Ceratina calcarata | reverse complement strand
AAGGGGTCCCGGTGCCCCTCAATATCGCGCAGGGTAGATCACCGAGGGGGTTTTTGCCGGTTAGAGTCCGGCACTACCTCGTCCTCACTCCCGGCATGCAGTCCTGCTGTCGGTCGGGAGAGGGGGCGAGGTGTCCATGATGGATCTTCCCCCTCGTACAAAAAAGGAAAAAGGTGTATTTCAACAGAAACTTCCAGAAAAACTTGTTGGCATCCGGAATTCTGT
>NW_017163267.1:0-225 GCF_001652005.2 Ceratina calcarata | reverse complement strand
ACCTGCGGACATATTATCGTCGTATACGACGATCCTCCTCTCTCTTCACAAATATTACGTTACGCGTTGCACACGTTCGCGATCTCTTTTCCTCCACATCCGTAATAGGAATTTTTGTTGAAGGTTGCGAAGGTCCCCCCTCTTTCCTGTAGAAACGCGTTAGGGCCCGCGTACGTTCACGATGATCCCCCTCTCACCCCTTCAAAAAATGCGGTATCAGCGATT
>NW_017163266.1:0-655 GCF_001652005.2 Ceratina calcarata | reverse complement strand
CTACATCTGGAAAGCCCACCCTTCTCCTCGAGAGCTCCCGGACAATATGCGACTACCCCGCGCTATGTGAATTTTATTTCATTTTTTGGCTGACGTTCTCCCGATTCGATTCACTTAGCCCGGTTCCAGTTGCCTCCTTTTACTGTCTCCAATAAATTCTGCAGAGTTATTGGAACGGTTTGTAATGACCCAGCGAACCGGTTGGATTTATTTGTTTCGCTGAACGTTAATCGCGGGCAATTGTTTCTCGAATTACTGCCACTGTCTTAACGNTGTTTCATTTATATAAAAATGTTATATTATATTATTATGTATATAATAAGAAAATATAGAATTTGTGTGAGTCTATGATTTATTAAAGAATAAATGAATAATCAGGATTTCAACTTAAAATTGCAATAGGAATATGAGTGTATTTATAAACTGATATTCTTATTGCAATTATAAGCTGAAATTCTGATTATTCATTTATCCTTAGAGTTTCTTTAATACATAATGGGTTCACACAAATTCTCAATTTTCTTATTACCTTTCGGCTACATTCTTATTCGAATTATTTCGCGAACAATGCCGGGCTCTAAAATCGAGTAGGCAACCCCTCGCAAGAAAGGGGCACGGAACGTCTTATCGGATTACGCGCGCCAAGTTATCCCCC
>NW_017163265.1:0-225 GCF_001652005.2 Ceratina calcarata | reverse complement strand
CTCAAAGAATTAATATGTTACGAATGAACGTCACGCTGCAAGGTACCCCGTTGGCCGAACACGTGGCATTGGCTGAATACCATCGTAGTTTTATGGAGACTGAAGGAATTGTGACATGGTGGAAGAATTCACACCTGGCTTTTATCTTGCTTTCTCGATTTAATAATATCTTACGAACTTTTAATAATCAAATATAAACTTTCAGTCTAACTAAGAATAATTCCT
>NW_017163264.1:0-225 GCF_001652005.2 Ceratina calcarata | reverse complement strand
TGACCCATTGACGTTCTTCTACGAGCAGGTGCACTGACCAACGAAGGAGTAAGTTCAACTTTGATTCTTTTCACATTTTTCATAATTTTAGCTATCCTTAATTTGTAAAGTTGTTTGTTATTTCATTGAGTATGTTACATTTGTTCACTGAACGTTAGTAACGACTAATTCCTTTCTTTCTTCTGATATTTAACCAATTTGTTCGTTCGTTTTTGCATGCAACAT
>NW_017163263.1:0-225 GCF_001652005.2 Ceratina calcarata | reverse complement strand
GTCGGTGTTACTATTATTCTTCTTGTTGTCCTTCTTGTTACTTTTGTTATTGCTGTTACTGTTATTCTTCTTGCTGTTGTTCTTGTTGCTGTTTCTGCTGTTATTGCTGGTGCTGTCGTCGTCGTCGTCGTCGTTGTTGCTATTATTCTTCCTGTTGTCCTTGTTGTTGTTGTTGTTGGTATTGCTGTTACTGTTATTCTTCTTGTTGCTGTTTGTGCTGTTATT
>NW_017163262.1:0-225 GCF_001652005.2 Ceratina calcarata | reverse complement strand
CCCGACCTCCAGGCAGCGGAAGCATTGGAGTTTCCGCTGCTCGACGACCGAGACAAGCAAGGAGAACCACCCAACTATGATTCTGCCCCGCGCAGCCAACTTCCTATCCGCTGCTAGTGGGCACTTAGCACACACAGTCCCTAGTCCCGAGGGGATCGGCGTACATCACCGACCTTAACGTCCCCCTCGGGACATTCGCCATACTTGGCGACAGCCTTGGCGATA
>NW_017163261.1:0-225 GCF_001652005.2 Ceratina calcarata | reverse complement strand
TTATATTTATTAATGTTTTTTAGTATACATTCTAGCAAGTCTTTTTTTTTTGCAGATTCCGAAGGACACTAAGAGAATTGGAATGCAGACTCATCAAGATTCCACTTTGAGGAATGTAATTATTCTTTGATGAAAAAGAAAACTACACCCACTTCCTCCACCTACTCTCGTTTACACAACCGTGAATCATCCATCGGTTTAGAGTTTCCTACTGACAGAACTTTG
>NW_017163259.1:0-225 GCF_001652005.2 Ceratina calcarata | reverse complement strand
ATTACAGGGTATGCCGATGACACCCTGATCCTCACTTCTCACCGCGACTGGAAGAGATGTCGCCTTATCGCCTCCACTTCTACGCAATTTGTAATTGACCGCATCAGATCCCTAGGTCTGGGGGTGGCTGCACACAAGACTTCAGCTATGTGCAGCACTCCAGTAGGGGTCAGGGGGAACGATACGATTAATCATATAGTTCTGGATAAATCAAAGGTATTTTTT
>NW_017163258.1:0-225 GCF_001652005.2 Ceratina calcarata | reverse complement strand
GTATGATTTCCTACTGTGTTAATAATAAAAATTCTGCATGCATTATTCTTATAATTAATCGAACCTCTTCTGATTCTCATGTAAAACGCATTTTACCGTGGTTTTATTTTTGCTTCCCTGATTAGACGGTATTTTTAGTATCCGCTGAAACTGAAGTAAATATTTGATAATAAATAATCTAAGAAATGTTAAGAAAAGTGGGAGCGAGATAAGCCTATGCGCGTT
>NW_017163257.1:0-225 GCF_001652005.2 Ceratina calcarata | reverse complement strand
ATTACATGTTTTATAATTCATAGAAAAGTCTACAGGGTGTTTGCGAAATTGTGATATAACCAGCAAGGGGATGATTCCTCACATAAAATCTAGTCGAAAAGGAGTATAGTTTTTTCATACGGGGCGTAATTTTCAAGAAAATTAAGTTCGATAATTCGTTAGTTACGCGACTTTAATCAATAATTAGCCGTAAATATCAATAATTAGCCGTAAATATCAATAATT
>NW_017163256.1:0-225 GCF_001652005.2 Ceratina calcarata | reverse complement strand
TAACCGTATTCTTCATTTATTCCAAAATACGTATCGTCGAGGCTATCGCGGCTACTGCTCGGCCGAACGACTTCGATACTATGCTGCGGTGGACGTCCATTTGATTCTTGTCTCTGCTACGGTGGAACTCGAGGTTCTTGTCTCCGCTACGGTGGAACTGAACACGGTAAATTTCTCCTAAAAAGGTTCTGGCATATGCTACGGTGGAGCCTCCTCCCGAACTGG
>NW_017163255.1:3554-3984 GCF_001652005.2 Ceratina calcarata | reverse complement strand
GGGGCGATCTATCACCGTTGGAGGGTAGCCGCGTTCGCGAGTGCTTCGGATATCTATTGAAATTAATTGTACGATTGCGGGGCGCGTGTTGCGATCTCAAGTGGGCTCGCGAGATTAGAGGGCCCGGGTTTTTGTTGGATTTGCACAACAATGTGGGGATCAGCGCGCGGCATGTGCGGAACCCGGTCCGGGGGATCCTTAATCCTGGGGACGCTCTCTACAATTTGATACAATTTCCTCTCCTCTTTTTTTACCGATAGGCACCGCCGCTGTCACCGGCGAGCACGTGCTCGTCGGTTTAACGCTTTCTCATTCCCCCACCACCGTCCACAGCCCATTCAGACTATGTTAAGTTAGTCCAAATTGAAAAATATTATTAATAAAATATTTACTAACAATAATTTAATTAATTTATAATAATTATTGATAC
>NW_017163255.1:0-408 GCF_001652005.2 Ceratina calcarata | reverse complement strand
AAATTCAGACGTACTCCATTAATTTGAGGCTTCATTCGAATTTATGGGAGGAGGGAATATTTAATAAAAATTTAGCAATAAATATTAACAACAATAAAAATTGAATTGTTATTTAAGAACGTGGCTATTTGACATTTGACGTATGCAGGAGGGAGCACGATTAAGGGACGTTGAATTCCGGGACGTGTCGCTTGGATGTTCCGCGAAAGTCGACTTATGACGGCCGTACGCGTTCAGACCGGGCGAGGGAGGGGAGCGGTAGGGGTGGTACGGACGGGGGGAGGGGGTTAAGAAAGTTTATTCCGCATCGTCCGGAAGTTTTCCCGGTCGAGTATTCACAATGACGTCTTATTTCCATGACTTACAACGGGCCGAGTTTCCCGCGACGACGACGACTACGACGACGAC
>NW_017163254.1:0-225 GCF_001652005.2 Ceratina calcarata | reverse complement strand
AAATTAGATGCAATAGGGATTCGGGATGATTTCCAATCAACGATTTATTAATAGCAGAAAATATATTGAATCATAAACAATCGTCATGAGAGCACCTCTAAGCTTGCGTGTGTAAGGCCATCGTCGTTGTCGTCGCCGAATGGGAATAGGAAGAAGTGAAAAAATTCGAATAGAATTGACGTTAACATAATAATTACTGACGCACATACATTTTTGCCGTATTGC
>NW_017163253.1:0-225 GCF_001652005.2 Ceratina calcarata | reverse complement strand
TCCCAACGATAACACGGGGGCTGCCACTCTTTATAAGTATCTCCTCGGTGGTTGAACTGAACGTGTCAGGTCCCTGCAAAATTTAGCTTTGGCAACACCAGAGAAAAACTGAGAGTGCTCATGCCTTGAGATGACCGCTACGAAAGTGCTGCACCTTGCGGCCAACTGGAGAAGATGGTCCACCTTTAGCATGTAGCAGAACCTTTAGGAGAAATCTACCCTGTT
>NW_017163252.1:0-225 GCF_001652005.2 Ceratina calcarata | reverse complement strand
TTACACTAATTAATACATGATATTTCATTTCTTGGCAAAATCCTATTTCATTATTCTGCATTCTCAAATACCTTTCATTTTGAAAACATAAAACGAGACTTAATTTACAAATGTAGTAGACTCACGGTTTGAAAAATAATACGATTTGAGATTTTTAAGGGCATGTATACTGTAAACCATTTCAATTTAGTGTTTTGGAATTGCCGCTGTTTGGTCACGTGATGG
>NW_017163251.1:0-225 GCF_001652005.2 Ceratina calcarata | reverse complement strand
CATAGCATCCCATGTGAAGCCTGGTAACGTAAAATAATAAACAGGATCCAATGCACAACTCTCAATACACGTTTGCCGAAAATTTTCAAAAATATCTGCTAATAATAAGACATCAATCTTCAAGTACAAGTCGCTGTATTCGCCCAAGGTTCGTATATTGAAACGTTGCCAGACGTTCTCAGCATGTGCATAGTCGCTCTCGGGTATTGTTTCGCCTGTCAGCGA
>NW_017163250.1:0-225 GCF_001652005.2 Ceratina calcarata | reverse complement strand
TTTGAAAGTATTATAGTTTTGATGAGTCCGTTACGAGTCGTTACGTAATACAGACCTGCCGAAATTAGCTCGCGCCTTCCGCTTGGAGAACTTCAGTTCACGATTAATATAATCGTCGTATAGACCACGCTCACGATAAATAATATCGGTTTGATCGACTGATCACGGGAAGATCACGAATCGGTATAGAGATCGCGCATTAGGAAATTCAAGTTCAAATCAGTG
>NW_017163249.1:0-225 GCF_001652005.2 Ceratina calcarata | reverse complement strand
TTTTTTTTTACTTAAAGCTAAAGTTATGTTACGTGCAGACATGATTCTGAACCACTTTGCAAAACATCCTACTACCCATGCGATAGTTTCGTATTAAGGTTTATTTTGATCTTCACTTAAAAATTGCAGTGCTGTACTGATTGAGTGACTTAACACGTGCATAGCGCTCTTGACTCTCATTTTTTGAAAATGAGAATTCATATATAAGTAATCTTCTAATACTTG
>NW_017163248.1:0-225 GCF_001652005.2 Ceratina calcarata | reverse complement strand
TCCCACCATATCAGTGCACCGAATGTTAGTCTTGGTAGAATTATTGAATTATATACCCAGTGGCTGGCTGTCGGGGTCAGGCCCCACGTGCTTCCTACCATTCTGTTTATTGTCGCGAGATTGTTTTTCGCTCTGTCCAGTGTTGCTTTTATCTGCGGTTTCCACGATAGGCTGCTGGTAAATGTTATTCCTAAATATTTGACGCTCTCTGTTCGTTTCAATTGT
>NW_017163247.1:0-225 GCF_001652005.2 Ceratina calcarata | reverse complement strand
TCACCTCCTCGTTGCACTTTGTAAGAGTGGAGGCTTCTGTAGGACCTCAAGTCCCAGCGCTAGATGGTACCGAATTCTATCGGCTGAGACCCATTGAGTGATGAGATGCAGCAGAAATTGCAGGATTACCTGACTCAATCACGTCCCGTATTCGGAAGCTACAAGAATAAGGTGGCTGCTCCTTCACGTACGTCTTCTAGTTGGACCACAGGAGACAGCCGTCGG
>NW_017163246.1:0-225 GCF_001652005.2 Ceratina calcarata | reverse complement strand
CTTCTACTTACACGCTTGTAAGTAGGTAGGTAGTAGTAGGTAACTACTGAAAGAACTGAAACTTTCCATTGAGTGAACGTCTGGTTCCGCCGTTCTGGCTTCGCTTCCGGTATCGTCCCACCGAATGAGAAATCGTTATACAGGCTGTTTTAGAACTGCGATGCCCCTTGCATCGAACGTCTCAGTATTTTTCTTATATACGAATCCATATACATAATATATAAT
>NW_017163245.1:0-225 GCF_001652005.2 Ceratina calcarata | reverse complement strand
CGTATTGTGAATTAAATTCTCTAATTATTCCATTCTTTAATAATTCCTCGATGATATCACGGACAATCCTCTTCTCTGTCTCGGCAAGACGATAGAGATGATATACAACCGGTTCATCCGTTAGATATTTGATCTCTATCGACGCGGCTTTCGTTTTCCCGAGATCTTGCATCGACGTCGATGTACAATCACGGAACCGTTTAATCAATGCAATGCATACTTCTT
>NW_017163244.1:2716-3214 GCF_001652005.2 Ceratina calcarata | reverse complement strand
CTCTATCTCTATCGGTCTACGCGAAGGAGAAGGCGGGGTCACGTGTCGGCTCTGGAGCGTAACTTAAATCTACTTATACTCTAAATACTAATCGATGTAACGCGGGATCTGGCCAACGCCAGATCGTTCGGAGTTCGATATAATGCCCGGGAAGCGGGCCGAGTCGCTACTAGACACCGCTATCCCAACGTGATAGCGTGTACTACCCGTGCTTCTAACACCCGTAGAAGGCCGTGAGTTGCTCTTGTCACTAATAATAGTGACGAGAGCCGGGTACCACTGCTTGCGGAAGGCACAGCCTCACGATCGGAGGTTCCTTCCCTCAAGCAGAGGTTTCGCAAAAATCACTTATACACTAAGTGCGGAGGGCCTCGTATCCCTATACCGATGGGCTCGCCCACACCACCGGCTGACTTGATTACTTACTTTGAAGTGTGTTTAGCTGCCTGACACAGTAATCGAAGTGCTTATCGCCGGTTCGGGCCGCCCTTATTAAGG
>NW_017163244.1:0-701 GCF_001652005.2 Ceratina calcarata | reverse complement strand
GTGTACGACACTGTCTCTCAGGATTTTCTGAAAAATTAGGAAAACTCGAATTATGCGTTGCACAGATACTCGTGTGTTTAATTAGTTTAAGACGCGTGCGACCAACTGGTCTCCGCTTCGCGTGGACTGTATTAAATGTCGGCACGAGAAGAGAACAACTCGTTTCCTCGTGCCGAACTTCGTGTCTTCGAACGTAACCTTTGATAATCCGGAGTGTCGTAAATACTCCGAGCTCTCTCCTTGGTCGTTTCGCTCGTACACTGCGGTATGCACACGCAGAGAGCCAAGTGACGAACACGTCGTGCCACAAATGGTGCTTGGCAACTTTCTTCCCAAAATATCTGTGGACCTACAACTGAGACCGGGGTCCCGGGCCGATACCCGTATGCTATGACGCAGGAGGATGCACCGGACAACACCAATGAATACCGATTACAACTAATCGTTGCAGAGCAGGTATGATGGTCACGACGCCGTAACAAAATGCGACTTTTGTCACCGCAATGGCAAAGGGCTTCCGACTTTAAGCGGTCCCGATAAAAGACGCACTGCTCTGACCAGCAAAACTCGTGCTCGGGCGATGAACGAAGGATCACCTTCGAAAATCGCTCCGATACGGATAAGGTGTGAAAGAGTTCCTCTCAATGACCGATACCGATCTACTGCAGTTCCGATCAATATTATTCGGTATTGCAGCAAAC
>NW_017163243.1:0-225 GCF_001652005.2 Ceratina calcarata | reverse complement strand
GTTTTTTAAGGTACGCATGCACATATTCTATTTGATATTGGGCGACTTTTTCATCCGCTCCTAGAAGAGTGAGATCGTCAGCAAAAGCTAATACTGATACTTTATTCTCACTCATAGTATTAACACGTAGACCTTCTGTGTTGTCTTGAATGTGTATGATTAAGTCGTCAATGCATAAGTTAAAGAGGAGCGGTGATAATGGATCACCCTGTTTTACACCCCTCT
>NW_017163242.1:0-225 GCF_001652005.2 Ceratina calcarata | reverse complement strand
TATATCGCAGTGACGATTTTATTTCACTTTCCGATTGGACTATAGTAACGCGCAGCACAAACAGTTAGACGCAAGACAGCCAGAAAGTTGACCAAAAATGTCGTCACTTTCTATACCCTGTTTAATACGTGTAAAGTCAAACCATATTTATGCTTAGAATGTTTTAATAAATTCATTTCTTAACTTTGATACTGCCAGTCCTGAAGGACCGACGCTGCCTAAACG
>NW_017163241.1:0-225 GCF_001652005.2 Ceratina calcarata | reverse complement strand
GAATATATTGCCACCGAAATAAGAAATAGAAAACCAAACACTTGTCGGTGCTGAACAGTTGATACAAGAAAAGTTCTCTGCAATTTTCTTTTAATTCCATTCGTTAACGAGTAATTGACGATAATCGAAATAATTAATCGATTAGTGCTCAAGTATTTAAGATAGAAGAAAATTGTATTCGACCTTTTTTGAAGGTAATAGTAGTACCCACAACTTTTATTCAAA
>NW_017163240.1:0-225 GCF_001652005.2 Ceratina calcarata | reverse complement strand
CCCAAAGATGTTCAGTTTTTAATTTCAATTGTATTAATTCACAATAATAATTTATAACGATGGAATTTTACATAAAATTGTATTTTTATATGGAGTGATATCTTGTTTAACGGTAGTTTACATAAAACTGCATACCTACAGTAATTGCAACAATCTTGCTATTGTATATCATCTGAATTAAACTTTCATTATATCGAATATGAACGAATTGTGACATGGCGATAT
>NW_017163239.1:0-225 GCF_001652005.2 Ceratina calcarata | reverse complement strand
GTCCCCACCATGGTCGTGTCGTCCCCACTTTCCGGCCGAGGGATAAATTCTGAGATGATGCCGTGGCTTAGTGCGGACCTTATAGGTGTTTTGATTGGTCAGTGTTTTTCGTTAATAATTTAAAAACCATGCCTCACTTTGCATTTTGGCGAAGGAAATTGTTGTTCAGAAACACTTACAGAATCACCTCTCTTTGGTTCTAACACTTTTTCTGGGATACCCTCT
>NW_017163238.1:0-225 GCF_001652005.2 Ceratina calcarata | reverse complement strand
GTATTCGCACACGCACGACACCGTTTCGTTTTCGACATAATTCTACTTTACATAGATTCTCCGTATCGTGGATACTTTGCCAAACAGTTGATTATCAATAAACGTCGTTTGTACCGCACAGTCAAGAGAATGTTCAAAAGAAACGACTGGTCTACGATTTTCCAAAGATCAAAAAGAGAAACCAGGAAACGCTCAGTACCTACTCTCCTTTTGTTGAAGAGATGA
>NW_017163237.1:0-225 GCF_001652005.2 Ceratina calcarata | reverse complement strand
TGTCGATTTGTTATTTTTATCGCGGTTAGCTCGATCCGTACCTTCGAAGAAAAACTTGCTCCAAAGGTCGCGCAAAATAATTGAATTCCGCAAATCGAATTTATTTAAATTAATTTTCGATTCTTAAACACAATAAGAACTTTTACTGTTTGTTTACCTTTATAGTGGGAATACATTTTCAGCCTGCATTGAAGGCAGTTTGCATTTTCGACAGCAATCTCTGTG
>NW_017163236.1:0-225 GCF_001652005.2 Ceratina calcarata | reverse complement strand
AGTAATTCTATCGTATTTATTTATCAAAAATTAATTTCTGTACGCGCGAACATATCTACATATGAGGGGTTCAGAAGCCAAACAATATAAGTCAGCTTTTCTGTGAAAATGAGTTATGATGTGTAAAAATATCATTATAGGAAAAATGATACTAACATGATCAGTCTGACAAAAATTAGGAAACCTGTAAATTAAGGTATTAAATTAACTTGAAGAATAAGGAGA
>NW_017163235.1:0-225 GCF_001652005.2 Ceratina calcarata | reverse complement strand
TCCAGGGACACGATGAGGACAGCACCCACCATCTCGGGCTGTTTCGCTTCATGTTCCACACCTGCAACTATCTAACTGGGCGGAACGCAACCGTCGACCATAGCAGCGCCGCCGATCCCATCCTCGAGTGGCTGCGCGATCATCATTGGCTTGTAACGGATGCAATAAAGTATGACCCGAAACCCGATAACCATCTGGCGACAGCAAGACGACACCCGTCCGACA
>NW_017163234.1:0-225 GCF_001652005.2 Ceratina calcarata | reverse complement strand
GACAGGCCTTCTGTTTGCTGCCCATCCTGTACATACTGAAGCGGTAAGTAACATTTCCAACGACAATCGTTATAGGAAAGGCTCAAGTTTTATTACACAGGATGAATCAATAAGAATGGTTATATGAATGACTTTTGTTTCATTTTATGAAAAGATATTTCAAATGAATTTTAAGTTTTATGAATCTTATTTTTGTACGTTGATTCATTTTTTCAAGGATTTGAA
>NW_017163233.1:2000-3392 GCF_001652005.2 Ceratina calcarata | reverse complement strand
CCCCCGGAATATGTAATAAATGGTCATGAATTATCCCCTGTGGTCCATTTTGTATAAATGTCCTCAGCCTAATCCTCACCTAGAATGCAGTCTTCTAGAAAAGCGAAAAGTATCGAAATGCTAGAAATATCTTAGACATTTGAAAGAAACCAGAATTTCAAGCTCGATTCCTACCATTCCTGAATAGAAGAATTCCGGAAAGAAATCGTTCAGATCGTCGGCTAGCACGCTGGTAACGCGAGGCATGCATGCATGCACGCGAACGGCCAAAAATCGGTTGGAGATCGAACCGGAGATTCCGCGAGTCCCGTCGGTCGAGGAATGTCGATACGCCCTCGAATGATTATCATGCGGTCGGTAGAAGCCACGGGGAAGGTACGAGCTACTGTACGGACGCATCCATCTTAGGTTGGGTCCTCCTTGAAACGCGGAATCAGTTTTATTGTATCACCGGTGAGGTTGCCGACTCGCGTCGCGTATGGATGCAAATTCGCTTCATTAGGGTATCGAGGATGCTACGTGGCCCGAATACGCAACGTTTCGGTATGGTGAAACGCACCAATTAAGAGCAGCGGAGGCTGTCCCGCTGTATCCGGATCGTAAAAGGAGTTCTTCTGGGCCCATTCAACGGTACTCGGGTCCTCCCTTCATGTCCAATCTCCATCGCTTTCAGTTCAATAGAATTTTTATTCCCTTTCGAGTATCCCAAGTATACAGGGTGGTTCACCTCCATTTTCATCATCATCATCATCATCATTATTATACATAAAATGATTTCCAGTGATTCATTCTGGTGTCTTGAGGATCCATACTAGAAATCTGAAGGTCAATTACCTTTTCCTTGAATGCAAGTTTATGTACAGTTCCTACAGTACATATGCACATAATGTAGACGTCATATAAATGATTATGGACATTCAACACTGACGTACATATGACGTTTTACAGTGTTATTGACGTGTACAGTGTGGTTCACTTGATATTTCGTCCAAAGTAGGAACACCCGGTATGAAGACATCTTTTGATATCTGATGAACCACTCCGTGAAAGGATTGAACATTTTTTCTCCTCGTGTTTCTAACAGTGGAGGATTGTAATTTTGGTAGCGAGAAGACGGGAGGAAATTGGCGAGTAGATTGTGTCTCGGACGGGAATTGAAACACGTATCGGGGGGGTTTATTAAAAGGTATGGGCGCATAATGGAGTGCGCTAATGAAAACGAAGGACGTCGCGTGCTCGGAACGCAAAAGGAGAGATTTTAACCTGACGGTGACTTAATTTATATTTAGGTACCCGGCTCACGTATGTCGCGTGAGAAATGAAGGATCAGAATATAGAATACTTAGATTGAAGCCACTCTAAATAGTTGATTCCCTCTTCAAGGTCCAAAGA
>NW_017163233.1:0-486 GCF_001652005.2 Ceratina calcarata | reverse complement strand
TTAAGCTAGGCTAGGCTAGGCTAGGTCTCTAGATTAAGCTAGGCTAGGCTAGGCTAGGCGCCCTGGCGGAGGTATTAAACTCCGGTACGTTTTTTGTGGCACTTTACCACCTTTTTTACACGTACATCCGCTTTCTTATCCACGTGGCAAACCGGCAGGGCGCGTGGGGCCCGGGCGCAATCCGCAAGGGGTCCCCGGGCTTCACACCATCGGGGGGTTTTAGCCGGTAAGAGTCCGGCACTACCCATGCAGTCAGATCTTGGAACCATTAACGTGTGTTCCTCGATCCGGCTGCGTGGGTGTCCATGATGGATTTCCCCCCGTCAAAAAAAAAGGCTAGGCTAGGCCAGGTCTCTAGGTTAAGCTAGGCTAGGCTAGGTGTCTGTGAAACGAATAATATTAATGGATGAATGATTGTACCAACCGCTACATAGAAAAGTGTATTGCTCATTTATTAGACGAACGATAAAATGGATGATTGTCTAA
>NW_017163232.1:0-225 GCF_001652005.2 Ceratina calcarata | reverse complement strand
TCAACTCGTCTCCCTCCTCTCCACCCCTAACCTTCTCTCCTCGCCTACCCTTCTCTCCCCCCTCTTCCTCCCTTCTTCTCTTCTATCTCTCCTCTCGTTCCCTTCTACCCTACTCCTTCCTCTCTCTCTTCCCCTATTCTCCCTTTCTTCTCTCTCTCTTCCCTCCCCTCTTTTCCCCCTTTCTTTTCTCTCGTCACCCCTTTTCTCCATTCCACCCTTTCTTCT
>NW_017163231.1:0-225 GCF_001652005.2 Ceratina calcarata | reverse complement strand
TATTCTCGGCGATTTAATCGTTCCTATTTAGTAGATAAATCATTCAGCACCGTAGCCGCGGAACGTTCGGGATAAGCACGCGTATAATTCGATCGGATCCACTATCGGCGAACACCTGCGTCCGGGTTACCTCGACGGTAATCCATTTCTTCAATTCTCTACATCATCGTCAGATTGAAAACCGATTGACGCACAGTCTTTTGACCGAAACGGTTCGTCTATTGG
>NW_017163230.1:0-225 GCF_001652005.2 Ceratina calcarata | reverse complement strand
GACCTTTCCAGGCTCGGATGATGTTCTGAGCAGCTCGTGTTCATCTCGGGCGCCTCGACTGCCACTCGTGCTCAAACATCAATCTCGCCCGGAAAGACCCATTTTCGGCCCTTGGTGCACAAAGTACTATTATAATACTTGATTTTCTTTATTACATTTCCTTTCATCTGATTTCCTGCATATGTCATACTAAAATAAATATGTCATACTTTTCCATGCATTTAA
>NW_017163229.1:0-225 GCF_001652005.2 Ceratina calcarata | reverse complement strand
GGAATATGGGAAGTGATCAGTAAAGATAGACCCGCTGAAACAGAGGCCGCAGCAGCAAATGCGTGGTGTAAGAACAACGACAAGGCGCGCGTGAGAATTGGTCTTTGGGTTGAGGATGATCAATTAATACACATAAGGAGCGCTGCAACAGCCAAGCAGGCTTGGAACGCAAGGAATACCACCAAAAGGCAACACTGACATCGAAGGTTTTGTTGTTAAAAAGGT
>NW_017163228.1:0-225 GCF_001652005.2 Ceratina calcarata | reverse complement strand
GTTTTTCCTTATTTAACGCCTTCCAAAAAATCTGAAAAAATTCTCAGACGTGTCCAGTTATACTACGAACATCTCAGAATTTTCTCAGTCATCACCTTTCTTCCCGATTACTATCCCCGTGGTTGAGATATAGGGCTAAAAATTGGAGTGAATGTTTGTTTTTTAATAATCTATCGAACGGCGCAAACGGCGCTTCATTCGGCTCAAGGGCACATTTGACCCCCT
>NW_017163227.1:0-225 GCF_001652005.2 Ceratina calcarata | reverse complement strand
ACAATCTCTGCTCTAAGACTATCCCGAGGAAAGTGCAGCCAAAAAGGAAGATCGTTCCATGGTGGTGCAACGAACTTGCGGCACTTCGAAAAGAAGTGAAGCTAGCCAAGAAACATCTGACAAGAATACGGAGAATCAGAGCAGAGGCTGAGATACTTGCTGCAACAACGAAATACCGAAGAGCACGAAATGACTATGTTGCAGGAATTAAGAAAGCTAAGTTAG
>NW_017163226.1:0-225 GCF_001652005.2 Ceratina calcarata | reverse complement strand
TGCTACGTCTCTTCTTGAAGCTTTCGAGAAGGTGATGCTGAGAGGAAGGTCAGAAGGCGGCAACATGAAGGGCTTCAAGCAGCGGAAATATGACGGCAGAATGAAGAAAGAATACGTCGATGAGAAGCGAGAGAACGTCGTCCAGAAGAGATGTCATCTATGCGGTGGGTGTGATCATTTGGCTGCTGTTTGTCCGACGAGAGAAAAAGGGGTAAAATGTTTTGA
>NW_017163225.1:0-226 GCF_001652005.2 Ceratina calcarata | reverse complement strand
ATTTAATAAATTATATTCATCGTTATAATTTTAATTCACATTTAAATTTTACAAATCAATTAACTGGTCCCCATAATTATTTACTAATACTGCAGTTTTCGAACTTCCCTCCCATATATCTACTGATTTCATAATTTAGTATGTATTACAATTATGAAGCACATATTTTTATATACACACACTTGCATAAATTATGCACATTTAAAACAAAATAATATACAATTTT
>NW_017163223.1:0-226 GCF_001652005.2 Ceratina calcarata | reverse complement strand
TGGGATGAACCACGTGTGAGTGGAGTTATTGTGAACGAACGCAGTTTTTTTTTGGACGTTTTTACGCAGTTTCTTTTGGACGTTTTTACGCAGTTTTATTGGACGTTTTTACGCAATTTATTTTCGGACGTGATACGTATAAGTGTATCGTGAATCATGGTGCGGAAGCATGGCAAGAACGCGTAGCCGCTCGCGGGATGGTTCGCGAAATCGGAAAGGTGTCCGA
>NW_017163222.1:0-2324 GCF_001652005.2 Ceratina calcarata | reverse complement strand
ATTATATTGTATGTACTTACGCAGTTTGGTAGATGAGTTGTCTGACGTGGCGGCGGACGTGCTGTCCGGGGTCGTGGTGGCGGCGGTGGCGACGGCAGCGGGGGTCCTGGTGGCGGCTGCAGCGGCGGCGGGGATTCTGGTGGCGGCGGTACCGGTGGTGGCGTCGGATAACCCTGTCAATGTATATTGTAACAGAGAGCATTATGAAAGGTTTATGAGCATAGAAAATTGAAGACCAGAGAATGTTTGGACTCTGAGATAAGCGCTGACAACTTTGTTTATACCCATAAGGGGAGACACAAAAGGGCCGAAATCAGTGTGGCCAGGTTGAGGACGGGAGCCAACGAGAATCACCCCTTCCACTTACGCACACGATCGCACCGTATCCGTGTGCTCCGAGTTCGGCTCGACTTCGGCTCAGTAAAGAGAGAAGGCGAAACATCAGTCCGTCGCTCTTGCTCTTGATGCGTTAAAATCCAAGCGNACGTGCCTCAATGCGATCGGCAATATCGTGGAGTTGTATGAAGATATCGATAATCAAGCAAATTCGTTATATGTTTGGTGAGCTTGAATGATAGTTAAAAAACTCGTATGTTAGATTTCCACGCGACCGTGTTGGAAACTCAATTGAATTCGTCCTCCTTCGGAGCGACCGTCCAAACCCCCAAATTGGGACCTCGGTGGGGCAGCAATGAAGGAAAAACCCTGATTGGTTGGTTTTAAGTGTTGAGACCCAATCAGTTCGTTCCCTACTTTGATCGCTTTCTTTTTTCCCTTTGAAGGATCTTGGTCTCATTGGGGGAGGGAAAAACGTTAGAAACTGCGTAAAAGTTTCCACGTTCGAATATACAAAGGCCTTGTACTTGACTTGGCTTAGAGATCACCTCTTAAAATAAATTGAAATGCCTTTATCCTTTGAAAACGACTGTTTTCTTATGACCGGAAAAAGGCTGGTTGGGAACGAGTTGACCCTTCTTAAGTGCGGGCCAAACATAAATTCTATTTTTCCGTTGGACGGACGGAACACATACAGTGCGTGATAATATAGACACAGAACTTGCATTTACGGTAAAAGAAGAACTGAAGAACGATGATAAGATATGGTTACTATATGACGGATGATATGATGATCTTTGACAGTTTAGAAGAAGAGGAACGAAAGATCATATTAGCAGACAAGAATGGAAAACGGCTGAACTCGGAGGGGATCGGTGAAGTGGTAATAAAACAACCAATAAGTAAGAACAATATTAGATTAAAAAATGTATCGTGTGTGCCGGAGTTAAACACCAATTTATTATCGGTAGCAAAAATTACAGATAATGATTACAATGTACGGTTTAACCCTTTGAGTGCTATGGGCGCACATATGCGTCCAACGAAAGTCATCGCTGTGGACTATGGACGCAAATATGCGCTCAGCAGATGTCATCAGTATAGACTATGGACGCAAATACGCGCTCAGCAGATGTCGTCAGTATAGACGATAGTTTTGGGGAACGTAAACACGCACGCCACTTTAGTTGGATCCGGATAGCTTATTTCTTCTGTTACGCCGTAAAATTATAATTATTGCATTGGCATATTGTCATATTCAACTTATAGTGCACGTCATTTCCATTTTGATATTCGCCCCTGTTTCATACTTTAGAAATGAGTGCCAGTTGTAAAGAAATTATTACAAGAAACGACAGCGATGATGACCAGTATGAAACGACTGATAGTGACAGTTATGATGACGATATACAGGTACGAAATGAAAATGTTCTACCGTCATCAGATTCGGAAGATACAGAAAATAAACTAAATAATGGGATAGTTAGACGTAGAAATAACAATAAACGGCAAAGAATACTTAGCTCATCTACCGATGAGGATGATTTAGATTCAAATTCGAATTTAGAAAGATCCGACTTGAATGAAGGGCTTTCAACGTTATCATGGTCGAAAAACGATTTCAAGCCCACACTACATGCATTTAGCGACAACAATTCTGGAGTAAAAGGAAATTTAACTCCAGAAGCTACGCCTTTGGATGCTTTTCAACTCTTCTTTTCGGAAGAGTTAATTTCACATATTACTGAGGAGACGAACAATTATTATAAATTTGTTATTGAAAATACTACATTTAAAACGTATTCTCGTATCAATACTTGGAAAGACACATCAATATGTGAGATGTACGGATTTTTAGCTATCACGATGTTAATGCCGCGGGTGAAGAAATTGACTCTAAAAGAGTATTGGTCGACCGATGACATGTTAAAAGCTAATATTTTTCAAAGAACTATGGCGCGAGACAGATATATGATATTATTGCAAAT
>NW_017163221.1:0-226 GCF_001652005.2 Ceratina calcarata | reverse complement strand
GATCTGATTATCCATAATTAATATTACGGATCCTGTCCTTCAGTTTACGGATAAGGATATTGCACTTCTCCGAGTCAAATGCCGTGTGCGCGCTGTCCGCTATACCCGCCGTTACACAGTTATGGCATTTCATTACGCCGCTTTGTCTATTCGCGCACTTTCGCGTCTCGTGTTCGCCCGCACAGATCCCGCATGCGTCCTTCCTGCTCTGACATGCCGTGGCCAT
>NW_017163220.1:0-226 GCF_001652005.2 Ceratina calcarata | reverse complement strand
GAAATTATTAAGCATCGAAGATTGACAATATTTTTCGTTAGAAAATAATCTTTGGAATTAAGCATAGTTTAATTTATTGACGACTTTTGTTCCTTGGAAGTCGATTTGCACAAAATTGCGAGTCGAGATAATAGCTTCAAGCTTTAACTTGATTTAAGACCAAAGTTATTCGATTCATTATTAACAAAGTTGTCAGCAAATGAATTTTGCAATATTTTTCGTTAGG
>NW_017163219.1:0-226 GCF_001652005.2 Ceratina calcarata | reverse complement strand
TCGCTTGGATAATTGATGCACAATAACTCTGATTGACGATGTCAGATGCGTAATATGTTCAGACTTTAACTCTCCAATGTAATTCACTCACTGAATGATTCCTTTTGACTTCAACTATGTGACAGAACTGTTCGACTGACTCGCGTCGACTGACTCGCTGCGACTGGTTGGTACTCTCTACTACATCTCCTGTTCGACTCTGACTGAACTGTCATGGCGGTCTATA
>NW_017163218.1:0-226 GCF_001652005.2 Ceratina calcarata | reverse complement strand
TGGTCGGGTTGACCAGGAACTACGGGTTCGGCCATAAAAAAAGGTCTAGCAGGTAATCAGCCGGTGGTCGCCCCGGATTTTCGCTCGAGTCTGCGGAACGAGTCGGCGGGCCCTTCTGATGTCCCCGTGCTTTTACATGGGCTTCCCTACACTTTCAATTTTTTACTACGATACTGTAGGCTCCGCCGGGGCATCTCTCGAGTCAAAAATTTCACCCCCTACCACG
>NW_017163217.1:0-226 GCF_001652005.2 Ceratina calcarata | reverse complement strand
GTGTCAAAATGACGACTAAGCGTTTCGACGTACTAAGGTATTTCGAAATACATACAAAGACCAGGACACGTGAAAATCATTAAAGGTGAATGGACTGCTGACTTTTAGCATTTAGGCTATTGTTAGAAAGTCGAGATTAAAAAAGAAGGTTTCGCATGAGTTACATGCACCTCTAGAAACTTCGCAATTTATTCCTGGAAGATTGACGGTATCGTCAATCGCTGGA
>NW_017163216.1:0-226 GCF_001652005.2 Ceratina calcarata | reverse complement strand
CTTTATTAGGATAGCGTATTTTTCCTTATCTGTTGTGTGCTCAACTTAATATGCTAATTTTATAATAATCATATTAAACTATTAAAATCAGAACTCTAGAATTTCAGTCCAACATATAAGTTTTATGTATCTTTTTAAACTATTCACGTTCTTTACATCCACCTTTTGTGTGTTTCGATCAATATTTGAATCCAATGTTCTCGTTTGCGTTTAGCCACAAGAATAT
>NW_017163215.1:0-226 GCF_001652005.2 Ceratina calcarata | reverse complement strand
TTTTTATAATCTTGAATACATCTAATTAATAATTCATTCGGAAATTCGTTATGATTGTTAATTTTAATTGCTGTTTCGGTGTCGATAATTGGAATCTCGGTATTTTCTTCGTCATCCGATATTATTATTGTTGATGCTCGCGATGGAGGAGTAAAACAAGGCCTTTCGGGCTGACTTGGAACTCTGTTTTCTTCAATATATTGCAATTGTTCCCGTATTTCATGTA
>NW_017163214.1:0-226 GCF_001652005.2 Ceratina calcarata | reverse complement strand
GCATACGTGCATATATTATAATTTTTAAGACACAAAATAATGTTCTATTTAAATTCCATTTCTTATTGCCAAATAATTTATTTTGCACAAACATCCGCAGTCTATTAATAACAAGTAAAAAGAGGAACCATACATATTGAGAACCCTTTGTTATGAATTTGAAGTAATTTTATTGCTTCATTCCGTAATGTACAATATACTTTTATAAAAATGTACACCTTATCTT
>NW_017163213.1:0-226 GCF_001652005.2 Ceratina calcarata | reverse complement strand
TTTGTTTGACGACCTTGAATGGATGCTGACATGAGTGAATGACAGGTGACGCGAGGGTTTGAAGTAACTAAAATCTTTGGGTATATGGTATCCGGTAAATAGTTTGTATGGGAAGTGATTTGGTATGATAAATTTGGTTTATAACGAGGACGTAATTGGTAGTTGAATCTCGGTGGTTTCTGTGGTTTTTATGGTTTTATTTTTGATTATCTCTGGAATAAAAGGT
>NW_017163212.1:0-226 GCF_001652005.2 Ceratina calcarata | reverse complement strand
TCTTAATTTCACCTTCATGATACCACAAAGTTTTTTGAAATTTCCGATCTTCTGGGTGAACTAAAATCTGCCTATACATCTTTTCGATGTCGGCGGCAACAACAAAAAGATGAGTACGAAATCGTAAAGTTTCTTCAAAAATCGTATTTTGAATTGTGGGCCCGACCAAAAAAACGTCATTAAGAGATATTCCGGTAGAAGTTTTGGCTGACGCATCATAGACAAC
>NW_017163211.1:0-826 GCF_001652005.2 Ceratina calcarata | reverse complement strand
TTTTACATCATGTTTGAAATGTTCTATTTTGAAGTGTGCCCGAATATTATTAAGAGCATCCACGCAGGAACAGTTTGAATATTCCGTTCATTTGAATAGAGTCGAAAGTACAGTCTATTTGTATTCATAAGATACTACGGTGAACGGTGTTAACGCGTTCATTGAATGGGCAACGGGTAACAAAATGTACGATCGCCCGTTTCTTTCCAACCATTTAACATTAGCTGTTGCTCTTTTACGGTCCATCATACTTCTTCGCCATGAAAACATTATGACGGAAACAGCGTTACACGCGAACGAGAACGTTAAGCAAGCGAACGAGTCACTACGAATTAACTATTTTAATATTTTTTATATTATTTACAGTCATATAACAAGTTATTAGTAAATGTTAACAATAAAAACAAATTTACTTCACTTGGGAAAAAAAATAATTTATGCATTATTATTTGTACATTTGCCCAAAACCAGTAAAAATCACTTCCTTGGGCAATCTAGTGTTAATTAAAATGGCCTAACTTACATATTAATTTTTTTACTTTTATAATAAAAATTTGATTAATCGAAATTTTTCATTATAAATAAAATCAAATTACTATACATAAATTTACATTTATTCTATATTTTGCTATTCTATGTATAATAATTCACACAGACTATGAGGGTGTAAATTAGAAGTACTATAAAAAACCGAGTTCAATTATAGTCCCCACAGTGATTAAACTGAATTATTATACATAGTACCTGAAACACGAAACAACTCCTGGTAGAAGTTTAGAGGGTCGTCGCTGAGGGATGAGGCAAGGGATCGTCGTGGGAAGGGGGG
>NW_017163210.1:0-226 GCF_001652005.2 Ceratina calcarata | reverse complement strand
TAAAACCTTGCGTAATTTTTAAAATACCCGTTTCTCCTCCGGACTCCTAGTTAGGACCACCTATCCCTAACGTTTAGTATTGCCTAAACCCGTTTCCCGCTTTATTATCCAGACCCGGATAGGTACTCACCTAACAAATGTACAGAGTAATCTATTTTTCGACATAAATTTAAGCTTGCTTACTGTAGGTGCAAATATTCTTTAAACACTGGAATTTCAAAAACAT
>NW_017163209.1:0-226 GCF_001652005.2 Ceratina calcarata | reverse complement strand
GAGAATATATTTCGACGACTGGATACAATGATTAAAAAATCAATTTTATACGTAAGTTTAAGAGGAATTAAAAAATTGCAATTATTTATTTATTAATTCATCTACATTTATACGATTTCATTTATTTAGTAAACAATTAAAGTTTAGAACGATGTTTGCCAATGTGGAACGTATGTGATGTACTCAGATTTAAACGGGAGTGTACGGGAGAAGTATGTATGTGGCC
>NW_017163208.1:0-226 GCF_001652005.2 Ceratina calcarata | reverse complement strand
CTGGCGCATTTGTACACATTTTTAATTTACAAATTAATAAACACTATTTCATATATTATAAAACTTCAAACCCTGGAGCCTTTAAGAGATCCCAGAGAATAAAATAAAAATCTTTAACACTTAAAATTATAGTTAATTATAAATATTAATTTTTTTTAACCGTGTAAACGAATTGATCTCTTGTGGAGCTCGTATTGATTCATAAGACGAAAATATCCAGTTATTG
>NW_017163207.1:0-226 GCF_001652005.2 Ceratina calcarata | reverse complement strand
GGAGGGGTACGAGGAACGATGGCCAATCTTATCGCGGAATGAAAAATAACGACTGCGGTTACGATACTCCGGGTATGCATTTTCTACGGTTCGAGTGATAATCGGGTCGAACCCGAAACGAGTTCCAATATTACCGAACGAGGAACAATACAGCAAATAACATTTTTGCATCAACGCTAATTGGATTCAGATATACAAACGAGATACCAAAAGAAAAAAAAAAGGT
>NW_017163206.1:0-226 GCF_001652005.2 Ceratina calcarata | reverse complement strand
GCTACATGGAAGGTCGGCTCGATCAGATGCATTCTGAAAGGACCCGACAAGCCTGAAACCGAGGTCAAGTCGTACAGACCAATTTGTCTTCTCTTGTTTGTGCTTGGAAAAGTGCTGGAGAAGATGATAGTAAAGAGACTTTCGAACCTATTCCAGAACCCAGAGTACAGCTCTGATCGGCAATACGGTTTCCGCTCTGGGCGCAGCGTTCGTATAATTTTTCCCT
>NW_017163205.1:0-226 GCF_001652005.2 Ceratina calcarata | reverse complement strand
GACTCTATCGCTATCGGTCTCGCGAAGGAGAAGGCGGGGTTACGTGTCGGCTCTGTGGCGCGAATCTTAAATCTACCTATACTCTAACTATCGATCAGCGTAACGCGGGATCTGGCCAATGCCAGGTCGTTCGGATTTCGTATGGTGCCCGTGAAGCGGGCCGAGTTTATTAGACACCGCTATCCGACGTGATAACGGGTACTGCCCGTGCTTCTAACACCCGTCG
>NW_017163204.1:0-226 GCF_001652005.2 Ceratina calcarata | reverse complement strand
GCATGCCGATTACCACAATAAAATAAAAAAATTCGACGCGTGGTGCAAAATTGCAAATGATTTCGGGTGTAGTGTAGACATCGTGAAATCAAAAATGACATCATTATTATCATCGTATAGGCGTGAAAAATCAAAAATACAGAAGAGCAGTGGCACAGGGTCAGGTAAGTGTTGTGTTAGAGATTCATGATTAAAAAAGAAGGTTTCGCATGAGTTACATGCATTT
>NW_017163203.1:0-226 GCF_001652005.2 Ceratina calcarata | reverse complement strand
GTATTATTGTCTTCTGTCTTCTTCCTTTCTTTCAGGTCACCTCGCTGGTATAAGCATCTTCTAGGTAAGTTTTCGTCTTAAGTTTTTATTTTTGTTTTAAGTTACGCCAAGGTAAGTTTGTCTGATTTTATATATTTCTTCTGCGTAATTTTTAAGTTCTTGTAGGGCTTCTTTGTTTTCAATGAGCTTGTTCTTGTTTAGTCTATTAGTTAGTCTGCTAAATCTG
>NW_017163202.1:0-226 GCF_001652005.2 Ceratina calcarata | reverse complement strand
ACGTATCTATTGACAACTACTCTCGTTTTCGTCCGCACGACTGGATGACTAAAAGATATCGAATCTTTTCTGGAGATCCCGACACCCGCGTTTCTCCCTCGAAATAATTCGTGGTACATACTTTACCGAATAACGAATCCGGAAATCTATCCCTTTAAGGAACTCGGTAGTCGCATTATTTTTCTAAAATGTCGGTAAAATTTTGACGTTTTTTGCTCTGTTTCAT
>NW_017163201.1:0-226 GCF_001652005.2 Ceratina calcarata | reverse complement strand
GCTAGCGCAAAATTATTATATAGGAATTGTAGATCTCGTCGTCCTCTACAAAATGAGCCTATAAACGTCCCCCTACATCCATCCGTTTGGAAGTTATTGGCAAAAAACAGGAAAACAGTTTTTTGCACATAACTCGTTTACTGTTGGCACTAGCGAAGAATTTTTAGATGCAAATTATAGATCTCGTCGTCCTCTACAAGAAAGGTCCTATGCAATTTTCCCGTAT
>NW_017163200.1:0-692 GCF_001652005.2 Ceratina calcarata | reverse complement strand
ATGATACAGATTACGTTCAATAATAATAAGGGCCAATTGACTGTATTGACATGTGAGAGATGTACGACGCAATATCCCTGATGAACACTTGAATTCCTGTTCGCGACGTAGTTTCCGTTAGGAAATACATCAAGACTGTCATTGGCCTCGTTAACTAATTTACGCGAAATCACGACTCCGATCCGGCTGATTCCCAATTTGTCCCGCATTGTATGACAAAGTTCATCCCGCGCGACCAACCAGCTCGACCTCGGCGTTCTCGTTCGCGTGTAATTGCGTTCATTCTCGCAGCAATTAATAAATTTTAGACAATTATACAACGAGGTTAATAAAATAAAATTACACTTATATTTCTCGCAAAATGGGCTTGGTATTCATAAGGCAAGACTGCGCAATCCAGGAAACGTTTATTTCCCCTATCAATGGCAGACTGTAAAAAATTGTTCCATTTTTTGTGTTACGAGCGCCCGGTCTAAAAGGAACTAATGTGCCCACAGAAGGTTAACAGATCTGTTCCCGACAGAATTTTTTATAAACAATTCGATGTATACCTATATCTACTCGACTATTCAGTGTCTATAATTCAAACGCGAATTACTGGCGCTCTAAAGCTTTCGAAAGTTGCTCATAGCTGATGCGAAATCACGTCGCAAGCAACGAATTGATAGAAACATAGACAACGAGGATCGTTG
>NW_017163199.1:0-949 GCF_001652005.2 Ceratina calcarata | reverse complement strand
CTTATCCAAAATATAAATTCTCTGTACATGGCACTTATCCAAAATATTTATATTTCGGATTAATGGAAGACTTCGATCTTTTAGTGGCACTGCAAATTCGATAATATAATTCGCATCTTCAACAATAGTATCTGTGGAATGTTTGAAAAATATAATTTCTTGGTAGTTTCAATTGTTGCCGAGTTTTAATTATTGCATAGTAGGCATAGCAGTTGAAGAGTCGATATCACTCGCATCGCTGGATCTCCACAATTGCGTTACAGTTTTCACTTGAGTATGAAAATTGATTCCCTAGAAAAAGTAATTTTATTCTCATTACCATCGCAAACATTTAATTATTTTCTTGTTATTTTCAGATATAAAATATGATAAAAATATATGTAGAATTATATTTTATATTGCATTGAAATAAAATTCGATTTACTTTAAGGATGTATTGGCTAGACTGTCAATCCCAAAGGTTTATGTACCTTAGAAGAATACATTTCCTATGATTAAAAATAGTGTATTCTTCTTATAATTTCGATATTTAANGTGCATAAACTTTTGGGATTGACTGTATAGCCGATACATCCTTAACGAGACATGATTGTACAGACTTGCATATATTTTAGGAAACAAAACAATACTCACATGTTTGCCATAGAAATGGGAATCGCCCAAGAACGAGCCCTTGTTTCCAGTGAAACTAAACATTGGCAATGGAACTGGAATGGGAACGTTGATGCCAACCTGTCCAGCTTCGATTCTATTAACGAACGCCCGAGCCGTTGCTCCGTTTGTTGTAAAAACGGCTGTTCCATTCCCGTAACAATTTTTATTAATAATATCGATCGCTTCATCGAACGTTTTAGCAAAAATGCAGGACAGAACTGGTCCGAAAATTTCTTCTGTATAACATTTCATCGTTGGCTGAAATTATAAATAATTATAATTCGAAATCTGATTT
>NW_017163198.1:0-226 GCF_001652005.2 Ceratina calcarata | reverse complement strand
CTACTATACTATACAGTTTTTGTGAAAAGAAAGTAGGCGAAACTCCACAAAAATTAATTCATGCTGTAATATATAATTATAAATATTTATAATATATACATATAATGTATATAAAACAAAAATGTACGATTTTAAATTACTCTAGTCTTCTCGATTGTCGTTTTCCTATTCTTACGCCTTACATTTTTAATATATTATCATTACTAAGTAACAGTTGATATCTATT
>NW_017163197.1:0-226 GCF_001652005.2 Ceratina calcarata | reverse complement strand
TTTTACAGCAAAATCTCGCAAGTATTTACCAAAGATGGAGAACAAGAATAGGATAACATAACCTAACCTGTTACCTGATGGTCGTTATGCCTCGCGATAGAATAATCACTGCCACAAGGAACTCTACTACAGAGGAAGAAATGTGACATGCATCTCAGAACAGAATATTTCGTATGTGCCAATTCAAACCAGAGTCGTAATTTGTTTACATCCGCCATTTCGGATA
>NW_017163196.1:0-226 GCF_001652005.2 Ceratina calcarata | reverse complement strand
AGTAACCAACAAAATAGACGATTTATATTATATATCTAGTTTCGTTGCTAACAATAAGAATAAACAAATCAGTTCAAATCTATTGATGAAAAATAAAATAACAAAAAAGGAAAAATGGCATCGCGCGTCATGTCAATATTCATTATTTAAAAAAATTATGTAATGATGAATTGTTAAGCGGATTACCAAAAAACTTAGAAGCCGAATATGTAAAATGTGCAATATG
>NW_017163195.1:0-226 GCF_001652005.2 Ceratina calcarata | reverse complement strand
ATGCCCAACTCTGCGGTGGGGCTGCTCGTTTTCTTCTTCTCTCTCTCTCTTTTTCTAGGGGGTTTTTGCGTTTGGGGTTTTTGGAGGTTCGAGTGAATAATAGGTGAGGCGTTTGTGTATTGGTTGTAATTGGTTTATTCGTTATTATGTACAAGTTTTATCGTGTCTTAACGCTATATCTAAATTGTATTATTGGTTGTTGCTCTGTTTTCGGGTCCCTTGTCCT
>NW_017163194.1:0-226 GCF_001652005.2 Ceratina calcarata | reverse complement strand
TTACCGGGTACACTACTCTCTTCCTTTCTTCGCAATTGCTTTCAGGAATTCAGTGCTTACAATTATTATTCGCATAAGTATAAATACGTTCGCCTGAGAAATAATTTTTGCTGTTTATCAATCAGCTTCATTGAACTTAAAATTATCCGATAGTAATTTTACTATTTAGATAATTGATAAAGTTTTTTATTTTACAATGAACATTCATCCTACTCGTACATTTTGT
>NW_017163193.1:0-226 GCF_001652005.2 Ceratina calcarata | reverse complement strand
CCTGGTGGAGCCAAACACTAGAAACGCTCAACGAAAAAAGCAACAGACTAAAAAGGAAAGCACGCAGAACAGGCAACGACAGAGACAAGCGAAGAGCAAGAAGAGCGACACTGAAACTGGACAGAGAAATAAGAGCGGCAAAAGAGAAATCGTGGAGGAACTTCTGCAGCGGCCTAAAAAAGACACAGGACATAGCGAGAATAAACAGAATACTAGAGAAGGTAGA
>NW_017163192.1:0-226 GCF_001652005.2 Ceratina calcarata | reverse complement strand
GGGTGAAGATACGTCGAGAGCGGTAATAATAGATATGAAGATCGGAAGAGAAATTCTATCAGTACAAGGAGGGGAGAACTGGCTGTTTGACAAAGTAATGGACAAATATACTCATTTTAAAAAAGAATGTCCAGTGTATTTTACGGATGGATCAAGAATCGAATTAGAAGGAAGTCAATTTAAAAATGGATATGCAGTCGTTAGGAAATATTTAGGTCGTAGATGC
>NW_017163191.1:0-226 GCF_001652005.2 Ceratina calcarata | reverse complement strand
GTAATCATATTCGAGCGTCTCAGACAAACTGGATTGAAATTGCAACCAGATAAGTATGAGATCCTCAAACCTGAACTTGAATATGTTGGGCATGTTATAACTGACGGAGGAGTAAAACCAAACATGAGCAAATTGGAAACTGTGAAAAATTTTAAAACACCATCGACGCCAACTGAAGTAAAATCATTTCTGGGACTCGCGGGCTACTATCGAAAATTCATAAAAA
>NW_017163190.1:0-226 GCF_001652005.2 Ceratina calcarata | reverse complement strand
GGTAATTTGTTATTATTTTTGGTGGTGGGGTCTTCGGCGTGTAAGATTTCCCATTGGGGCTTGTCATTGTTTTAATTGTTTTTGCTGGGTATATATTTATTATTCTAGGTTGGGTGGGACAGGGTTTTCAAGTAATGTTTTAGTTTTCAATGAGGTAAATATTTAAAGCTCTCTTTGTTCATCCTTTTTTGTGTTTTACTTTTGTCAAAAGTTTCTTGGTGTGATG
>NW_017163189.1:0-5521 GCF_001652005.2 Ceratina calcarata | reverse complement strand
TTCACCAATCATTCGCTTACAATATAAAACAATAGCCAAGCTATAAAACTATAGCGAAACACCTTTCTGACGCTATTTACTTACAATAAGTATTAAATTCTGAAAGAATGCAATTACTTCCCCATTTTAACCTACTTACACGATATATCCAACGCTCATTACAATAGTACATATAGATCTAACCTAAATATCTAAAACGCGCTTTTGAATTATGCGCCAATAGTTATGAAAATGCGTCACCAGTTCTGACAACCAATGGTGCCGAGAGTTTGCACCGAGAATCAACGACGCAGGCGCGGTTGCTCCTATTGGCTAAGACTTGTTGACGTAATACGCTCACACCCAATGGAGATCTTTCAACGCGCTGATTGGCTATACAGTGCCATCAGCGCCCACTCATGCAGAGAACAGACACTAAAAGCCTTTAGTCTTCTCCTACTATCGATACAGAGCGCGTAGTGCCGGACAATCTGTACGTTAACCTATAAACCCAACGTAAGACGCAATTAAATTCAGACTCCTAAAATAGATATATTATCCATGCGAGACACCAGCGAAGGGTTCTAAAATATATGTGTGTGCCGAATAAGTATCGTTCTAATGCGAAAGCTAGCTAGTGTATTATTTGGATATCATCAGAATTTGTAGAAAACATGAGGTGTCACAAGGGTGCATAACTAAGCTAAACCTAGAAGCAAGTATCAGACATATCGTAAACAATCGATGCATCCGCGAATAGTCAAGATGCTATAACAGTCACAACAAGATCAGAATTATATAGGAGTTATATCGAGTCTATAAATACTAAATAAAGTGGTCATAACATGGTTATGTTAATAGCTGGAAGCCACCTCTTACAAATGCGCATGCTCTAATGTATAAGCCATCTCACAACCAATAATAGACACGATAACCACCCATTTGCTCAGATGCGCCAATGATAGTTACAGTGTAAGATGCGCATGCGTTGTGACGCTCTATTGGCTAGGCCAAATGACGCAACCAGATACTAACCAATAGCTATTAACTTTGCCTCTAATTGGCTTCTAACTGTTCAAGGTCTCATAATGCGCATGGCATATGTAAGTGTTTCTGTTCGATATCCGACATAACCTAAATTATACTGTCAGATTATATAACCTCAATAATTCTTGCAGTCCACATAATCAGTACGGCTCATGGTGCAACCAAAACTAATTATGAGATACTACAATGGTATAATATCAGCCGGAATCGTGGTAATCATTTATTCTATTAATTTCTTAGACTCAACACGAAATAGACTTCTACATTTCTAAAAAAAAAAAAAAAAAAAAAAACTTGAATCCTATGACAAACAACACTACAATGACTCTTTATCTTAACTAAACTTTGAATATTTTATGTTAACTAATCAAAACAATGACCCTAACCTAATGTGTGCCTGCTATGTTTGATTGAGAAAGTGACTGAAGCGCGTCAATCCTACAATCCAAAGTCTTCAAACTAATAACACTCTACTATAAATATATAACATACTGAGAGTATATCCGGTCAAACTCAAACGACCAACCTTGAATAGAACGAATGATATAATAACATACCTATCTATAATCTACACCAGTGTACATTAAATTATTACTACCATTACTATTACTATTCTCTACATTGATTAAACTTTAGTGAAAAAAAAAATCAATGGAAACGAGACGTTTGTATCTTCTACCTACTTATACATTAACTTCTATAATTTATACATAAACGCAATTTGTTAATGAATGAAGACGGAATATCTTAATTCTACATCCCTTTATTGAATAACTCCATGATTTAAGCACAATATATTATGACAAATAAGACTTTCTTGTAATATAAGAATACTTAAATGCTAGAAAACTCACGCTATATACCTTGAATCCCTCTTACCCCATCCTACATATTCCTTTCTCCTGTTACTTACCTTCCATAGCTGCCATACCTGCTTACTCCAGACTATCAACGCTCTTCAATCTGTCATTACCTTAATATTTTACATACCTACCTGTATACTTACCTTTACACTCACCTGTCACTACAATCCACATCCCACTGCATTCCATTTTATGTTACTTACCTTCCACAACCTACATACTTACCTCTCTCAAATTGTTAATGATTTTATAATGTAACGTCATGTTTCAAATACTTACCTATGTTCCCACCCCATCACCTACCTGTTACCTACCACACTTACCTTCTCCCACTCCTTCTCCACTGTATGAATGAGAAACGAATGAATGATTGTATGTGGCTGGCGGCCGTGTCCGTGGTGTTGGGAGTGCCTAAGATGTGTACCAGCCGTTTCACTGGTGCACACCGAAGGCTGATGTGTGGCAACACTGCCGAGACACTACGGGCACGGTGTCGTCTGGAAGTACCCCCTTCGGGCCCTGGCCAGGGAGTGAACACCGAACTGGGGTGTCGGAGCCCCAGTCGCCCCGAACGAGCTCTCTATCGTCAAAACTGGATAGAGTGAAGAGTCAGTGCAGAATCAGTGGAGTTCCACTGAATGGTAGAGGTTACTCCCATGGGTGCACCCTTCTGCACGCTGCCCGTTCATAGGCGGTACCTATAAAACAAAGAATGTCTCAAAACAAGAAACAAACTAGAAACAGCTTAAGATCTACGCTAAACAAAATCTACGCTAATAAANTGCACCCTTCTGCACGCTGCCCGTTCATAGGCGGTACCTATAAAACAAAGAATGTCTCAAAACAAGAAACAAACTAGAAACAGCTTAAGATCTACGCTAAACAAAATCTACGCTAATAAAAGAACCTTAGATAATCCAAGTTTATCTCCCTTTATTACTAAAACTCCAAGTGATAGTACGGTAGTAGACGCAGATATTATTATAGACGACGTCCCTCACGCTACCCGTACACCTATGAGCAAAAATGATATTAGTCTACCTGATGACCAACACGGTTACAACGTATCTCATACTCCCTCTCACTCTCTTAAACGCACACCTCCTACGGCTCAGCAGGACATCCCCAACCCAAATCCTCTTCCTCAAACTCCTCCCCAATACCCTGCTACTCTAGAATATTTAAAACGTAAACGCCAATCCAACAAAGACAACAAAGACAATTCCATAGTAATGAATACATCTAATACCTCAAATGATAGTAAGAGAGGAAAAAGAAAAGCGCATAAAAGATCCAACGATGAATCGGATAGCTCCACTGATTTCTCTCAAAATGACGAGGACTACAACCCAGGATCTGATCTAAACGATGGAAAATCACTTTCAAAAATTATAATGTCTTTGGTGGAGTATGCAAACGAAATCAATTACGTTAGACGTAACTCTACAAACCTGAATGGGGTCTTCAATAGTAGACTCAAAACAGTGGAGAATGCTCTGCTGACCACATCACACGAGCTGGAACCCATATTCGCAGAACCTGAAAACAATAAGAAACTAATCGAAGAAAACCTAAACCTAATTAAAATCAATAGAAAACTTACAGAAAAAGTTAAACAACTCGAAACGCGCATAGAAAAACTCGAATCTACACCAAATAACCTACCTGTAACATCACTTGAACAAAATAAGAATCCCCTTTCATCCTCCAATAAGCTATTCCTAGAATCTCTTCTGCAGTCAATTAATGAGAATATTGACAGCAAGATAAAGGACCTCAAAACAGAAATATTTGCACACGTTAACAATAATACTACAAACCCAATTCCATCGCTGGCAAACCATCAAAATACTATAACACCTATAAGCTCCTCTGATGTGAGTCTACCATCGAACTCACACTCACCGAATCCTAACACACAACTAAGAGCTCCAGAGATGTGGGCCAAGGTTGTTGGAAAAAAATCAAAAAAGAAAACTATAGTCACTAGTAACGACTCACATACTTACCTCCATAATGCCAACACTCCTACCCTGCCTGCTGGCCCAAGCACTACCACCATAACACAGAATACAAAGCCCAGTGTACCTATAAGAAAACCTAAAAATGTAGAAGTCTTATATATTACAGAAAGTAGAAACAGTAATACAAAAATAAACCAGGTATTATCAAAAGCCAAAGAAAACATAAACCTGCAGGAACTAGGTATTAAAACAATAAACCCTCGCGAATCCTTAAATGGAGGACTCATCCTTGAGTTTCCAAAATCCAAGGAAGGTGAAGTTGCACCAATTCTAATGGAGAGGATCAAATCACTATTTCCACCGGATGATATTGTAGTATCTTGTCCAAAAAAATACAAGGAGGTATTGATCACCAGAGTCGACATATCTGCTACGCATGAAGAAATTACAAAGGCTCTCCAAACTGCATGTGGCTCTAACAAACACTTCATTCTAGGCCCTGTTCGTCCAAACCTGAGAGGCTCGGCGACAGTGTGGTGTAAGTGTGAAGAATCTGAAGCATATAAATTATTATCCATTAAAACACTGGCGATTGGATGGTCCCAAGCTTACTTCCAACCTCTAGAAAATAGACCAGTCCAGTGCTTTAAATGCTGGTCCTACGGTCATGTTCGCAACTCCTGCACTTCAAAAATCAATAGAGACGGTTGGTGCTACAAATGTGGTGGTGAAGGGCACCCATCCAACATCTGTGTTAATAATAATCCCATATGCAAACTCTGTCAAGAGAATAACTTCAACTACAAGCATAAAATGGGTACAAACACATGCAGGACATTTATTAACTACAAGAATGATAAACTAGAACGTAACTCTTCTTTACTACCCCAAAGTAATCCAGCAGTCAATGAAACTACAGACATCAGAATGGAGGTAACTGAAAAGAAAAAATCTTAAATTACAACATGGCACAATCCTTCCAAAACCAAAATATGCACAGATCCAGGTATAATGATGTAAGCTGTCCACTCCTAATCCTGCAAGCTAATATCAATCATGCTGTTGCTGCTCAATCCCTACTGGAGAGTTACATTGTTAGTAATAATATTAGTATTGCTCTTGTATCGGAACCACACAACCCCTGTAAAAGTGGATGGTTTGGATACCGTGAAAATAAGGCTGCAATAGTTGTAAACAACTCATCATTCACAAATCCAAGCATCTTATACGAAGGTGACAACTATGTTGCGGCAAGTATACACTCTACAATATTCATCTCAGTATACTGCTCTCCAAATGAGAATAGAAATAATTTCGAAAAAAGGTTGAAGTCTATATCTAAAATTATTAAAAAGTTTTATCACCTGCCGATTATAATAGGTGGGGATTTCAACGCCTATAGTACGTTTTGGGGTTCTGCGAGAAACTGTGTAAGAGGAAAAATATTGAAAGACTGGGCTACTACAAATAATCGCTATTTATCATGGACATGGATATGGATATGGACATCATCTCATCGCCGCCCCCATCCCCCCCGGCCTGTGTAAGGATCTTCAACAGGATCCTCCCATTCATGGACCTGACTGTCATTTACGATTTATCACGTGAAGCGCGAACTTCGTACAAATCGCTAAATTCGTATACGCGATCGTTAATAGTGTAGTTAAT
>NW_017163188.1:0-226 GCF_001652005.2 Ceratina calcarata | reverse complement strand
TGTGCACAAAACTCTGAAAGTCTTTAAATCGTTCGAAAACTTCGGATTTGTGCCTAAAAAAATAAACTTTTCTAAAACTCGTGCACTCGTCTTTGAAAAGTAAGAAATGACGCGAGCCTCGCGGTGATTCAATGTTGATCGGACCGCACACATCCGTATGAATTTTCTCCACGGACTGAAAATTATTTTCGTGCTTTACTGGTGGATGGGACTTACGAGTTTGCTT
>NW_017163187.1:0-226 GCF_001652005.2 Ceratina calcarata | reverse complement strand
TCTTAATTTCACCTTCATGATACCACAAAGTTTTTTGAAATTTCCGATCTTCTGGATGAACTAAAATCTGCCTATACATCTTTTCGATGTCGGCGGCAACAACAAAAAGATGAGTACGAAATCGTAAAGTTTCTTCAAAAATCGTATTTTGAATTGTGGGCCCGACCAAAGAAACGTCATTAAGAGATATTCCGGTAGAAGTTTTGGCTGACGCATCATAGACAAC
>NW_017163186.1:0-226 GCF_001652005.2 Ceratina calcarata | reverse complement strand
TAAACGTAACCTCGCTCCGAAAACACTTAACAGGCTTGTAAGAGGCGCATATATAAATAACCTAGTAATCTTAAAATAACTCAAACGTCTCTTATAATATGAGCAAGATCATAGAATATCTACCTGCAACCTGAGTGACGGGTCTTTCAACCTCTCATCTGCATGCGTCAAGACTTTACCATTAATTTAAATTATTATTAATAATACCTAATAACGGACATTTAAT
>NW_017163185.1:0-226 GCF_001652005.2 Ceratina calcarata | reverse complement strand
CGTCGTTTTGCTTCACGCTGCTCGCTGCCGTCGTCGCTCCGTTTTGCCGCGTGCGTGTTGGCACGTGCCACCGGCTGATGTACTTCGACTGAGATAACTCCAATCAACGGTTCTCCTGGCTTCGTCTTGGAGGGCTTGCCGTGGGAAGTCGAAGGGGGTGGCTGCTTAGTTGCCGTCTCAACAAGGGTTGTAGCCGTTGCTTGATCGCGCGCATGTTGCCGTTTCG
>NW_017163184.1:0-226 GCF_001652005.2 Ceratina calcarata | reverse complement strand
GCTCCACCCATGTGCGACGCTGTAGGCGGATTGAATTTCCACTCTATATTGTTTCTGCACGCGAAATTATCGATCTCTGTACAGTCCAAATCCTTAATCGCCTGCTTTAGTTCGACGTGCATACCTCTAAAATTCGTGCCGTTGTCTGAATAAACGCATACCGGTGTACCCCTTAATGATGAAAATCTTCGGAAAGCCATAATTGCCGAGTCCGTACTCAGACTGT
>NW_017163183.1:0-226 GCF_001652005.2 Ceratina calcarata | reverse complement strand
ACCCGGGAGCGCCTGCAGGTTGCTCAAGTATCAAGGTTACTTTAAAATTCAGAGCATGGAATAAGTGAGAGCGCGTACACGCCGCTTAAGCCCGACTTATTCCTTGACTAGCGACCAGATTTTCTTCCAGGAAATCTCTTCCAAAGCGATCAGTTGACTTCGCCTTGCGTTACTAAACAGAACAGAGCGTGCCTTAACGAACACGGAATATTTTAATGTGTTCGTT
>NW_017163182.1:0-226 GCF_001652005.2 Ceratina calcarata | reverse complement strand
TCGAGAGTCTTTTTTTGGTATCGAGGATTTCTTTTCAATAGCAAGCAAGCGAGAGAGAGAAATAGCAGTGAAATTTTATACAGAATAAGCATTCCAATGATGAATTGGGATTCTCTAAAATATCTAATCTCCATATATGAAGGAAGATGTTCGATACTATTCAGGCACGTGCCAGACCCTTGGATTTAGGGTCTTCACATTTGGGAGGTATATAACTTTTATGACG
>NW_017163181.1:0-226 GCF_001652005.2 Ceratina calcarata | reverse complement strand
TCTACACCAGCACCACCGTTGCACCGCGTCCGTCGGCAGTGAATCCTTGCACAGCCCCAAGTATCTGCATCTACACTCTCGCGTCTCGTGTCAGTGATAGAAATTTATCTCCTTTCAAATTGATAATAAAAACAGCTGTTTCGTTGCAATTCATTGCGTAGATAAAATCTCCAATGACATCCGTGATTTTTTTTAAATTCTACCCTTTCTCCATACAATATTAATA
>NW_017163180.1:0-226 GCF_001652005.2 Ceratina calcarata | reverse complement strand
GACGAAAACCATGCAGAAAGGATGTCCGCAAGGTTCAATCTCAGGTCCAAAAGCACGGAATTGGTGCATGAGCAGTCTACTAACGGAAATAAACGAAACTTTCGACGAAGAACAAATGGAAATAGTAGCCTATGCAGATGACTTAGCAATTATAATAAAGGAAGACACACAAAACAAACTGGAACGACTAGGAAACCAAGTCATCAAGTTAATAGAGGGCTGGTGC
>NW_017163179.1:0-226 GCF_001652005.2 Ceratina calcarata | reverse complement strand
CCGGCGAAATAGCCCCATTATCTAATGGAGTTCGCAGCACCAATATTGCTTGCACCCTTTCACTTCGGCGCCGAGTTTGGCTGCTGCATGCAAGGGTCAGCGGGGATCGTACAATGCGCCGAGGACCAGCGTGATAATGTCTGCATCGCCGTTAGCGATAATTGTCTCAGCCTTCTCCTACTCGGTTATTATGCCGACCGAAAAGGTTGTAAGCCCGGTTTCCTGT
>NW_017163178.1:0-226 GCF_001652005.2 Ceratina calcarata | reverse complement strand
GGCTCCGAGAGTCTCGCCGTGTCGGACGGGTTGCGCGGTTACGCGGGGACGGAGAGGGTATGCTCCGTCACAAACTTTCTTTTGGGAGGATGAACAAACAAACATTTTGGTTGGACAAACGTCGACAAATGAATGCAATTTGATTCTTGTTGTAAAAATTTGCAGTTGGGATGCCAACTTCTTCGACCAATCTTTTGCGGTGATTTTTCATATATCCTACTGAAAT
>NW_017163177.1:0-226 GCF_001652005.2 Ceratina calcarata | reverse complement strand
GAGTATAAAATGGAGGATGATGTAGAGTTGACAGGAATTAAGGACGAGGTCATCTCGGTTTTTAATAGTTAGACTGGGTATCTATGTATGTATAGGTTGGCATACAACAAAATATATGTAAATAATGATAAAATATAATAATGATAATTAAATGATAGAAATGTAATAATGATAAAAGTATAATAATGATAAAAGCAACTGTTATTTAAAACACATTATTTAAACT
>NW_017163176.1:0-226 GCF_001652005.2 Ceratina calcarata | reverse complement strand
ATATACAATCTTTATACATATGTATATTGCGTGTACTCAATTTTTCTATACATACATAAAATTCGCGTTTATGTACCAATTTTTGTATTTTATCATATATTATGTTACTCGGAAAGGTGAAACATTCCCATAAAATAGTAATGGGGATGATTTTTGAACGTGTAATGTAGAAGTGTTAGAATGACAGGATTTGGGTGATATTAATTAGGAGAAGCAAGACTTTCTT
>NW_017163175.1:0-226 GCF_001652005.2 Ceratina calcarata | reverse complement strand
GTTTTCCTGTTTCCTTGTTTGTTTGTCGGTGTTGGGGCGTCTTGTCCCGTGGTTCCGGTGGTTCTGTCCTTGTTTGCCTGTCTCCCTGCCCCGGGTGTCTTTTCCGGTGGTCCTTTCTTATTTCTCTCTGTTCGGGGCGCGTGTCTCTGTTTTCTCTCCGTCGTCTTTTCGAGGTGTCGCGTACTGCTTATTCGGGGGTCTAGTGGTCGGGTGGGGTTATGTTTTG
>NW_017163174.1:0-226 GCF_001652005.2 Ceratina calcarata | reverse complement strand
CGATGAGACGGTAGCAATCGAAATTCGAACGGTGTAAGCCGCGTTTTGATATGTCTTAGACTTTGTCCGATAGGGACTTTGAATCGACGGAATCCATCGTTTTAATCGCCTACATTTCCTCCGCCTCCGAGATTTACATAACGGATAACGTAATATGCGTATGGACGTATGACCACCTAGGCCCATTATAGACAAGTTCTATTTTAATAATCTATATTCTATATAT
>NW_017163173.1:0-226 GCF_001652005.2 Ceratina calcarata | reverse complement strand
ATTCTTTTTTGTAGCCTGTGCGGGCTTATCGATACGGTGCTGAGCGAGCTGCTGCATGCTGTGCTGTAACCGGAGTCTAGACCATCGTGGGTCGTGGTCGTCGGAGCTTTTTCTTTATCTGTAATTTGCAAATGAGTGGGTAAGTCTGTTTTGGTTTCTCTTTTTTTACTTTTTGTCTGGTTTTTGTGTTTGTCTGTTATTTACCTTGTCTTTTTACAGGTGTGAT
>NW_017163172.1:0-226 GCF_001652005.2 Ceratina calcarata | reverse complement strand
GACTAATTTAAATAGTGACTAAGTGTTAATTAAGTTTCTTTTGATCATATTTTGTTTTAAGTGTTTATAATATAGATATAACTATGGAGAATTTAAAAGTTAGGAGAAACATTAAACTCTTTGACGGTGAACGATATAGTGTTTGGAAATTGAGATTACGTGGTTTGCTGAATGAACTTGACGTATTAAATGTGATTGATGAAGAACCTCCAGAAATGCTAACTGT
>NW_017163171.1:0-226 GCF_001652005.2 Ceratina calcarata | reverse complement strand
TACGATAAATGTACTTGGAAAACACAACATATTCCACATCGTGCCAGATGATTTTTCCCTCATCGAAGACGGACTCATCGGATTTCCTTTTTTACAAAACTATAAATATCAAATCTCCAACGACACACTAACACTTGATAACAACAGGGTATTCTTTCAGAAACCTTCACGAGATCCTATCAGTCCAGGCCAAGCAGAAATTCACACAGTTTATATACAAGGCAAA
>NW_017163170.1:0-226 GCF_001652005.2 Ceratina calcarata | reverse complement strand
CAAAGCGTTAGACGAGGTTTTGTTTCGCGATGGTGATCGATAGGAACAAAGAGAGCTGGAAAATGTAGTTATTACCATGGAAGTTGCCTCCGGAACGTCGAAAGTCTACGCTAAGTTCACTCGACTCTTTGCGCGTTCACAGCATAGAGTTAGTTTAGTATAGATAGAGTAGAAACATCACATCGATAGAAAGAGAGAAAAAACGAACTTGGTATTATTATTTCTT
>NW_017163169.1:0-226 GCF_001652005.2 Ceratina calcarata | reverse complement strand
TTGAAAAAGCAAGTACTTGCACTTTGTGTGCGTAATCAAAATGGAATAACTTTTCCATTATTGCATCAAAACAACTTTATTGCCTTTCGGATGTTAAGAGGCCTGGCTTATTACGTATGTTTGTAACAAAAAATTGCTATTCATTAGAATCTCGAAGAAATAAGAAAGGGGCAAGATTTTTTATTTTTTTTATTAAGGTTTCCAATATAAGTTTGAAACGTACCTT
>NW_017163168.1:2031-2521 GCF_001652005.2 Ceratina calcarata | reverse complement strand
GACACAATTATAACAAAGGAAGAAAGAAAGGAAGCATTTCACCAGGTCAAGGAAGGGGCAAGACAACCAAGGCAGTACAGAAGAACAGAGAGGAAATGCTACAAATGTGGTAAATTAGGCGACATTGCCACAAACTGTCGGTCGAGGATGCAAAACACCAGGGCAAAGTGGAATCACAGCGATCACAAAAATAAAACCAGCGAAGCAATGTTAGCAGAAGTAAATAATATTTAGGTAGACGACTCATGGATAATAGATAGTGGTGCTATGCATTATATATGTAAGTACAAAGATTGGTTTTCTAATTATAGAACTATTGTAAATTAGACAATCTATTCAGCAGATAATAACGTAGGGAATAGTTTAAAGGCAGTCGGTGTTGGAGATATTAATATAGAAACCAATGTAAACAATAATATAATTAGTATAAGTTTACAGAATGTATATCATGTTCCTAATGTGCGTAGAAATTTATTGTCAGCGTCTCAAA
>NW_017163168.1:0-1216 GCF_001652005.2 Ceratina calcarata | reverse complement strand
GTAAGAACCGATAATGGACTAGAATTTTGTAATAAAGAAGTAGCCGCACTATTTGATGGCTTAGGGATAAAGCATGAGCGCACAAATACATACACGCCACAGATGAATGGAGTGGCTGAAAGAGTTAATAGAACCCTGTTAAATCTCGTACGCACTATGTTAAAAGGCGTGGGACTACCCGAAAGATTTTGGGGTGAAGCATTATTGGCGGCATGCTATGTAAGAAATAGAGTAGTTCATTCAAGCGTAGATGGTAATGTACCAGAGGGAGTATGGACAGGAAACAAACCAAGCGTAAAACACTTAAAAACGTATGGATGTCTGTCGTACGTGCATATTCCGCAACCAGGTAGGCATAAGCTCAGTTCGAGAGCCAAGGAATGCGTATTCGTAGGTTATTCAAATCAAACGAAGGGATATAGACTATGGGACCCTACGATGAATGATGTGATACATTCGAAACATGTAGAATTTGCGGAGGACATAAACGGTTACGAACATATTTATAAAAGGAAAACATATGAAATTCCAATTGTTAAAGAAATTACTGAAGAACGTACTGCAGTTGATACAATGAAACCGATTGAAGTAGAATCAGATACAGACGTGACTGAGAGTGATGATGCAAATAGTCCAAATACCAGTAAAACGCAGAAAGACAGAGTGAATGAAACTGGGATGAACATGGACAATGATCAAAATAGTTCCGATGAAACAGAGGACAAAGTGGTCAGCTATAAGAAAGTAATAAGGAATCCATGGGGTTGCAAGGGCAAGCCAAAGAATATAGAGATCAATCTAACTGAAATGGAAGAACCAGCTACTTATGAACAAGCAGTAAATTCACCTCAATCAGAAGAATGGAAATTGGCTATGAACGAGGAATTACAAAGCCTAGAGAGCAGGAATGCATGGACGGTAGTTGATAAACTAGAAAACGTAAAATGTATTGGTAGTAAGTGGGTATATAAAGTCAAAACAGACTCATCCGGTAAAGTTGTTAGATATAAGGCTAGGTTGGTTGCCCAAGGATTCAACCAAAGAAAAAACGTAGACTATTTTGAATCATACGCTCCTATTGCCAACATGTCTACAATAAGGCTATTATTAGCGATGTCAGTATGTTATGGTTGGGATGTACACCATTTAGACGTCAAATGCGCACACTTATAATACGGTGAGCTAAGTGAAGAAATTTATATGAAGTTACCACCAG
>NW_017163166.1:0-226 GCF_001652005.2 Ceratina calcarata | reverse complement strand
TATTGATATGGATGATACATGGTACTTAGATAGTGGTTCTACACACCATGTATGTCATAGGCGAGAATGGTTCTCAGTTTTTAAAGAATTAGACTCAGAAATAGTCAAAACTGCCGCAGATCCAACGAAACATGGTGGTGCATTGCTCAAAGCAAAGGGAGTTGGAAATACAAATCTGAGAGCATATGTGAAGGGCAAAGAAGAATTTATAACTATGTACAATGTG
>NW_017163165.1:0-226 GCF_001652005.2 Ceratina calcarata | reverse complement strand
CTATCAATGGCAGATTGTAAAAAATTGTTCCATTTTTTGTGTTACGAGCGCCCGGTCTAATAGCCAGTCACCAAAATCACTATTACTCATTTTGAACCTTGTCATCTTCCAAACTTTTCCCACTACTTCTTCACATCCAAAGGTGATTTCTCTAAAAGCCCTTAAATAGCTCTACCCTCTCGTCCTGAGGCAGTCTTAGTCTTGGTCTCTTTATATTCACTTCAAT
>NW_017163164.1:0-226 GCF_001652005.2 Ceratina calcarata | reverse complement strand
TTGATAAAAATAACAAGAGAAAAGATTTTTACGAACTATATTAAATAAGTCGACAACGAACATAAAAATGTTTTAAGATAATATATATAAACATTATACAAAATTTCATAATACTTAAAAATTGTTTTCTTTTTGCTTTTAAATTTGCGGAATCATTATTTGGTTCGTCCAACTTCAATTGTTAATATTGAAAGCTCGTGCAATTTACTTTGATAGTATTTCATTT
>NW_017163163.1:0-226 GCF_001652005.2 Ceratina calcarata | reverse complement strand
GAAACTACACGAAAAACTAGTTGGTAAGCGGAATACTGAGGGATACTTTGGGACACCACATATGTATAAAACAAGAATGAGTGCCCTTGAGAACCCTAGAAGAAGGTGTATCACAACGGAAACTACCAGAAAAACTACTTGGTAAGCGGAATACCGAGGGGTACTTGGTGATAAAGGTGACCTTTCAAGGTACATTCGGCTTAAACGCTTATAAGTCGACTTGTAT
>NW_017163162.1:0-226 GCF_001652005.2 Ceratina calcarata | reverse complement strand
TTATAAAACCCACAGTTTAGTAATAATAAAGTAGAGTTTCATTAACTATTGATGATACAGTTTGTAATTCAAAATGACAAATAGAGTGAAACAAAATTTTATATCTTCGTTGTTATAAAAAAATTTAAATATTCACCTTCTTTTTTATGGATGTACATGTATTGTATACTTAAACGATGCTAGCATGTTGAATTTGTTAGTATAGATTCCTATTACTATTAAAAAG
>NW_017163161.1:0-226 GCF_001652005.2 Ceratina calcarata | reverse complement strand
CCATCAGAGTGCTTTTCCATGGCTTCTACACTTTTCAACTTTGTCATTTCTCGATAGTTTCACCCTCGAACTGTGCAACCTATAATTTTTACCTTTCGCAAGATCACACGCTGCACTGCTAATATTCTATTCCTTTCGTATGACAACGTGACAATCGGAAGTGCATAACTTATTCATCGGGTAGTAAGTGTTATTATCATGTCTCTTCTTCCTGACGCGTAAAAAT
>NW_017163160.1:0-226 GCF_001652005.2 Ceratina calcarata | reverse complement strand
GAATTAAAATTTAGTCATTAATTGTCAAGTGCCTTCTTGAAAAACTGATGTACTGTGGTTTTGATTTCATTCAAAACAATTTACGTATAAACCATTGAGCTCTATAGAGCTAGATGTGCGAGGGCGTATGTATACGTCTATAGTCAAAGTTGATTGCTCCAATATTAAAAAAGTAAATTCATCTTGAAATGAACTCTAGTATTAATCAGGACCATGTTATTTATCT
>NW_017163159.1:0-226 GCF_001652005.2 Ceratina calcarata | reverse complement strand
ACATTGCACTTTGCAATTGAAAATTTGCATACACGTTTTTATTTTAATTCTTAATTCCGATCGGAGTACCGTTCGCGGAACAATTCCACTGCCGCTCTCGGGTTGGGAATACTACATGGGAAAGAAGGTAATACCCAGTCAAGGGGAGGAATGAATCGGAAGTCAAATTAACCGAGAGGACTGTAAGGAGGAAAGAGGGCTATGGGGCCACCCTACACAGTAAAGA
>NW_017163158.1:0-226 GCF_001652005.2 Ceratina calcarata | reverse complement strand
GTTGGATGCGCCTTATTCTGCGTCATCCCAGAAGTTGCGGAGCGGGACGGTCTTCTTACAACTCCGCGACCTCCTCCTTTCGTGGGCCGCTTTGAGGGCCGCCATCATGTGGCCCTTGAACTCCGCCTTTTGCGGGGCATCGAAATGTCTATTTGATTTCGTTGCCTCTACAAATTAGAAATATTACAAAATATTATACATCATATCGTTAATAGTTATATACGAT
>NW_017163157.1:2718-3589 GCF_001652005.2 Ceratina calcarata | reverse complement strand
GTCCTATATAACAGCGTGTTGCCATCCAACAACTTCTTATGACTTAAATTTACTAATAAATTGTAATAATGTAAAAAATCTGCACCAATTATCGCTTTCCGAACCCCTGCTACTATAAATCTCCACGAAAAATATCTAAGAAGTTCTAGATTTAAATTTAAGAGTGTTTCGCCAAAAGATTCTACTTTTGCACCATCAGATGCACATAGCTTCAACGCACTATTTGCAGTTCCGTACTTACGCGTACGCGGAGTCACAGATATCTCAGCGCCTGTCTCTACTAAGAAATGCTGTCCAGTTTTTACGTCACTGGTTATGAGGCGTCGTTGCTTCTGCGCGTCCTCAATCGTTTCTAGCTGAGACGCTCGTTCTAGTTTTCCGCCTGTTTCTTTTTATCCTGCCTAGTCCAGGAACACGGCTGCCTGCACTTCTAAGACTCGGCGGCGAATTTTCTATGTTAATAGCATAGTCCACCACTATTTCGATGAGCGCTTGTTGATCTAGCCCGGCCTCTGCTTCTGCTCCTATCTTGGCTATATCGAAATTTTGCTCTATATCCATTCTATCAGAGAGGAAATGAAAGTGCTCACGACCGGGTTTTACATGTCCCCATACTCGTACTGCCCCCAGCTTTTTTTTGCAGGGATCTGACACGTTCAGTTCAACGTTCAGCATTTACCAGAACCAACTGAACAGAGATGTGCCCTGTCCAGTTCAACGTTTAGCGTTTACAAGAAACAACTAAATAGAGATTTGCCATAACCAGTTCAACGTTTAACTAAGGACATGTAATATATACACGTAATTAAAACAATATACTGCTATTAATTTAAAGCATTATAATTATTATTAATAAAATTATCCTTATATT
>NW_017163157.1:0-421 GCF_001652005.2 Ceratina calcarata | reverse complement strand
CTATCACGAGTATCACGCTGAGAAAACGTAGCCGACACAAAGGTAATACGCTCAGCAACTCTCGTACCCAGTCGTTGGCAATTAGAACCATCGACTTCCCGCTCCCGCGGACGCACACGGACTTACGTCGCTTCGTCGTAGCTCGTCTGCTCGGAACCTCCCTGTTGAGAGACACGCCGAGAGACTTGCTCCGCTCGTTCCGAGACAACCGCGCTTTAGTATATCTAGCCTAGTATAGTAACCGTAGCTCTAGTACCGTATCCGTAACTTTAGCATAATATAGCAAATAAGCATTGTTAACTCGTGTAACTCGTTATCCGTCTGCGTCCGCCATATTCTATGTGTAGCATAAGATTCTCTTGTACATCATACGTATATCGCGACGATCCGTTAGCCTGAACATACGCGAACCATTCTTTTC
>NW_017163156.1:0-226 GCF_001652005.2 Ceratina calcarata | reverse complement strand
TTTGTTTGACGACCTTGAATGGATGCTGACATGAGTGAATGACAGGTGACGCGAGAGTTTGAAGTAACTAAAATCTTTGGGTATATGGTATCCGGTAAATAGTTTGTATGGGAAGTGATTTGGTATGATAAATTTGGTTTATAACGAGGACGTAATTGGTAGTTGAATCTTGGTGGTTTCTGTGGTTTTTATGGTTTTATTTTTGATTATCTCTGGAATAAAAGGT
>NW_017163155.1:0-226 GCF_001652005.2 Ceratina calcarata | reverse complement strand
TGCGGGTGGAGAACCAAACCGGGAACGACTCGGTAATCCGCCGCGAATAAACAATGCTGCGCAGTGGAATCGCAGCAGAGACGAGACCCAAGCAGGTAGGAGGGCACCTAACTCCGCACCACAAAATATGGCGAGAATGGGGATGGCCGAATTAGCTATCGGAGAGGACCTCGCCATAACAGGGTTGGCGGGAAACGAGTGAGGAGGAGCTCCAGAAGAGGGCGGA
>NW_017163154.1:0-226 GCF_001652005.2 Ceratina calcarata | reverse complement strand
CGAACCAGCGAAGAACTTTAAGAGCCGAGATCGCAGCAAGTCCCTCCGAGTAGTCGCACTAAGACTTTACGTGCTTGCCTGGGAGAGGTACGTCCCAGATCAATCTTAAGAAGTAAAGCTCTTGTAGAAATATTATTGCCGTAACAGTTATCGGAGCTAAGAAACCTAACGGATCATAGATAGACCCAAGTTCGCGGTGCTTGACGCTTCGTAATGTTAGATCGGC
>NW_017163153.1:0-226 GCF_001652005.2 Ceratina calcarata | reverse complement strand
GTCGTCTGACTCGGTCAACCGTCGGGCCCTTGGCACGGTTCTCCCTCGTAACAACGGTGATGGACCGAATTTTTTTTCAAGGTCATTTTAATCAAGAAACATATGATTATTATTACTGATTATAGAGAAACTGGTTAAAAAACATCAGAGAACGTTTAAAAATTAGAGATCAGACAATTTTGATGATCGTTTATTATTCGACTCATGATTACTAAATGAAAATCGA
>NW_017163152.1:0-226 GCF_001652005.2 Ceratina calcarata | reverse complement strand
GCTGGAAACTCTGCTGGGCCCATTCTAAATTCGGCCCCAATGCACGTAAATGCAAACCTCCTTGCTCTTGGGATCAGCGGAGCTCAACGTCGGGAAACGCCCAAGGCCATCCGTAGAGGAGCCGCACGGTTCCGGCCATTCACTATCGCGACGTCTCCATTTACGCTACCCTAATTCAGGCCAATCTCTTCTTCTTGACACTGGCGCAGACATTTCGCTCGTTCCT
>NW_017163151.1:0-226 GCF_001652005.2 Ceratina calcarata | reverse complement strand
CTTCACATATACTTATTAATGACATATATAATATTAACCTTTGCCGAAAATCAAAATCAAGTAGTTACATTTTCACAAAAATATCTTTTGAAAAGAGACATTGTGTCTTACAAGTTACAACAGCTATTCATCAATTTAGTTGACAAAATATATCTGTGTATGTAGATATGTAGTCAGAGTTCAGCTGACGGCCCGTTTTCTCTAGATTTAAGTAGCTAATACATAG
>NW_017163150.1:0-226 GCF_001652005.2 Ceratina calcarata | reverse complement strand
GAAATGATAGATTGTTGATAATTAATGGATGATGATAGGATAAATGAGGAATTAATAAGTCGCAGGGAATATTAAATTAAAGAGAAAATGTAAAAACTGTAGAAATTTAGACTTCCTCATTCATTTGCAAGTGCACCTCCTCACGATGGGCCACGGTCAATGGCTCAGCGACTTTGCCGCTCGCAGGTAGGCCACAGCTGATCTTCTGTCCAGGGAAGGAATCCCG
>NW_017163149.1:0-226 GCF_001652005.2 Ceratina calcarata | reverse complement strand
CGGTCCCGTATAGGGTCTCTCAAGAGACTTCTTGACCATATTCCGCATGAATACGCGTGAGCAAGTTTGCAAATCTTTAAATAAAAATGCGCGATTCTTATACTTGTGCGCCATGGGAACTGGTCGGACCTGACGCATATACTTCCTAAATTCCTCCAGGAAAACATTTGAATCTGGATCAAAATGCTCGGGAAGGAAAAATTCTCCCGGCAGACGTAACGTCGTA
>NW_017163148.1:0-226 GCF_001652005.2 Ceratina calcarata | reverse complement strand
TATAAAAAGTGCATGGCTTGACCCAGCCCTTTGTCTACCTCGAGTTTTTCCAAGCATTTTTTCCCTCGGAAAAATCATGCGTCGTGTCTTCGGGCCCGAACAAAGGCATTCGAGTGCCGAAGACCTGGACATCTGGTATCCATCTTCTCGCTCCGTCGTAACTACCCGTTCCCTAATCCTTATTCTTCTTCTCTCTTACACTGCCGGGGGTACAGAACGTACGATA
>NW_017163147.1:0-226 GCF_001652005.2 Ceratina calcarata | reverse complement strand
CAGGGCGGCGACGGGTGCGCTGTCGAGTTTGATGGTTAAAAATAGATTGGACGTGACTCTGATTCAGGAGCCGTGAACGGTTAATGACAAGGTCGAAGGTCTGGGTATGACGGGGAGAATTTTAAATAATTGTTTGAACGGGAGGCCGAGGACGTGTATCTTACACACTGGTAGGATTAAGCCGATTTTATTACCACAATTTAGCGATAGAGATATTACGACTGTA
>NW_017163145.1:0-226 GCF_001652005.2 Ceratina calcarata | reverse complement strand
CACGACACTTGCCGTTACGTCGAAGTATCCGGAATTACGATATGAACTCAGCAGTTGAACGTCTACCCAGGCGAAATTGTGTCGAGTTATATCGACGGATATACAAATGCACATATTCGAACAAATGATTAGAGACGCTAATCAAGTATTTCGCAAAGCACATGAGTCCAGATACTTCGACGAAGTCGAAAATATTTTATTTCAGTCTTACCGCCACCTTTACTGT
>NW_017163144.1:0-226 GCF_001652005.2 Ceratina calcarata | reverse complement strand
TGTCGGCTCTGGCGCGTAACTTAAATCTAAACTTATATTCTAAATACTAATCGACATAACGCGGGATCTGGTCAATGCCAGATCGTTCGGAGTTCGATATAATGCCCGGGAATCGGGCCGAGTCTCTACTAGACACCGCTATCCAACGTGATAGCGTGTTCTATCCGTGCGTCTAACACCCGTAGAAGGCTTTACCAAAATGGTAGCCGGGTGGCCGTGAGTCGCT
>NW_017163143.1:0-226 GCF_001652005.2 Ceratina calcarata | reverse complement strand
AAGTTAGCTTTTCCGTGGACAAATAGATCCTGTATACCGTGCCGTCATATGTGATGGATAAAGACACAGGAATTCTACCTAAATCCTCTGGATTAATGTACAATTGTCTACGGAAACTTAAAATATGCGAGAATCCAGGACCATTAATTCCAGCTTTGATAAAGTTAACTGGGGATACTGGATGCACATTTCTTTTGCCAAGTTCTTCTAAAATTACTTCATGTGG
>NW_017163142.1:0-226 GCF_001652005.2 Ceratina calcarata | reverse complement strand
GTAGTAAAAAACATTATGAAAAATTTATGTTCAAAAGTGTCCAGGTACTACCTTCTTTACCTTATCTTTCTTTCTCTCTCTTAATTTCTTGTGTAACATTCTCAACCGATTTACCATACGTTGATCCCCGTTTGCATCTAATATTTCCCTAATCGAACATTCTCCTAGAGACATATAATTATAGAAAAATATTTCTGTTAATTGAATTCAAATTCATGTACAATAG
>NW_017163141.1:0-226 GCF_001652005.2 Ceratina calcarata | reverse complement strand
AGCATAAATTGCAGTGTACAATGATTCTTGAAACGGTTTTGCAATGATTTTGATTTTGGAAGTAAAATCAATTGTTATGTCAGAAAATAGAGTGCTCTAATTTTTTTACTATTATTATTCGATTTGAAATTTAAAAATAGCATAAATTGCAGAGTACAATGACTCCTGGAACGATTTTGTAATGATTTCATATTTGGAAGTAAAGTCAATTTGCACGATATAAAAT
>NW_017163140.1:0-226 GCF_001652005.2 Ceratina calcarata | reverse complement strand
CATTAAGGTACACTGATATCGAATTAATTATGTAGTTCATATTCTAATAGTTACTAATAAGAATTTATTTCATTGGCTTTAAGACTAGAACGTACTTTCTTATGAATATTTACGATTTTTGATACGTAGTATTTTGCGCAATTTGTGACAGTATGATAATATGAATAAAACTACAGAGCATGTGTTGTTTGTTCAACTGATAGATATATATCTGTAAAAAAAAATT
>NW_017163139.1:0-226 GCF_001652005.2 Ceratina calcarata | reverse complement strand
AGGAGGGAAACCGTTTCGAATTATAAAATTGTTTTGCCCTTTGTCCTTCTGTTGCCCAGTTATGAAATTTGAGGCGACGACTAAAGGTTCGCCGTTTATTAAGACGCGCGCGCTGTTCTGGGTTGCGCGATTGCAGGGGCTCGGGTTCAGGGAAAGGGTCCATACTCCAAGATATCCTATAATCAGAGAGGAACTGAGAGTGCTCACGGCCGGGTTTTGCGTGTTC
>NW_017163138.1:0-226 GCF_001652005.2 Ceratina calcarata | reverse complement strand
GGTAAAAAGATAGAAATAGAACGGGAGCTTGCGAATAAATTCCGGCAGAATCGAGTGTTCGAAGGGCCAGACAACATCGAATGATCTCTTATTAATATCTGAGAACTGGCTCCATGCCGCTATTTCTCCAAACAGAAACCGGTATGATTCGTCTCGATGATTCTTCCTTAGTTTTCAACTCGTACAACTTTTCTCTGATTCCATCGATGAGAAACGAACGATCGAA
>NW_017163137.1:0-226 GCF_001652005.2 Ceratina calcarata | reverse complement strand
GTATTACATTTAAAATAGTAACTTAGATTAGATTAGATATTAAAAAAAATAATAATTAAAATAGAATTTTGGAATGAATTAACAATATTAATGATATTGAAATAAATTTGAGTTACTTTTTATCTACGTTTGTAATTGCACTTTGATATTTTTTGGCTACACATTAGTGTTTCAAATTCTTGTGGAAGACAAATAGAATATGAAATCTTAATGTATTCAGTACTTG
>NW_017163136.1:0-226 GCF_001652005.2 Ceratina calcarata | reverse complement strand
AGACTAGTCGAAGTGAAGATCGAGCACATAATATACGCATCACTGCGAATTTATCGTAAAGGCCAATCATAGTGTCGGGACACTCTCACTGGTATTCGGAGAATTACATCACTCAGATCGACCAATGAAAGGACGATACTTCTGCGCAGTAAGCGTGAAGTTTTTAATTGATGGTAGAGGGCCAATGGAAATAAAAATTGGATTGCAATTGGCAGATAATATCGAG
>NW_017163135.1:0-1305 GCF_001652005.2 Ceratina calcarata | reverse complement strand
CACTCCTCGTCCCACCATGTCTCCCTCCTCTTCCCTCTCTCCCACCCTCCTTCCCACTCGCTCCTCCGCATTTCCTCTTTTATCTTCTCCACCGCCTCATTCACCATCTCCTGTATCCCTTCCCCCTCTACTGTCTTCTCCGCCATCCCCTTTTCGAATTCCTCCTTCATCTTTCGGGACCAGTCCCTACTTTCCTCTCTCTCCTCCCCTCGTTTCTCCTCATCCCCTAAGTATCTATCTCCCCCTTTCCCTTCTCCCCTCTCCCATCCGCTCGCTTTCTCTTGTTCCTAACCTCACTCCACTTCTTTCCAACCCTTTTCCTTTCCACTCCTGTACTTTCCTACTTCCCTATACTCTCTCCCTTTTCCTCACCCCTTTCCTACTACGCTCTCCCTGCTTTCTCACCCCTTCTCTCCTTCTCCACCCTATATTTCCTCACACTCTCACAACTTCACAAATTTCACTCCTTCTCCAATCAATCCCGGAAACGGAAGTCGTGAACGGTATATTGTTTTAGTCTATACTCAATAAGAATTGAACTGTGTATTGTTTCAGTGCATACGCAACATATTCTTATTAATTAACACATCAGCTTTCGGATTATATTCTATTAACAATTCCTGATAGAATGGTGCGCTTACTTTTGCTATATTGTGCTGCAAGTTTACATTGATTTCATGATTTTACTCAGTAAGGTTTTATTTTCTTCAGTATGTAAAATATTTTGTAGTTCATTATAGTAGGAAGCAGACGTCTCATTTTTTTTATTCTATAGTTCATTATGGGAACCACACATCTCAAACTTGCCGATTTTTTTACCGTTTCATGAAAGGGTCTATTTTTTTAGGGGGATTTCACGACTTTCCCGGAGTTGTATAATGATATAAAGTAAATCATAGTAAAATCCGTTTCCTAACGTGACTTCTTGCCGATATCTCTGTCGAAGTTACCGTGCAACACGCTGTTTGGTCGATTCGCTTTATATTATATTTTTTTCGTATGTCGGTATGTCAAAACATACTATTATTTCAAAAATATTTTAGCAATATAAAACTTTGTTGATCGGTTACGAGTTAACTCGCCAACGCTCCGCCTTCGTTTCGCGCAAACTCCGTTCGGTCAGAGAATGGACTCTTCCTCTATATTCCCCTCTTCCTCTGTATTATTAAATACAATTCTATATATCGAATATATAATTCTAAATAAGGAATATGCTATCTACTAATGCATTCACTCTATGCCATAGAGTACAATTGTTATTTAGCACACGAAATACTTCTTTAGCTAATATTTAGCTAATAAAAT
>NW_017163134.1:0-226 GCF_001652005.2 Ceratina calcarata | reverse complement strand
CGCTCACACTACTTAACGAATCCCTACTTAGGCTCCCGATGAAGGTCGTGTCGCGTGCGCGACATCATTGGGCATGCCTGCTTTAGGCCAAGGGGGCAAGGGAATGACAATTTTTTCCAATTTCGAACACGAAATTGTTCTCTCCTTGTCCGCTCCTTTTTACCGTACTTAAACACACGTCGTTTTGATTCCAATCGACCTGGTCTATTATGATTCTTCGGCTTGT
>NW_017163133.1:0-226 GCF_001652005.2 Ceratina calcarata | reverse complement strand
GGGGTCATGGTACACGGTTCTTTCTAAAGAGCTGCTGGCTGTTGAAGACGGTGTACGAACCCCTAAGGGGTCTGCGCTTACGCGGCCTGAAGGTATCGCCGAAGCTGGCAACGGGGTCATAGCACCATAGGATTCTAGAATGCGATAACGCAGGTTTTCCGGATACCCGACACCACACCGGTGGCATAAAACCGCCAACGTGCTGGCCTCGCTGCCACAGTTGGTG
>NW_017163132.1:0-226 GCF_001652005.2 Ceratina calcarata | reverse complement strand
TCCATCGCGTGCATGAGAACGCGCCTTGATCGTGGTACGCCGTTGGGGAATACCTGTAGTCCAGGGATCTCGTAACTTTACGTGCAAGCGGAAAGTGGGGACGATGCGACCATGGTGGGGACCAATAGTTGGTCGGGGCAGAGAGAAACTGAGAGTGCTCATGCCTTTGTCCTCTCGTAAGACCGCTTCGAAAGTGCTGCACCTTGCGGCCAACTGGGGAAGATGG
>NW_017163130.1:0-226 GCF_001652005.2 Ceratina calcarata | reverse complement strand
CTCTCTCTCTCTCTCTGTTTTCAGCATCCCCAAAAAATATACCTGCCAGTCATCCTCTCGTGCCTCTTACCCATGCCCCGATAGCAAAGAGAAAACCATGAGTTCTTTATACCCAGTGCACCATTTCTCTTCATTTGTAAAAAATGCAAATGTTCCTATACAATTGCTCAAGATATACAGGGTGTCCCAGGACTAGTGGTACATATTTTAATGGGTGGTTCCTGAG
>NW_017163129.1:0-226 GCF_001652005.2 Ceratina calcarata | reverse complement strand
TTGACTGAATTTTATGTCATTAGAAATTCCAATTGTTAATTAGCAAATTTTTAATTAACAATTCAACTCAAATTTCTAATTGAAACTTTCAATTGAAAATGTAATTTTCATGAAACTTTTCTTGAACCAACAATTAGAATACGAACGTTCATTGAGATTTCTTCTTGTCAAAAATTCAAATTCAATTTTTAATTTTTGTTCAGCTAAGAACTGAAAATTCAATTCT
>NW_017163128.1:0-226 GCF_001652005.2 Ceratina calcarata | reverse complement strand
GGTATACTGCATAAAATTTTCAAGACAAAAAAAGAGAACAGTTTTACAGAATTAGTTATTTGCATATTTTAGAAAAAGTCATTTTATTTTAAAAAACGAAATGTACTGAAAATGAATAATGATTATAGGAAATGTTAAGCAAGTCATTTTGAACCCCCTAGGTTGACCTATTATTATTGAATGAATGATTCCGTTTCGTCCTTTACGCTCTGTACTATATTCCAAT
>NW_017163127.1:0-226 GCF_001652005.2 Ceratina calcarata | reverse complement strand
GCCTATGTCAGCTACACTTTTTCGGCCAAACCAGCGGTCCATGTATAGTCAAAGGGTAAACATAGGCTACTAGGGCTTTTTATTAACCTTTCGTTCCCAGCGCCGGATTTAGCCGGCATCCGCTTGACGCCCCGTGTGTACCAGTGCCGGATTTAGCCGGCATCCATTTGACGTTCCTTATATTGCATTGTTATTGAATTGATTCCTCTTAGAGTGCAATCAATTT
>NW_017163126.1:0-226 GCF_001652005.2 Ceratina calcarata | reverse complement strand
TTTATACTCAAACCTATAATGGGCTCAATGCGTCTGATAAGTACTCATTCTTCACTGAATTAGTTACGGAAGCTATTAGGTCGAGCACACCTACCAAGAATTTTAAAAAAAGGGTTAAGTCCGGCAGAGTCAGAAACCCAGTGCCTTGGTGGGATTCAGATTGTGAAAAATCCAAAAGACTTCGTTGCGCTGCTTTTAAAAAATGGAACTTCTCTAAAAATCTTGA
>NW_017163125.1:0-226 GCF_001652005.2 Ceratina calcarata | reverse complement strand
TTAGGCCATCTCTAAGAGTGAATTAGAAACGGCTGACGGCTTGGGCAGTACGTTGCGTTAATCGCACTGCTGCAGTTTGTCATCCTCGGGCCCTTCCTGGTGCGGTGAGTTACATCGCGCCGTATAAGGTCGGGACTTGAAGCTCGTTGCTACGAGCTTCCACCAGTTCCGCGGTGTGGAGGGACAAACGTTGAGCGTGATTCTGCTCCGTTTCACAGCAAGGGAC
>NW_017163124.1:2294-3355 GCF_001652005.2 Ceratina calcarata | reverse complement strand
TTTTAATTTCGAAAGAGGCACATTTATCAATAGCTATGCTCATGCCGAGAGATGACAGATACTTTACAAGCTCCGTCAGTAAGAGTTGCGCGTTATCAGCCGAGTCCGCAAGAAGTGTTACATCATCGGCGAATGCTAATAAGGAGACATTGACATCATTGATGCGTAGCCTAGTCATTTCCTGGAGCCTGTGTATAATGGGATCCACAAACAGATTGAAAATTAAGGGAGATAGGGGATCTCCATGCTTGACGCCAAGACAGATGTTAATGTCGAACGATTCGCTACCAATCTTGATGCTTGTCTCCACTCTCTCATAGGAATCCATGATAACTTGGACAACCTCATTGGGCAGACCTTTGGATAATAGAGCTTTCTTAATCGCTCCATGTGCCACAGTATCGATAGCTTTCATAATATCGACCTGAATTGCAACCATGCCACTGTTACGTTTACTATTCTTAATTATTTCATTGAGGAGCGTTATATTTTGTAACAGCCTATTTCTGGTACAAAACCCTTTTGTCTCGGGGACAAATTAATAACTCTTCTTAATCGATCATCGATAAGGTCCCAGTAAACTCTACTTAAAAGAGGGGAAATAGTGATCCGCCTGTAATTAGAAGCAAGAGACCCATTTCTGCCTTCCTTGTGTAACAGATTAGTTTTATTTTTCCTCCAGCTATTAGGTAGTCTAGCAGCCAACAATATAAGATTAAACATCCGGACACGTCCGTTCAATATGACAGCTCTCCGCGGAGGAAAACATGTGACGGAGCATACTGTCTCCGTCCCCGCGGGGACCCGCAGCCGGTCCGACGCGGCGAGCCTGCAAGAACTGACGCTAGGCGGTGTCGCCCGGGACGGCTTTCTCGCTGCCGTCAATCCGACGCGGCTTCGCTCGGGAGGCCTTCTCACGGCCGTCAATCACGCGTGCGAGTTAACCCCTTGCACTATTTTGACGAGTCTGACTCGTGATGAAAATTTTAGGATTTTAGAATTCTTAATTCGTCCTTGAGGACAGTGCAGCGTGTGGCATCGTAAGCTGCGTGATCGTGCTT
>NW_017163124.1:0-1234 GCF_001652005.2 Ceratina calcarata | reverse complement strand
ATCTAATTGTGTTCGTAACCTGTTTAGTCATGTAACAAACCCATCCTTTGTCTTAAGCAGCGTACCCCGGACGAGTGGTCGGCATCACCACGGCACATATCGGTGGCTCGGCCGAACCACCCGTTACAAACATTGCTGAAATTCGGAAGCCCAGCAACATCTCTTCAAGGGCCGAGTCCTGACAGCCGGCCTCTTCTCCGTCGAGAGTCGTTCGAAGGCTGACTATGTTTGATTGTTCATCCAAATATGCTGCCCTCCCGCAGAAGAGACAGCTTCGACGTGACATTCGATCTTCGGCGCTGGACAACGTGCGTGCCGCCGGCAAAGACCACCTTCAGCCGCGTAGCAGCCTTGCGTGGATTTTACGTTCGCTCGCTCTTCACAGCAGTCAGATCCGAAGATAGGAACGTACCGCTACCAGCCGCCTTTGGGTAACCGTCTCACATCGGCACCCCAGCGAGTCCGGACGAGCTACCTATTCGGGTACTCGACCCAGGCTTACGTGGTGCCGGTAAAGTCGTTCCCGAGAGCCACAGGCAAGGGTCAAGTCCCTTTGGCCGGCCTCTTCTCTTTCGAGAACCGTTCGAGGGCACGGCGCGTGTTTGGTCCGCGGGAGGGCCTCAGCCCTCCTGCTTGGAGTTGCAAGCTTTTTCCCGTATCCGCCACCCGGGGACGCGCGAACGGATTGGGGTTTAACACCTCCCGCTTTTCGAAGTTCCGCAGACGGACGACTACCTAACTCACGCAGGCCATGGGCGTCGGACGCAAGCCCGGACTTTCGACTCCGCAGGCCATAATCGACGCCTCATGTGCGGTCGATAAGCAGCATGTATGGGCCTCTTCCTAGTCATTCAGCAGCCTTCTTGCACCGGAGGCCGGATGTCGACACTCGCAAGCCACGAACGATGAACACAGGACGCCAGTCGCTGTTTTCGGCTCTTGCAAGCTACGAGCGATCGGGCTCGTGGGCGGCCTACTACCAGCGACACCGTGATCACCTCCGTGGACGGTTAGCACCCAGCTCGTACGGAATCGATTTATCAGACTCACGCAGCCACAGTACCTGAGCACCTGTGGGCGATCAGCGCCAACTCCGCAGGCAGTCGCCTGCCGATACCAGACGACAAACGCTGGCCACGGACACTCCGAGAAGTACAGTGGAGTAGATAGGGACAGAGAGAATCTCGTTAATCCATTCATGCGCGTTACTAATTAGATGACGAGGCATTTGGCT